>NW_021604692.1:2453077-2574558 GCF_004785775.1 Grammomys surdaster | reverse complement strand
CCTCAAACCACACACACACACACCCCCCCCCACCCCCACCCCCCCGCCCGGGGGGGGGGGTACAGAGAAAATACAAGGAATTCATGAATATTACTATCAACTGGAACAAGAGCTCACGGGTGGCTGGGTCATAGGCATTAGGAAAGAATCTACTATATTATTTTGATAAATGGACAGAAGACCACATTATTTTTATGACCACAGATTAGTGCAGCTCTCCACCCTCATTAGAGAAGCTTCTTGTTGTAGCAGAGACTCACAACTGGCCAGAATGCAGAGACTGAGGGACTATGAACTCCTCAGCCCTAAGTGGGAGATCTACATCACATCCTTTTCCCTCAGAGCTCAGGGTTCATGGAGGACCAGGGGCAGGAAGAACTGTAAGAGCCACAGCCTGCAGAAGAGCCTTGAAAAACAAGGTTTTCCAGATAAGAGGGACATTTCACGGGAGAACACACAAGGGCTATAACTGCACAAGACCTTCACAAGATCTAGCCAACCAACGTTCTAGCAGGAATAGAGGGGAGGTCCGCAAACTCCCACCTGTAGCTGAGGAGCAGGCAGGTGAGGGCTGTGGGAGATGGTGGCAGTCAGCTTCCCTCCGGAATGCAGTTGCTGGCGCTGTTCCCCACATGCTAGCGGATGTCCTTACATCCACAAACACCCTGGCAGCTCTAAACGGACTCAGTGGGTTAAGAAAATTACATGAGGTGGCTCAGCGGTTAAGAGCACTGACTGCTCTTCCAGAGGTTCTGAGTTCAATTCCCAGCAGCCACATGGTGGCTCACAACCATCTGTAATGGGATCTGATGCCCTCTTCTAGTGTGTCTGAGACAGCTACAGTGTGTTCACATACATAACATAAATAAAGAATTCTTTAAAGAAAATTACAAGAAATTTGGAGGGAGGAGGAGGAAGAGGCAAAAGAGGAGTTGGAGGAAGGGAGTAGATTTGAGCAAAGCACATTGTACATACATATTAAATTATCAAACAATAAATTTTTTTTTTCAAAAAGCCAGTTAAGGAAGCAACTCTGATCCATGTAATCCCTTCCAGACGTGCACTGGCAAACACTTACTAAGGCTTGGCTGGAGGTTTCCAATTACTAACTTCCCTTTTGGTCTCAACTTACTAGTTCAACCCTTCCTCTCCCTTCGTCTTTCCTTCTTGATCTGTTTATAGAGTTTACTGTATAAATTCTTACAAACTTCCTCAAGTCCTTTTGGGGACCAGGCATGGGAAACAAACAAACCTCTACTTAAATACTTGTTTAAGGGCATGGTTCCAGGTGCTGAAAAGAAATAAAAGACACTTCTAAGTTCTTGCCTCAGTTTCCCTGTGATGTTTGAGCTCCAGGAGAATTGGTGAGGAGCTCAATCTGGGGCTCAGCAGCCAGGGGTGGTGGCGTGTGCCTGGGCACCCCTTGCTGTGTCTCAGAAAGAGCAGCTGTGGGGGTCTACCCACCTGACCCTTTACTTTAAATTAGTGGTTCTGGATTTTTCCAATGCTGAGACCCTTCAGTTACAGTTCCTCATGTTGTAGTGTCCCCCACATAAAATTATGTCTTTGCTACTTTATAACTGTAATTTTGCTACTGTTACAAATTGTAATATAAATATCTATGGCTTTTTTTTTTTTGATGATGATCTAAGGTGACCTCTGTTAAAAAGGTTGTTCAACTCCCCTACCTAGGGTGTTGAGACCCACAGGTTGAGAACCACTACTTTAAATGCATTCTGCTTTGTTGGTTTGTTGTTATTGTTGTTGAGTTTGTGTGTGTGTGTGTGTGTGTGTGTGTGTGTGTGTGTGTGTGTTTGAGACAGAGCCCAGGCTGTTCTACAACTTGAGGTATAGACCAGGCTGCCTTGAACTCACAGACATCTGCCTGCCTCTGCTACAATTAAAGGTATATACCACCCCACCTGGACTTTAAAATGGATTTCTTTTTAAGTCTGGATCTGTGGCAGTTTTCTTGGTTTTGTTTTGTTTTGTTTTGAATCCCAGTATGGAGAGATGGTTTAATTGGGGAAGTGCTTGTTGCAAACACTTAAGACTTGAGTTCAAATCCTTAGTGTCCCTCTCTAATCCTAGAGCCAAGGCAGTGGCAAGAGGATTCCTGGGGCTTGCTGTACCTTCTGGAAGGTACAGAGGAGGCTCCGTGGGTAAAGCACTTGCTGGATTTGGATCCCAGCACTCACACAAAAGCTGTCGGCCATGACAACAAATCTGTAATCCCGGTGCAGAGAAGGTGGAGCCAAGTACCCACAATAAACTGGCTAGCAGGACTAGCATAATGGTGAACTCTGAGTTAAGCAAGACACCCTGCATCAATATATAAGATGTGAAGTGATTGAGGAAGACACCCAATGTCGATACCAGGCCTTCACACCTGCACACATGACTACATACACACAAACATGCACATACGTGCACATCATACACACACATGCAGGAAAAAGGGTAACTTGGTTTTTTCCTATGAATGTCTCTGTGATCTTTTTAAATTTACAAAATAACTCAAAGTTGATAACACAAACATGTTGTGGTAGTCAGTTTCCACAATGGTGCTTAATGATCTTTATCTTATATTAAATAAACCCTTGCATAGTACGTTCTTACACTGAACTGGCATGATCTGTGTATAGAATATGGCAGAAATGTAGGATTCAATTATGAAAGCTATTTCGGCTTCCCTGTTAGTATCTTGTCTCTCAGAGCCTCTAATACCGGACGGGATAGCTGCCAGGTTGAGAATTCTCCCTGTGGAGAAGCTCATATGAAGAATATTTGAGGCTTCTGATCAACAACCTGTTTAGAACGGCGACTTCCAGCCAATAGCCATCCAAGTACTGTATCCTGCAGGTAGATCTCCCGGGCCCAATCCATTCTTTTAGCTGACACAGCCCTGGTCAACACTTTGACTACAAACTGACAAAGACAGACGAAGAAACAAACAAATGGGGAAAATGCCCCCTTAAAAACAAAACAAATCAAAACAAACAAACAAACAAACAAACCAAGCTAGTAGCACCCAGCAAACAAACCAAGAAACCAAGCTGGCAGCACCCAGCAAGGCTGACGGCTGGTCCCTTACCCTCAGGCAATTGATAGTTTGATGTCTTCACTGCTGAGACAGGGCTGGTTTATTTGTATTAATATACAAAATGCATGGTCCCAAACAGAAGTGTAGCTGGGGCTCTTTGTCACACCTACCCGGGAACCCAGGACCCCATCCCCCTGTGTGCCCCATGTCACCTGCAGCAAGCTCTTAGGAGATAAGATGACCCTGGGAACTGGAGCAGACATGTCTTGGATCACTCTCATGGCTCCCCTGGCCCAGGAGAAACGCTGGTTGTGAGAGCCAACTCCTCCTCTTCCTCCTCCCTCACAGACTCCACCTTTCCCTGCCAAGCCTTCACCAGTCCCTTGCATCCCCACATCCTGTCTCACATCTGGGGGTGGGGGCTTCCCCTCTTCACACACTTGTGGAAAATATCACTCGTCCTTTTACTTTTTATGCTCGAGTGTATGCCTTCGTGCATGCACGTGTGTGTGCACGTGTGTGCATGTGGAGGCCCAAGACAGACATCGGGTATCTTTCCCCAATGGCTCAAAAAAAATTTGGGGGGGGGTGCAGAGGACAAAATCTCTCATTGAATCTGAAGTTCATCCGTTTGGCTAGACTATGCTGAGGGGATCCATTTATCCCCCTTTTTCTCAAACCCCCCCATCACCCCTGCGCCAGCCAAGGCTGGGGTTACAGGCATGAACCGTCATGTCTAGTTTTTTTACTTTTAAAAGTCATATTTAGCTGGGCAGTGATGGCGCATGCCTTTAATCCCAGCACTTGGGAGGCAGAAGCAGGCAGGTTTCTGAGTTCGAGGCTAGCCTGGTCTACAGAGTGAGTTCCAGGACAGCCAGGGCTACACAGAGAAACCCTGTCTCGAAAAAAACAAAAACAAAACAAAAAAAAAGTCATATTTACTTATTTTGTCTGGGTACGTATATGTATGCGGGGGAGGCGTGTGCATACCATGGTGTCTGTGGAAGTCAGAGGGCAGCTTGCTGGAGTCAGTTCTCAACTTCTCCCATGTGGCTCCTGGGGATCAAACTCAGGCCGTCATTCTTGCTGGCAGCCGCCTTTATCCACTGACGCCTCTCACTGGCCTGATACCCATCTTTTTCATGGATCATGAGGATCTGAACTCAGGTTCTCATGCTTGTGCAGAATGTACGTTACCGACTAAGCCATCTACTCAGCCCTGTGTTTCCTTAACTTGTATAAATCAGAACTCAGCATCTGCCTTCCTACCTTGCCCCCAGCCACTGGCTACCATGGCCATCCTGCTCACAGCTCTTGGTCTTCACACTGGCCCAGCCTGGCATCCTTCACTTCAGACTCACTAAAGTGGTGGGCAGCATTTCATTACTGTAACTGATGAGAGAAATCAATTTACATAGACAAACGACTTAATTTTGGCTCACGGTTTACAAGTCCCAGCCTGAAACTGGCTAGATCTATTGGATCTATTGCTTTTAGAATCTGTGCTGAGGGAACACACCACGGCAGGATCTCATGGTAGAGTAGAACTGCAGATGTGGCAGGAAATGAGCATGAGAAGGAGAAAGGGGCTTGGAACCAACTGTCTCCTTCAAGATTCTCTTCGATGGTCCCTAACTTACATGTTGATGTTGACATTTCCTCCAGGGCTCAGTCAGTGGAGTGTTTACCTTGCATATACTAAACCTTAAATTTATTCCCAGCATCATATACTGGACATGGTAGTACACAGCTACAATCCTAGCGTTGTGATGTCAAGGTGAGAGGATCTGAAGTTCAAAGTTATCCATTGTAACAAAATTAATTAAGTCCGACTTGGCACATATGATAACATATATATTAAGCATTTGTAACTCTTGGAGAGGACCAGGGTTTGGTTCTCA
This sequence comes from Grammomys surdaster, assembly GCF_004785775.1. Lineage (NCBI taxonomy): Eukaryota > Metazoa > Chordata > Mammalia > Rodentia > Muridae > Grammomys > Grammomys surdaster. The sequence continues at coordinate 2,569,614 of NW_021604692.1, read as the reverse complement.
GCATCCACTGGTGACTTAAAATTGTCTGTGGCTCCAGTTCCAGGAGGGGCTAATGCCCTCTTCTGGCCTTAAATGGCACTGCACAGAACTCATGTCTTAAAGACGTAAGCAAATATTCTTTTCTTTCTTTTTTTCTTTTTTTTTTTTTTTTAGTACATTTCAAAGGGTGACTACTATAGATTGTCGCTTCTGTGAAAAGTGAAACCACAGCGACAGGTCTGTGTTTGCCCAGGTTAGTGGGGAGGACTGTGTCATTTACAAAGGGAAATACGAGGTTTTATTTTTTTTCCCAGACGACAGAACTGCTCTGTATCCTGTTTGTGGTGTTGCTTATGCAAACCTACATGTGAGAAAATTCATAGAATTATCTGTACACACCACAGAAAAAGAACAGGGTGTAATCTACTCTTCGACAAGACATACAGATAGCCTATAGTACCCAGTGTCTAATCTGACCCATATGATCCAAGCCTTCCTGCACTTGTGACACATTGTCTCCTTTCCTACTGACTGGGGCTAGCCTAGGATACTAGAAAACTACGAAAGTGACTACCTGTGACTTCTGAAGCTGTTCACAAAAAAAGAATGTGTCAGTTGTGTCTACATGTCTCCAGCCAAGCACTTTCTGGAAGGAAGTTGGACCATTGTTGCAAAGACTCCAAGCAGCCCAATAGGGAGGCACCATGGTCTCACCAGCCTCAGCTCACCAGCTAGAGTCCTTGGAGATGAAGCCTGTGGCGCTGGCTAAGCCTTATGCAACTGCATTCCCAGCCACCATATAACTGGAGCCTCACCACAGCCCTGGCCTCTGGGGTTCCTGGCCCCTGTAAACTGACAGACGATGAGTAGCTGGTTTGTTTCTCTTTTTCTTTTCTTTCTCTGAGTCTCACAATGTAGTTCAGTCTGTCCTGAAACTTATAATCCAAACTCTTTCTTACCCTTTAAAAATGGGACCAGCAACCTGGCATGGTGGTACACACCTTTAATCCCAGAACTCAGGAGGCAGAACAGGTGGATCTATGTGAGTTCAAAGCCAGGCTAGTCTAGAAAGCAAGTTCCAGGACAGATAGGGATGAAACAGAGAAATCCTGACTCAAAAACCAAAACAAACAGAAGAAGAGGAAGAAGGAGAAGGAAGAGGAAGAGGAGGAGAAGGAAGAGAAAGAAGAAGAAGAGGGAGGGGAGATGGGAAGAAGGGAGGGAAGGAAGGAAGGAAGGTACAGGGACTTAATTCATATTGATTCCAGTGTGTGGGTATATGTGTGTGTGTGTATATGTATGCATGTATATGAATGTGTGTGTATGGGTGTATGCGCATGTCATATGAGTGCTCAAATGAGTGTGTGTGCATTTGATATAAGTGTGTTTGTGTGTGTGTGTGTGCACACATGCTTGCGCACATGTGTGTGAACATGAGTGCAAGCTTTCAGCCTGTATGTGGGCATAAGGAGGCCAGAGGTATTACTCTATCATTCCCTGTCTTTTTTTTTTTTTTGGTTTTTCGAGACAGGGTTTCTCTGTGTAGCCCTGGCTGTCCTGGAACTCACTCTGTAGACCAGGCTGGCCTCAAACTCAGAAATCCTCCTGTCTGTGCCTCCCAAGTGCTGGGATTAAAGGCTTGCGCCACCACTGCCCGGCTTTTTTTCTTTTCTTTTCTTTTTTTTTGTTGTTGTTTTTTGTTTTTTTTATTTTTTTTTGCCCATCTAATTTTTCTGTTGTTGATGTTTTGAGACAGAGTCTTGCTTGGTAACCCTGTGTAGCCCAGAACTCAACTCTATTCTGGAGTAGAGATGTGTGCCAGCCACCACAGCAGTCACCCGCATTGTGATCTTTGAGACTGGGGCTCTTCCTGATCTAGAGCTCATTGTTTTGCTAGACTGGGTGGTCAGCAGGGGATCCACTGTCTTCACAGGGCCAGCACTGGGGTTACAGGCAACCACTGCCACACACAGACCTTTCCATATGGGGGCTAGGATCCCAGGGGTCCTCATGCTTCCATGACAGATGATTTACCTCAGAGCCATCTTCTTGGGTCTACACTTTGTATTCTCATGGAATAGATGAGAACACCAAGTCAGTCCTAATGAGTTATACACTGGTTAGTGGCAAAGCTGGGTCTTGGGTACAAGCCTTTGGATTCCAAGCCTGGTGACCTTCCCAGACAATTATCCAGTCTCAAACTCTCAGCTTTGTCACCAACAAGTTCTTTGTCTCTCACTGTCCCGTCCGCCCTCTCTCTGAGCTTTACTCCCAGAAGTCTAATCCTCTGGAGGCAGGAGGGGTTTCCTCCCCACTAGACTAAGCTCTCAGGTTCCTGTTGGCTCTCTGGCAACAGCTGGGAGAGATGGTCTCACCCTGAGCAAACAATGTGGGAAAGCACAAGGAAATTTCTGGAAGGCAGTGCCCAGTGGGGCTGATCCACGCCTAGGACTGCTTCAACCCCTACTAAGGCCCTGCAAGTCTCCTTAGGTGTCTCAGACAGGGTCCTTTATTTCTGGCAGCCTGTGCCCACTGCTCACAGTTGCAGAAACAGCTTCAGAGAGGGTGAGCGGCCTCATGGCCTGGCAGTGCTCTGTTATCACCAAGCATCCTCACTGTGTTGGCTCTGGCTGCAGGTTCAGTTCAGTTCCCCAGCAGGGAAGAGTGGAGTGACGTCATCCACAGGCTGAACAGGTTGGGGTGGTGTTAATATGGACTTTTTTTTGTTGTTAAAAATAAATTCAAGTTGCAGAGTGTTGTGGCATATACCTTTAATCCCAGTACTCTGAAAGCAGACAGATCTCTGAGTTCCAGGGCAGCCAGGGTTATACAGTGAGATCTTTTCTCAAAAAGAAAAAGGGAAATAAAACTAAATTTAAAACGATAAGCCAAGAACCTGGGGAGATGGCTCAGTTTATAAAAGCACTTACTGTGCAAACATGATGACCTGAGTTCAAATCCCCACCTGCCAAGAAAAAGTCAGACATGGCAGTGCGTGCCCTTAACCTCAGTACTGGGAGAGACAAGTGGAGAACTCACTGGCCAGCTAGTCTAGCAGCACTGGAGAGCTTTAGTTTTAGTGAGGCTGAGAGCGATAGAGAAAGCTGTGGGATGTCCTGTTCTAGCATGGGGGTATGCTCACACAGACATACCAAAAGCATGCACGCACCACACACACTGGACAATAAAAACATGCTGTACAGGAGGGAGGCAGAGTCCAGCACACTGCTCCAAGTCAGGCCCAGTCTGAACTGCACAGTGATTTCCAGGTCAGGCTGAGCTAAGTAATGAGACCCTGACTCAAAAAACCTAAAACACAAAGCAAGAAAACTGGGACAGACAAGATGAATTTCATCTTAACATTTTTGGACTTGACTTTAAGGGAATACTGGAGTCTGCCAAAGACATCCTCTCCTTAGAGGCACAGAGCTGGGTGTCATGACAGGCTGTGACTTGTCTGAGTTGCACCTTGGCCAGTGACTGAACTAGGGTTTATTAGAAGCTCTCAGGGCTGCACTAGTCAGGTCCATACGGCTTTAGAATGGAAACCAACACATTCTAGACTGGGGTGGGGCTGGGGGTGGAGTCCTCTCCTCTGCTTGGAGAAAGCTTTTGATGCTGCTCTATGCACTGCTTGCCTGGTGATGCTTGCCGTCCTTGTGTTAGAGATCTATCACCCTTGTCTGCTGCTGCATTCAACATTTCAAAGAAAGTGTTCGAGCCTCAATAACCAGTTCTCAAGCAGAGATCTATATTAAATCTGACAACGTAGAATTTCTTACCTGTTCACGGTCATGTACTCTTGGGTTTCCTCTAACCCCAAGCATTCCCCCATCATTGTTCCCCTCAGCTCCCATAGGGAGAGGAGAGAGGGGAGAGAGAAGGGGAGAAGGCAGCTTTATTTTGAGGGGGGCACTGGCTCACTGCTGTTATCAGGGACATACAAAGTGAGGATACAACTCAAGTCTCCTTCAGTCCCTTCTCCCTTTTTTTCTGTCTCTCCTCCACTGTGCTTCTCTGGGGCTGGAGAGATGTACGTAGTGTAAACGTACCACGGGTTTTTCTTTCAGAGCCCCTGGTTTGATTCCCAGCATCCACACAGTGGCTAACTCAGTCCTAAGGACTAGACCAACTTCTTGTCTTTGTGGGAAGTAGGCATGCATATGATGTACAGACATATGTGCAGGCAAAACACCCATACATGTAACATTAAAAACAGCAGCAACACCGGGCAGTGGTGGCGCACGCCTTTAATCCTAGCACTTGGGAGGCAGAGACAGGCAGATTTCTGAGTTCGAGGCCAGCCTGGTCTACAGAGTGAGCTCCAGGACAGCCAGGACTACACAGAGAAACCCTGTCTCAAAAAAAAAAAAAACAAAAAAACAAACCAAACAAAACAAAGCAAAAAAAAAAAAACCCAGCAGCAACAACAAAGGATTCCTTTTGTTTACTCATGAATCTGGGTCTGTCCTTAAGCAAGGAGACAGTTTTCTCTTTGGGCTGCACACTCCACCCTAACCACCTGCCCTGCAGTACAAGAACAGACATAAATTCCTACAAATGACATTTGCCAAGTGCCCTCACTGAGGTACTTGTGACAGCCTAGGCTAGGAGGATCATTCTCACTGTCTAGGGAAGTCCCCTCCGCCAGGGCTCACTGTTGGGAGGCTGAGGCTGTGGTACCTCTGCGTTCATCACTTTGTAATTTTAAAATTTTGAGACAAGTTCTCATTATGTAGCTCTGGCTAGCCTGGAGCTTGCTATGCAAATCAGGCTGGCCTCCAACAAAGATTCATGTACTTCTGTTTCCCAGGTGCCCCATGGGATTACACCATTCCCTGTTTTAAATTACAATTTTTATAGTACACATGGTATGTGTGTGTTTGTGTGTGTATTGTGTATAAGCCAGAGGTTGATGTTGGGAATCTTCCTTAATCTCTTCCTGATTTGTGTGCATAACTGTATGTGTATAATGTATATGTGTTGTATATGTGTTGTGTATGTACTAGTGTGTGTACTGTATATATAGTATATATAATGTATATCTTATATATGTGTATGTACAGTGTGTTATGTATGTCTAATCTATTTGTGATGTGTCTAAGTGTATGTGTTAGCATGTCAGAAGATACACTCAAGCCTTGTTTGAGGCAGGGTCTCTCCTTTCGTTCACGACTGCATATGCCAGGCTAGTTAGTCTAAGAGCAGTTCTGTTGACCCTTTCCATTCCTTAGAGGGCACAGTGGAATTACAAATGTGCTGCGTGTCTATCTTAGGTGTATTCTTGGGATCTCAAGTCAGGTCATCAGACTTGCGCAAGCAAACTTACAGAAGTATCTCCCCAACTCCATCCACCATTGTTGACATAGGGTCTGAGCCTCTTACCAATTAAACTGGATTCCCAGGGTCCTTCCTGTCTCTGCCTCCCCTGGACTGTGCTGGGATTACAGGTATGCACTATCCTTCCTGTCTGTGGCTGCTGCTGCTGCTGCTGCTGCTTCTTCTTCTTCCTCCTCCTCCTTCCTTCTTCCTTCTTCATTTTTATCCTTTCCAACTTCATCATCTTTTTCATCATCATAGCTTATTGAACAAGTGACTGCCTGCATATATGACTGTGTACCACAAGTGAGCCTAGTGCCCATGGAAGACAGAAGAGGGACATTGGATTCTCTGGAACTAGAGTTACAGATGGTTGTGAGCTACCATGTAGATCTTGGGAACTGAACCCAAGTCTTCTATAAGACTAGCAGGTTTAGTGTTCTTAACTGCTAAGTCTTCCCAGCTTTTTTGCATGGGTTCTGGGGGCCAAACTTAGGTCCTTATACTTGCACAGCAAGAATTTTTCCTACTAACCCATTTCTCCAGCCAGAAGAAATTTAATTGTAATGGAACATTAAAAAGTATACTTGAGAGCAGTAAAATGGCTCAGCAGGTAAGGAAAGGCACTTGCCCCCCAAGCCTGAAACTTGTCTTTAATCCCTGTAACCCATGTAAGGGCCAAAGAAAACTGACTCCACAAAGTTGTTCTCTAGCCTTTATACGTGCTGCTACCTCCGTCATATGCACACAATAATATTTTTTAATTGTCCATATTAACACCACCCCAACCTGTTCAGCCTGTGGATGACGTCACTCCACTCTTCCCTGCTGGGGAACTGAACTGAACCTGCAGCCAGAGCCAACACAGTGAGGATGCTTGGTGATAACAGAGCACTGCCAGGCCATGAGGCCACTCACCCTCTCTGAAGCTGTTTCTGCAACTGTGAGCAGTGGGCACAGGCTGCCAGAAATAAAGGACCCTGCCTGAGACACCTAAGGAGACTTGCAGGGCCTTAGTAGGGGTTGAAGCAGTCCTAGGCATGGGTCAGCCCCGCTGGGCACTGCCTTCCAGAAATTTCCTTGTGCTTTCCCACATTGTTTGCTCAGGGTGAGACCATCTCTCCCAGCTGTTGCCAGAGAGCCAACAGGAACCTGAGAGCTTAGTCTAGTGGGGAGGAAACCCCTCCTGCCTCCAGAGGATTAGACTTCTGGGAGTAAAGCTCAGAGAGAGGGCGGAGGGGACAGTGAGAGACAACTTGTTGGTGACAAAGCTCTGTCCTACTCTGAATCACTGTGTAGGCACACATTTTTTGCAACCTACTTTTAATAAGGGTTCAGCCTCTCCTCTAGCCCACCACCCAGCAGAGGTAGTGAAGAGAAAAGTTACTAGGATATGGGGGAAGTGGATCTGTTCAGCAATAGTTCTTTGGAGGTGAGCTCGATCTTCTTTGGCAGCAGTTCAGTCCCATAGCAAACACCAAATACAACTCAGCAGCTGCAGACCAGTCCTCTAGGCAGGCAGATACTAAGCACAAACAAACCAACAGCTTCAGTCCAGTCCTCACAGCAGCGACCAGGTAGCTATAGTCCAATCCTGAAGAAATGACCAGGCTTGCCACTCGGCCTGAGGTGAGGCTGTGGAAGTGGCAAGCTGTCGCAGGAACCTCATGAGCAGTTTTTGGGCAAGTTTTTCTCAAAGACAGCGTTACCTTGTGTCTTTATCGAAGAATTGTGAGGCGGAGCAAACCAAACCAAAGCTCAGTGCTCGTCTCCCACTGTCTGTGGAGCCATATTTATACTCCTTCATCAAGCATCCTTTCACATGTCTGCTACATCCAAACATTCTTTCCGTGTCTGCTTCAGGAAAAGTCTTTCACGTGTTTGCTTTAACAAGACATCCTTGCCGGGCAGTGGTGGCACACGCCTTTAATCCCAGCACTTGGGAGGCAGAGGCAGGTGGATTTCTGAGTTCAAGGCCAGCCTGATCTACAGAGTGAGTTCTAGGACAGCCAGGCTACACAGAGAAACCCTGTCTCGAAAAAACAAATAACAAGACATCCTTTTACCTGTGTGCCCCAACAAAACATCATTTGACATAACTAACTTTCCAAAGAACTAGAAATTTCCACTTTACCACTGTCTCCTCTTCAACTGTGAAACTGAGGGTTTGAGACTGTATGATCCTTTGGAAAGGACACCAGGCTTGGAATCTTAATTTGCTTTCTACTGCTGTGAGGAATACCACGACCAAAGTAACACAGTGGGAAAAGGCTTTATTTCACGTTACAGGTTTTATGGTCCATCATGAAGGGAGGCCAAGACAGGAACTGATGTAGATTATGGAGGAGCACTGCTTACTGGTTTGCTCCAGATCCTTCGAGCCCTGGCTGTCCTAGAACTATGTAGACCTGGCTGTCCTTGAACTCACAGAGATCTACTTGCCTCTGCCTGCCCAGTCCTGGGATTAAAAGCGACACCACACCCAGCCTTCCATTTACTCCCTTGTCCATCTCAGGACCGCCTGTTCAAAGGGCCTAATCCATAATGGGCTAGGCCCTTCAATATTAATTACCAATCAAGAAAATTCCCCACAGGTCTGCCTACAGGACAATCTGATAGGGGCATTTTCTCCACTGAGGTTCTCCTCTCAGAGGACTCCAGTTTGTGTTGACAAAAACCAGCCAAAACAGAACCCAAATGCTTGTTCCCAAGTCCCCCCTTTGTTGTCAGGCCAGTGTGGCCAAGACACTGCATCCTGTGTAACTGGGATACTTTTTCCTGTACTCCTGAGGGCTGTGCTGTGGTGATCAAGCATTCGGCCAACTCAACCACACCCCACCTTTTTCAAGTCTTATTATTTTGAGACAGTCTCTCACCTAAGTTGCCAGGTAGGCCTAGAATGTGATTCTTCTGTCTCAACCTCCAAAGTAGCTGAGAGTACAGGCTGGATCTAAACGACTCAACTGGGATTTTATATCTGGATGATACTATACTGTAGGCCTTGGGCCTTTACAGGAGCTTGTAAAAATGCATGTTCCTGGGGGCATTCAGTGCCTTGTCCTGCAGGACTCCACAGAGAAGACACTCACTGCCTCTTCACCTAGAATCTGAGAAGCAGCATGGGAGAGAACAGGCCTGCCTGAGCTCGACCTCCTCCTGGGGCTCAGGCTTCCTTCCTCACTACAGCAGATCCTGTTGGCACTTCCCTGGGCATCCGTGAAGATTCATTTAAAGATCATGAGGAATCAACGTGAGACGACTCACAACTGTAATCACAGCACTTGTGAGGCTGAGACAGGAGGATTAGGATTTCATGATAAGCTTGGGCTACATCAAGATTGCCAGGCCAGACTAGCCAACAGAAGACCCTACCACAAAGTACAAAATAAAACAAACAACAGAAGTCTCCAGACAGACTAGGAGTGGGAAATAAATGAAGCTAGCTGATAAAATGAATTGTTAATACTGTGAGCTCAGGGTTTTTTTTTTGTTTTTTTTTGTTTTTGGTTTTTTGAGACAGGGTTTCTCTGTGTAGCCCTGGCTGTCTTGGAACTCACTCTGTAGACCAGGCTGGCCTCGAACTCAGAAATCCGCCTGCCTCTGCCTCCCAAGTGCTGGGATTAAAGGGGTGCGTCACCACCGCCCAACATGAGCTCAGTGTTTTAAAGTCACAATTTTTGAGCACAGTTGAATTTTCTTATCATCTAAATTCTTGTATTGAACAATCCACTTCTGGGAATTTATCATAATTTGTATCTTAAAGAAAAACCATTGTAGGCAGTAGTTTTCAAATCACAACAGCAGCTGGGCAATGGTGGTGCTCACTTAATCCCAGAAACTCAGGAGACAGAGGTAGGTGATCTCTGCGAACTAGAGACCAGCCTGGTCTACAGAGTTAGTAGTTCTAAGACAGTGGAGGATACACATAGAAACCCTGTCTTGGAAAAAAACAATAGTTACAGCTGGGAATTGATCTCACAGAAGATGAATCACAAACTACGAAACACCCCTCAGTGGAAGTTTACATAATTAAAAGCATCTATTAGCTATGTTCACACAGGGAAAATATAATGTGTGGTTATGTTAAAAAAAAAAAGAGACCAAGACATTAAGTATACACTGCACGGTTATGTAGACTGGTATCTTTAAAAAGAGACTGAATTACAAAAATGACTTGATGCACTCAGAATGTGATCTCTTCCTCCACCTCCAGCACAATGGCCTAGCCTCTCACCCACAGGCAGCACCAGCCTCTGCTCTACTCCCCCTCTCCTACTTCTTCAAGCACAAGTACAGGGTCCTCATAAATAGGTCACATCTCTCTTTGGTCCCAAACAAAGTGAATCCATGAGATGATGTCATCTACAGATGTTCCCTTGCTGCGCCCAATCCTGCCTTTGCCTCCTCAGGGCCTTGGCACGTGTCATGCTTGCTGCTGGAAAGCTTGTGCTTAGCTGAGGAAGTTCCCCTTCACTCCTTAAGGAGATCCCTTTAACAGAGCTCCCTGTGCCCTGGAAAAAAAAAAAAAGCCCTTGGCTTTTCCTCAGGGCACTTCCCCTTCACAGCACCATGCTGTTTTCCTTTCTGATGGCAGTCCCGATCCCCTGAGACTTTCTTAGCTGCAACCCTCCTTCCTAGCACACAGTAGGCAATCAGTAAACATTTCCTGAATGAAATCAGGTACTATAACTAACTATCCAGAACTATCCAGGGCTTCCTGTTTCTTATGCCGCTTCCTACTAGGCTGGCAGCAGAAGCCAATAGCAATATGCAGAGGCAGTCAGGGTGGCCTTCAGTGCACACTGTGTCCTGGGAGGCAACACCCAGAGCCCAGTGGCTGACAGAACGGACTCCTTAGGTCGGGTCTGGCTTACCACCCACAGCTGTGCAGCCCTGGGAGAAAATTTCTCTGAGCATTCACTTTTCCTCTCTCTCTCTCTCTCTCTCTCTCTCTCTCTCTCTCTCTCTCTCTCTCTCTCTTTCTCTCTCTCCCCTTTCTTTTTCTTTCTTTCTTTTTTTTTTTTCAGAAAGAAAATTGATAATACCAGGGACAAACTAATAAGAGGATAACCATAAGGCACCAGCACAGTGCCTAGCCTGGGAAAACTGGTAACTGTTTAACTGTTGTTAAACTCTACAACGGCCACATAGGGGTCTTGTTCTGTTCCAGGTTTACAACTCTCACTAGCTGACTTGAAGCTTATAACCCACCAGACTCAGCACTTACAGGGGAGAAACTGGGTCAAAGAGTACAGTGTTTGCCACAGACAAGAGCCCCAGAACCTACTCTTCAGAAATACTGTGCCAATCAGGATGGTCTGCAAGGTCACCCACTGGGGCTCCAGCCTCTAAATGTCCCTGTACAAGGCAGACTCTAGAACCACTGAATTCATTTCACCTAGAATTCACTTCTTACAAAGGAGAACGGCAGCATCAGAAGGCCCTCACCACACTGGAAGGCAGTGCACTGGCTGGAGAGGCAAAGACTGCTCCCAGGCTGGGGGTTCACATGGCCTCTATGTGTGAACTTGTCAGAGGCTTGGTGAGCAGTCCGTGGGGAATAGCTGCTGAGGGCTGAGACCACAGAGCAGAGGCTGGGAGGGTCTTACAGACAGTAGCCTTCAGAGCACCCTGCCAGGCTCACCAGGGCAGTGATGAGCTGAGGCTACACTGCCACACACTGTGCGAGCATGTACCTGTCCTCAGAGCACTGTACCACACGACTGCTGACTCCTGCTTGTTGTGTTCACAACAGAGGAGCCCAGGGATGACAGTGACTGGGCCTGGCAGTGGGAAAGTCTGTAGGCCCTTTGGGGGACCCCTGGATAAGCAACCAATAGGCCCACCTGCTCCTTGGCTCTGTCTGCATTTATAAGGTCACTTTAGGTAACTGTGCTAATAGATTCCACTGATTTTTTAAAAAAAGGGGAGTTTTCAGGTAGTCATGGCTTTGCATCAAAAATACAGAGATCAACTGAGTGTCACGGTAGACACCTGTAATCTCAGCACTTAGGAGGTAGAGGCAGGAGGACCAGGAGTTCAAGGCCAGCCTGGGCTATAAGAGATCATCTTAACCTTACCCCTTTGTTCCTCCCCCAAACCCCAAACCAAGAAACCCTATAAAAAAAAATCTTCCTCTTTATAAAGTAACTGCTCAAGAGAGAGCACTGCAGCCCACTCACAGCAGGGCATGCCCCAGGCTAGAGGTGGGCTGCTTCGTATGTGCAAGTTCTCTGGAAGCACACACAGCTCAGAGTGGCTCTGGCTGTGGGGCATGGGAGCCAATGCCTGGGATGGAATGCCTTCTCTTCTGGGAAGTCCTTGGTATTGTTCTCCATCTCTGACAGGAGAGAAAAGGAGCATGTCCAGTCCCAGGAGCAACCTTAGCAGCCAAGCCTGGTTGGGGGACTCCAGATGGGATCAAAATTCATCCCGAAGCTGGGAGGGTCTGTCCATGCCAAAGAAGGATGACTGCCTCCCATGGAGGTCCCGCTCCCGCTTCACAAAGGCAGTGAACGAGGAGACACAGTTTCCAACGAAGTGGTCAGCCTGGCCAAGGATGTACAGGTCGATCTGGGCCACCTCGGGTTTCAGGCTCACCACCTTCACCTGCAGGGAGGAAGGTAAGACATTAGCAGGTGCCTCAGGCCAAGGTCTGCTGAGCCAAGACTAATAGGCCACACCCTCAACATTCCTCTCCTGATTGAAGTTTTAGACCAAGAGAAGATTGGAGAGAATGGAGATTGGGATCAGTGTTTTTGAAGTGTGACCACCTGAGTCCCGTCTCCCAGGCCAGCTCCCTCAGTACCACTCCACTGGTATCCTTCCTCTGTCTACCCTACAGTGCCCTCACAACTCATTAAAGGCTGCCCAGGCTTGGAGGTATACTTATGTGTACAGTATGACCTCACGAGGCACAAGGCCCTCGGTTCTACCCTCATCATCAAACAATCTTCCCAAGAAGCCCCTCAAGCTGGCTTACGTGCTGCCTGCTTGGCTTCCCTCAAGCTGGTCATGGGAGCAGGAAGCACACAGCCATCTCACCCAGCTGCCTGGATGCCCTCCTCTTTCCAGCAGCCCTGCCAGGCCCCATGTCCTGTCCAATCTACCCACCCCTGAGATCTCTGTCACTTCCTCTGAGGGTCTACCCTGCCCTGGGCCTGACCAACTTCAGCGGCCTCTTTGCTGTCCCTCACAGCCTCTCCTGGTCTGGTCACTATACAACTGCCAAAAGAAATTTCTTAGATCCCATGTCCTCACCCTCCTGCTCTCCAAGCTGCAGACCCTTTACAGGTACCCTACTGCTTTCAGAAAGGACACCAGATCAGCAACGCACCTGATGAGCCTGCTCAGGCTGGCTCTCTCACCACCCAGTCCTTAGAGCTCCTGCTACAGACTGCCAAGCTCCCTTCCTCCTCCCATTTCTCCCCAGGGTCTTTACATAGCTGTTCCTTTATGGAGTGTCCTGGCTGGTTTTATGTCAACTTGACAGAAGCTAGAGTCATCAGAGCAGAGGGAGCCTCAGTTGAGAAAATATTCCCAAATTGCCTCCTTGAGCTGGAGGCAAGAATGCAGACTTTTTTCTTTCTCCTTTCCTTCCTTCCTTCCTTCCTTCCTTCCTTCCTTCCTTCCTTCCTTCCTTCCTTTCTTTCTCTTTCTCCCTTTCTTTCTCCCTTTCTCTCTCTCTCTCTTTCTTTCTCTCTCTTTCTCTCTCTCTCTTTCTCTCTCCCTCCCTCCCTCCCTTCCTTCTTTTCCTTTCCTTTCCTTTCCTTTTTTTAAAAAAAGATTTATTTATTTTCTGTATGTTAGCACACCGTCACTGTCTTCAGACACACCAGAAGAGGGTATCGGATCCCATTACAGTTGGTTGTAAGGCACTATGTGGTTTCTGGGAATTGAACTTAGGACCTCAGGACGAAGAGTCAGTGCTCTTAACTGCTGAGCCATTTCTCCAGCCCCTATAGACCATTTTCTTAATTAGTGATTGGTGTGTGGAAGGCCCAGCCCATTGTGGGTGGGCTCATTCCTGGGCTGGTGGTCCTGGGTTCTAATAAGAAAGCAGGCTGAGCAAGCCATAAGGAGCAAGCCAGAAAGCAGCAGTCCTCTATGGCCTCTGCATCAGCTCCTGCCTCCAGGTTCCTGCTCTGTTTTTGAGTTCCTGTCCTAATGTCCTTCAATGATGAACAGAGATGTGGAACCGTGAGCCAAATAAACCCTTTCCTCCCCAAGTTACTTTTGGCCACAGTGTTTTATAACAGCACTAGTAACTCTAACTAAGACATGGGGGTAAAGGCCGGGTGGTGGTAGTGCACGCCTTTAATCCCAGCACTTGGGAGGCAGAGGCAGGTGGATTTCTGAGTTTGAGGCCAGCCTGGTCTACAGAGTGAGTTCCAGGACAGCCAGGGCTACACAGAGAAACCCTGTCCCAAAAAACCAAAAAAAAAAAAAAAAAAAAAGACATGAGGGTAAACCTCTCTTTACTTGGCTAATTCTTCTTACCCTTCCCTTCTCCAGTCATGTGGCACACACTGGGGGAAGCCCACCCTCCCTTTTTCGCTCCCTCCCTCCCTCCCTCCCTCCCTCCCTCCCTCCCTCCCTCCCTCCTGCCTACCAGCTCAGTGCGCTGTGCTCTACCCTTAAGAGCCCCACCACCTCTACTTGGAGCACACGGCTGTTTGTAGTTCTAACTCTTCAGTGTTTCTCTGTTAACCCCGTGTCCTGCTGGACCTGTACTGGACCTTTGTTGCTCTGCTTAGTCTCAAAGAACTCAGGTTGAACAAGCCTTGTCCTGGCTTTTGTTGGTTCACCCACAGTCTTTTCCCAGTCTAGGCTGTGACCCTGAAGGCAGGACTACATCCCATTCACTGAGGTCCCAGCTTAATAGTGTGAGGCTTTGCTCTCAACAAAGGTAGGCGGCTGGTGAAGCTGCTCTGTCAGAGCAAAAAGACCTAAGTTTGATCCCCAGCAGAGGGAGGTGATCTTGAGTTCAAAGCCAGCCACAGCGGCACAGTGAGACTTTTTTTTTTTTTTTTAAAGTATGCTAGTTTAGTATGTGCTCAAAATCCCAGCACTGGAAAGGAGACAGGCAGTTCCTGGGGTTGGCTGGCTAGACAGCCTGGCTTACTTGGTAAGTCTTAGGTCAATAAGAAGATCTTGTTCAAAACAAAAAACGGTACCTGAAGTTGCCCTCTTGCCTCCACACACACATTTGCATACGTGTGTGGAAACACACACACACACAAATGTCACACATCAAGAAGGGGAGGAGAGTAGAATGTGAGCCCACGGGAAATGGGGCTGAGGAGTCGGGTGGAGCAATGAGCCACAGAACACAGGGCTGAGGCGTGGAGGTGGGGTGGGGGTAGGGCAAGAAGAACACCAGCACAGGAACAGGAAGTAGGCAATAACAAGAGGCTCAAGGCCTAACTAATAAGTGCATCAACCCTAAAGCTCATGAAAACCCCCTGGGACTCTCCACACGCCTCAGCTCCGTGCAGGTGAGGGGTGGGCAGAGTTGCCTGGAAGCGCTCTGCTGTTCACCAAGCTTTCTGACATCAGGAGCCTCGCTTCCTGGATTGTTAAACACACTATCTTTTAATCTCAGCCAAAAGCCCCCAAACAGTCCCATCCACTCCCTGAATTACCAGCTCTGTCATTCCAGCCGCCCTTGGCTCTGGGACCTCTCAGTTAACTCTGCCCCTTCTGGGCAGACGTCCTCATCTACAGCACACAGGGGTAGCTAGAGTGAAGGACCTTGAGGTCTCTCAGCTGATTTTCTATCTAGGAAGTGGGCAGGGCAGACAGCAGGCACTGACCACACACTTGCTTGCTGGTTGGGGCCATCTCTCATGTTTTAGGGGGTGGAGCAAGTGAAAGAACAGAAAGATGCCCCATCACATAAGGTCGGTGGCTCCCAATGTCTGCCTCCCCCTTGATTTTAGATACTCGTATTAATAAAGTACACAGTCACCTCTTATTTATTTCTAAATGTCAGAGTCCTTAGTCAAACTTTGAACCACTTTTACGTAATTCCTTAACAGCCTCCACATTATTCTTGGTCACACATTTTATTTTTTCCCCTTCCTTTCTCCCACTTGCTCTGGCCCAAAGATTTATTTATTTATTTATTTATTAAACATAAGTATATCGTAGCTGCCTCAGACACCCATAAGAGGGCGTCAGATCCCATTACAGATGGTTGTGAGCCTCCATGTGGTTGCTGGGAATTGAACTCAGGACCTCTGGAACAGCAGTCAGTGCTCTTAACCACTGAGCCATTGCTCACACATTTTAAAAAATCATCTTTCTACTATTTTCCTCGTAGGACTGCCAGCATCTGAGGTCCTCAGCCACCTCGGTCTCCTGAGCTCTCGCCAGTCACTCGGCCACCACAGAGGCACTCGCACTCCTTACCTGCTGCTCCCTCCACAGTAAACTCTGCTGCTGAGTCACAAGCACAAAAGCTCGTCCCTTTCATTCATTTCTGGTACTAACAAGAGCTGATTTACTGAGCATTATTTTATAGTGCGAAACGTCATCATTTCTTTTCACAAACAGATCTTTACAAACACCGTTGGAGTCAGGCGCAATTTGGTTCTACTCTACAAATGAGGAATCAGCTCAGAGGGGTCAGGTAACTTTTCGCAAGGCTGCAGAATGAGTAGAATTCAAGTCTCCAGTATATTTCTCTACTCAGGAGTAAGAGTACAAGCCTGGAACCTGGCACTTGGATGAAGCAAGGAGACCAGGAGTTCAAGGTCATCCTCAGCTACATATTACATTTTTTAGCCAGTTTAGCCTACATGACACCTGACCCTGTTTCAAAAATAAAACCAAAACAAAACAGAGATATGCTCTTAAACTCTCAGCTATTGTGCATTCCATTTCAGAGTTCATTGTGTCCTTATTCAACAAAACATTTGCACTGTGTGTCAGGCACTGTCCTAGACCCCGTGATGAGAGTCAGGTGACAGCCTCCAGAGGTCAAAGCACCAGGATAAACCTCAGAAAACAGAAGAGGAGGTCTATACTAGGGCCTGGGATGCTCCAGCAGGGCCACATGAGTTCCTGGAGTGGAGTGAACACTAGCAAGAGCTCACAGAGATGTTTGAGCTGTGGACAGAAGGAACATTAGGAATCAGAGCAGAAGGAGCTGGTGGGGGGAGCCCAAGGCAGGGACAGGAGTTGTGGAACTAGCAGCCTCTTGTTTCTTCCCTCCCTGCTCTGCTCCCTCTGGACCAGGCGCACCTTGTTGTTGAAGAGCTGCTGGATCTCTGATACATAGCTCTCAGAGTCTGTGGCGATGTAGACCGACCTGGCATTCAGTGCTCTCACCCAAAGCTTCACAGCCCGCTGGATTTCCTTCAGGTCAGGGAGGCACATGGTCATGGTGAGGGGGGTCGCTGTGCTGCGGCTGTAACCCACACACTGAGGGGAAGCCATGAAGTGTGACCCTGCAGTCCCATCCTTCAGCATGGCACAGGCATTCTTCTAAAGGAAGGGGTGGAGGGCACAGGGTTAGAGAAGCAGCTGTCTTGCACCCCAACACAGGAACAGGGGAACAGAGGAGTGCTACAGAGGAGGTTAGCGTTCCACTGTGTGCGTTCTCGTTCTCTCTCTCTCTCTCTCTCTCTCTCTCTGTATGTGTGTTTGTGTATGTGTGTGTGTATGTATGTATGTGTGTGTGTATGTATGTATGTGTGTGTATTGAACCCAGTGCTACTACATATGTATTAATAGCACTAAGGGAAAACCCAGGAGTGGCGAGGCTGACCCGTAATCTCAGCACATGGGAGGTGGAGAAGGCAAGATCATGAGGTTTTAAGGAAAGCTTTGACTACAGTGAGTTTGAGCCCAACCTGGGCTACAAAGAACCCTGGGGGTGGGGCCATGCAAAAGCAGCAACACTGGTTATTTCTGAGTGGGGTTGAAAAGCATTTTTTCTGCTCTCGTTGTTATCTGGGACTTCAGTAGAGCTCAGCACTGCTGATAAGGGAGGCTTATCTGATTCCCGATGAAGTGGGACTTCTGATCACTCCCGAGGCACAGGTTTGCTACAGGTTCCAGGGAGATAGGCTTTATCTGGCTGAGGTGGGTCGAGGCTATTTCTGGCTAGTTAGGAGTTTTTCTCAAGTCCTTGACTCTTTTTATCAAGCTCTTCCTTATCCTCTAGTGAGATGACTACGTGTGTATTTTTCTTGGGGCATTCTACATAAATTCTGGGAGGATGAAAAGGAGCCCACCTGGTTTACACAGTTCTCTCTGTCTTCCTCCCTCCCCCCCGCCCCCCCTCTCCCTCCCTCCCTCCCTCCCTCCCTCCCTCCCTTTCCCTCTCTCCCTCTCTCTCTTCCTCAACACAGAGTTTCTCTGTGTATTCCTGGCTGTCCCGAAACTCATTCTGTAGACCAGGCTGGCCTCTGCATCCCTGTGTGCTGGGACCAAAGGTGTGCGTCACGCAGGCTCCATAGTTCCCTCGCAATAGCAATTAACTGGCTAACCACTGAACTGAGGCAGAGGACTCCCTAGCTTGGGATCCGACTTATAATGCCCCAGTTTACCCATGTGCAAACACAAAGGTACAAATGGCAGCTGTTAAATGCTCGCTGTCCAGCAGGAGCTCCACACACACACTTCTGACGTGTGCTGCAGTAGCAAGATCGTGAGATAAAAACCCAGACTTGGTGGAGTTATCTGTCTCTGCCCCAAGCTAAGAGTCCCCACCACTCACTACAGGCCTGGGCTCTGCTTAGGCAAATGCCAGCTAGAGAGAGGAAGAGGAAGTTACCCAGTCGGAGCCAATGCGCAGATGAATGCCCACATAGGGCCGGACAAGGTGTGCGCTGATCTGGGCTTCCCCTGTCCTCACCATCTCATCTGACCATACCATGTACTTCTGGAGCTCCCTGTGTTCCTCCAGGACAGGGAACTGGGCTGGGGCCCCTGGCAGTGCAAGCACTGGATGCTCCTTTGGAGGGAATCTAGGCATAAGATGGAACAAGGGGAAGTCAGATAGGATTCGAAAAGAGCCCTGATGCCACCCCCACGGGAAAAGGGCTGGCATTGCACCATGCCCCAGAGACCCTGTGGAGAGGCCCCTATAACAAGCAAGAGACAAGAGAGGTTGTGAAATCTCAACTGGCTGATAAGAAACCTTGGTGGAGACAGCAGGCACAATATGCAATACTGTTCCAGCCACACGGAATTTACAACCTTCTTTGCTTGTTTAACAATTAAAAATTTACTGTAGAGCATTCCAACATTTACTATATCATGCTGGCTTCCAATCTGTGGTGTGGTAATTCATTCCAGGGTGGGGTGTCTGGACCCAGCCCTGCCCTTTTACCCACACAGCAGGACTGAAACATGAAGCTGCTTACACAGATAATGTTGGTCCTACTTGTAGGTCGTAGGAACTGTGCACATGGGATTAAGCCAGTCACTCAATACTTAGCAAATTCTTACTGTTTATGTCAGGACCCAGAAGAATGAGACCAGCATAGTCCCTACCCTCATGTAATATACCAAAGGTCTTCAGATAACCCCAGCACACCCTCTCAAGACTCTTCCCCACCACACAGAATCCTTTCTGCAATCTTTCCATATATCTTCTCTTCTGCTAGACTAGGCTCCAGTGCCAGTGCCTTCTGTCTGTCTTCACCAGTGCTTGGAGCACGTGAGGTCTCAGTAAGCTAAAGAGTGGTAAACCTGTGTTTCCTCTTCAGCTCAACTCAGACTCCAGTCCAGCAACATAAAGCACTTTGCTGCCTATGAACTCAGAGTGCATTTCTGATTCCAGACTTCTGCTTCCAAATATCTGTCCTACCCACTGAAATCCCTTCTAGGTATTACAAACTAGGTGAAGCTACTCTGGAAAAGTTTGCAGTTAGTTTCTTATGAAATCAGCTATGCACTTATAATATGACCCAGTGATAGCACTATGAGCACTCAGCCAGGGAAATAAAAGCCTGTATTTACACACAAACATGTACACTACTGTTCATAGCAGCTTTACTCCAGCTGCTCTAAACTGGAAACAGCTCAAATAGAAACATTAGCATATCCACACTATGAACTGCCATTGTAATAAAAAGCATGGGCTACCAAATAAGCTATGGCTCTTAATGGAATTACCCTAAGTGAAAAAAGCCAATCCTCACAGAGCACAAACCATATGAATCCATTTACATACTTTTGAAAGGGCAAAATGGAAAAGAGGCTAATGGCTGCTAGGGGTGGTATGTGTTTAGGGGGGCAGGGATAGTAATAAGTTTGCAATATAAAGATATGTACATCGAAAGAAACAGTATCATAACTGTGTTACTGGCTATATGAACCTATGAACTGACACAGAACTAACATACACATACACACAGTTGTGTATAAGTTAAAAAAAAAAAGACAATTTAAGCAAGATAGGGGGATTGCATCACTGTCAGGATCTTGGCTGAGATACTGAGTCAAGCGTACATGACAAGATCTCTTTAAACTGTCACAAGTGCATGCAGATCTATGATCACATAAAAAATAGTTCAAATAAAAATGATAAAAGGGCTGGCAAAATGACCCATGGGATAAAGGTGTGTATCAGCCAAGTCACATGACCTGAGTTCAATTCCCAGGACCCACAGGGTAGGACTGAACTGACCTCAGTAAGCTGTCCTCTGAGTGCTGTCCTTTTAAAGAAATGCACATAATGAGAGTAAATAAAGATGTAAAAAAATATCATGGAATATTGTAACCCTAAAATAAATATGGAAAATAATTTACATGCCCATGGCCTACATCATCAGATGCAAATGCTGTATTGTGCTTCAGAGTTGGTTTTTTTTTTTTTTTTTGGTTTTTCGAGACAGGGTTTCTCTGTGTAGCCCTGGCTGTCCTGGAACTCACTCTGTAGACCAGGCTGGCCTCGAACTCAGAAATCCGCCTGCCTCTGCCTCCCAAGTGCTGGGATTAAAGGCGTGTGCCACCACCGCCCTGCCAATGCTTCAGAGTTTAAAAACATAGATATTTAGGGCTGGTGAGACTGCTTAGAAGATAAAGGCACTTGCATGGAACATGAGGACTGGTTACCTGGAATCCACATGAAGGCAGGAAAGAACCAACTACAGTTAGTTGTCCTCTTACACACACACAGACACACACATGCTCAGAGTGAATGAAAAACATAAAATAAAAGCCCTAACTCACCATGTCTTTCCCTTCTTTTCTTTTCCCTCCCTAAAGACAACATGTTTTCATGTATGAATCCATCCATCCATCCACCCATCCATCCATCCATCGCTTAGTTTCCTTGTCTGTAAAAGAGCTGAAAACAGTCTTACCTCCTAAGGCTATTAAAAAACACAACTAGATATTTAAGGTATACAAGGTAATGTTTTGTATGCAATGATCAGCACAGTCAAGCTAGTTAATGTATCTATTTATAGGGCTACTGAAAGGATTACATGGATTAACGTAAGAAAAACCTTTAGAGTAGTGCTCAGCATACAGAAAGGTCTTACAAGATGCTGAGAATCACCACCATCATGGTACTTATAACCTAGTTTACCTTTTAAAAGATTTAACCTGGGGCTGGAGAGATGGCTCAGTGGTTAAGAGCACCATATGCTCTTCCTGAGGTCCTGAGTTCAATTCCCAGAAACCATCTGGTGGGTCACAACCATCTGTAATGGGATCCGAGGCCCTCTTCTGGTGTCTGAAGACAGTGATAGTGTAGTCATATACATAAAATAAATAAATCTTAAAGAAAAAAAAAGATTTGATATGGATTTCTTCATTTAAAAAAATGATTTAACTTTATGCCGGTGTGGTGGTGCATGCCTTTAACCCCGGCATCAGGGAGGCAGAGGCAGGTGGTTCTTTGAGTTCCAGGACAGCCTGGTCTACAGAGTGAGTTCCAGGACAGCCAGAGCTACACAGAGAAACCCTGTCTCGAAAAACAAAACAAACCCAAAAAACAAACAAACAAACAACCCAAACCACAAAGAAATGTAACTTTATGTTTGGTGATTGGACCATATTGATTATGGAGACCACAGGGTCATGACGACGTCCTTTTTTTTTTTTTTTTGGTCTTTCGAGACAGGGTTTCTCTGTGTAACCCTGGCTGTCCTGGAACTCACTCTGTAGACCAGGCTGGCCTGGAACTCAGAAATCCGCCTGCCTCTGCCTCTGCCTCCTAAATGCTGGGATTAAAGGCGTGCGGCACCACCGCCCAGCCAATGATGACATCTCTTAACACTTCCCAGTTTGTAAGAATAAAATCTGTTGGTCAGTAGGCCACTCGCTTCATCTTCCACTCACACCATGGAACTGCGATACGCCTGCCACACCTTCTTCACCTTGACACAAACACATTATTCAGCAAATGCCTTCCGGGCCTCCAGACAGGTCACCACTCCCAGGAACAGCTCCTTCTCCTGCATGCTGACATGCTCAACAGCTATCACCTTTGCTGCCACGGGATGGGAGAACACTAAGGACAGTGGCCCTAACAGTCTCTTTACCATGATTTCCTCAGACATTGGTCAGAGGCCTATGCCATGGAGGCAGCAAGCTAGCGTCCCTCCACAGCCTGGCTCTGTATGATGCTTGTCTGGCTGGAGTCTTACAGGTTTTGGTTATATGTATATACATGGCAATAATGTACTGAATCATATTATGTGAAAAGCAATTGCTTTATTTGCATATTAACTCATTCAATTCCCACAAAAGCCTTTTAAGGGAAGTGTGCCTACTATTATCTTACTGATAAAGAAACAAAGAGGCTGGGCTGGAGAGATGGCTCAGTGGTTAAGAGCACCCTCTGCTCTTCCAGAGGTCCTGAGTTCAATTCCCAGCAACCACGTGGTGGCTCACACCCATCTGTAATGGGATCTGATGGAGCAGGGCTTGCATTCAAGCAGTGAGCTTCACTTTTTTTTAAGTTTTAAAAATGTATATGTGTCTAAGTGTATGAATCTGCATCACACGTGGGCCTATGGACAGAAGAAGGGGCTGAATCTCCTGAAACTAGATTAGACAGGCAGTTGCAAACTGCCTGATATGGGAGCTGGGAACTGAACCTGGGTCACCTGCAAAAGCAGCAGGCGCTTGTTTTACCATCCCTTTGAGACAGCCTCACTATGTAACTCTGGCTTTTCTGGACTAACTACATAGACCAGAGTGGCTGTGATTTACCTGCCTCTGCCTCCTGAGTGCTGGGAGCCACCATGTCCAGCTCAGCCAGAGCTCTTAACCAGTCCTACTAGCTGTGTTCTTGACTCCTAAATCTTACTCTCATGTTCCTGCCCAGTTAAGGAGCGTCTCCTAATACAGAAATACGAAGCTTCTCTGAGCCACAGCCCCCAGCACAGGCAACAGGTGCCATGAATATTTTTAGAATTGAATGTGAGGGATCAGGCCCTATAAAAATACCAGGGCATGATGATGGCAGTGGGGAAAGGAGAAAGACCTAATAGTACTTGATCACCTTACCGTGGGCCAGGCCTGAGGCTAAGCTCAAATTAGACATCACTTCAGGGGCCTCTAACAGGAAAAGGTTTTCTGATCTGATGTGAATTACTAGGATAAATCAGGATCTGTGCCCTTCCTGTTCTCTTGGAAAGAGCCTGCAACTGACCCTTGGTGAATTCAGTTTTGGAATGTTTATCCTTGTGCCTTGGACCTGGGCCAGCACAAAGCGGTCCCAGCAGGACTACATCAGCTGTGACTCAACATGCAACAAACAAGAGGTCACAACTCCATGGCTCACTCCCCTCAGTGATGTCTGACAACAGGAAGAGGGTCTTGGTTGCAAAGAAAACCTCAGCAACACTACCAGCCAACCTGACCAGTGAATAAATCTTTTTTCAAATCTGGAGATCTCCTGCTCAGTCAGCTCTGGGCATTTCTGAATTGGAACAAGACTTCAACATGCGAGCCTTTGAAAGGGGTTTCATATCTAAACCATAATACATTGCTGGTCATTCTCCCAGATTTTAGCCTCTCTGCAAACACATAGAGAACATATGTGGTTGACAGGACCTATAGGGCTGAGTCTATGAAGCCCTGAAGGCCAACCCAGAGCTCCCATGCAAAAAGCAGGAGGGAAAGTGTCCTTCATGGTAGAGACTTTGAGAGCAATACTCTCTCTTGTTTGTGTCTCTGTGTCCTTTGTACTCATCTGCTGATCCTATAAATGTGTGGTGAGCCTAGAGGACCTCAGTAGCCACGGTGTGGCACTGATGTACCCCTGAGGTTCACTGAGCCCAACAGCAGATCTCCAACCTTGAAAAGAGATTCATTCACTGATGGACTGATTCCTAGTTGAATGGACTACTAGGAGGCATGGCTTAGCTGGAGAAAGTAGGACACTGAGGGAACGCCCTAAGGGTACTGTCCTGTTGCTGGTCCCTCTCCCGGCTCTGTCTGCTTCTACCCTGTGAGCTGCCTTATTCCAACTGCTCCCTACCATGTGTGCTCCATTACAAGCCTGGAAATGGCAGATCAAGTGACAATGGGCTGAAGCCTTTGAGACCATGAGCCAAGACAAATTTTTCCTTCTTTAGGTTTGTTTTCTCAGGAATTTCGTCAATGACAGGAAGCACACCATATACTCTGACATCTACTCTATATACATGAGGATAATTTCAACACGACAGTCCACATACTTCCAAGAGTAAATAAACATACAACTTTATCTGTTGAACTGAAGTTTGTAGACTGAGAACCAGCGGAGCTGGAAGGATCCTCTGAATCCACGTGGAAGATGACAAAACACATGAATGGCTAACTAAACTGTGCTGTTTGGCCTTCAAGGGGGTGAGACTCAAAAACATGCCTTGATACCAACAAACCCGGAAGACAGTATGCTAAGTGAACAAGTTGGACATAAACAGGCAAGAACTACATGAGGGTTCATCCATTGCCTGAGGTCCCTAGAATGGGTGAGTTCATAGCGAAAGCAGAACCCCTTACACCAGGGCAAGGGAAGCGGGAGTGGAAATCAGCCTTTACTGAGCAGGTTCTGGAGACAGAGGGTTGCAATGGCTGCATACTGCAACGTGCTTAATGTGACTGAGCTGTACTCTTACAGTGGTTTTCAAAAAGCTCACTGAGATGGGTGTGGTGTTGCACACCTGTAATCCCAGCATAGTAAGGCAGAGGCAGGAAAAACATTGGTTTGTGGCCTGTCTAGTCTACATAGTAAGTTGCAGGCCAGACTTGTCTTAAATCACAAAAACAAACAAACAAAACTCCATTAACATAAATAAAAATAATATAATGCTAGTCACTCTTTTGAACTCAAATATTTTCATGTTTGAAATTAACTTCATTAGCATGACTGTTTACAAGTACAAGACCAGCCTGAGCAACACAGCAAGTTTAGTTTAGTTTAGTTTAGTTTAGTTTAGTTTAGTTTAGTTACCATGTGTGTGTGTACATAAAAATGTAGGGGGGAAGTCAGGTGAAGGTGGCATATGCTTTTAATCTACCACTTGGGAGGTAGAGGCAGGTGGATCTCTGTGAGTTCTAGGCCAGTGTGCTCTACAGGGTGAGTTCTAGGACAGAGAAAGGGCTAATGGTACTCTTTATAGCAGTAGAATTATAAACAAATTTAATTTTGCTGTTTTGTTTTTAGACAGGGTCTCTTGTAGCCTAACCTAGCCTTAAACTTACTATGTAGCTCAGACTGGCCTTGAACTCCTGGTCCTCCTGTTTTAGCATTCTGAGCCTAGGAATTACAGGTATAAACTACCATGCCTAGACATTTATTTCTTTGTCAAAAACTCAAAACTATCTAGTCTGTGGTGAATATTCTAGACCACTCATTCCAAGAAATTAAATGTTAACCTGGATTTGAACTTTGTATAGTTCAGATTCTATAAAGAAAATGAAAAATAAGAAAAATTAAAACAAAACAAAAACCAAACCAAACCAAAACCAACAACAACACCCAGGCCGAAAAAACTATCCATCTGAGCACAGGATTAGTCCTGTGGATGCCACAGGACAGTGAACAGTAACTACTACACTACCAGGCCAGAACATTTCGCTGTGGCTTACTATGCAGCCAATTACTACCACCTTCTCCTTACCCTATCCCAACCACATGTTCTTCTGTCCCTTGCCTATACCAAGTTGTGGACCTCTGTGACATCTTACCAAGAGTCACCTTCCTCCTATTCTACTGAGGAATACTTACTTCTAGATCTTAGTATGGCTGGTTCCTTTTCATCCTTGAAGTCTGTCCCACTACTTGCAGTCAAACATCATGTCCTTATGTCCTTCAAAGCCCTTAGCATGCTCAATTGCTCTCTGGAAGTTTACTCAGCACTTCCCTCATTAGATGCTGAGCTCCATCAACAGAAGCCTGACCTGCCTCACTGTATCTCTAAGATCTAGAGCAATGCTTGAGAATCAGCAACTGCTTCTTAGGCAGGCTCCTAGAGAGCTCTGACTCCTTCAAGCTAGCGCTTTATATTTTCAACTTTTCCTCAATATCAGGCATAAGTTTAAGTTCTCACAAGATTTATTCATGTATATGAATGCTCTATTTGTATGCATGCCTGCATGACAGAAGGGAGCATCAGAAGGAAGAGGCATCAGATCTCATTATAAATGGTTGTGAGCCACCATGTAGTTGCTGGGAATCGCTCAGGACCTCTAGACCAGAAGCCAGTGCTCTTAACGACTCCAGCCCATCACATGGTTCTTACAACATGGCAAACTCAAACAAGATGGTTGAACAGTGGATATGCTTGAGTGACACTCCCCAGCTGATGTGCTGGTGCACAAGTACTGCCCCATCTCGTTCCTTAGGATCAGATATGTAGTGTGGCTCTTTGTGATTTACTTTCAGTGTTGCTTTTAGTGTTGGTGACATATTTTTATCCTGGCACATTCTCAGTGGAGACAAATCTTATACTTAAACACCTTAGCCAAAAGGCTGAGGAGAGCTATTAGGGACAAATCTTTATCCTATCTACCCTCCAGTGGTGCAATGCTGCTTGTCACTTAGACATGAAGTGGGAGGACCCAGCAGGTGATCAAATGGGAGAGTGCTATCTGAGATCAGCAGTGAAGGAAACTAGACTCTCAACTGAGTAGCCTAAGTGGCTCCTATACTAGCTGGGAAAAAAAAGCCACACAGCAACTGAATACTATACCTTCAACCCAGAGTGGCAGCTCTACTTTTCCAGTAATCCCAGCTCTGGGGAGGCAGAGACGGGAGGATCAGAAGTTCAAGGACATTCCTGGCTACATGGTGATTTTGAGGTAAGCCTGGTCTATAGAGCAAAAGCCCTGTCTTAAAAAGGGAAGGTTTTTTTGGAGTCAGACTTGTGCGGCTCGCTACTTCAAGCTTCATGGCTTTGGACAAGTGATTTCACTCTCCTCTGCTTTCACTGTTTTATGTATGCATCTTAGATGACAATTCCATCTCAAAGATTCATTAATCCTTAGTTTAAACCTACCAAGACTTAGGAATAGTGTGGCATACAGCAGGCAGGAAATATGTTGAAGATTCACATGAAGATCCACGCTGGCAATGCAATAGCTCTACCACTTTGGGTAAGTCATTTAACCTTCCATGTATGAGTAGGCTTCCTTCTGTAAAACTGACGACTGAAGGAGTGGGTAGTTCAGTGGGAGTGGGCTTACCAACATGTATCAGGTCCTGAGATCAACCCGACATTCTCAAGATGAAATCAGTAATAGCTATTTCATGACATTCATTATAGACATAATTAAAGTAAAGCATGTGAACGACACCTCACTATGCACCATATACTTCTATGATAGGAAACAAACACTTTGGTGCACTTTTCATTAAACCAAGGTAGACGCTGGAACCAAAGACCTGGAATAGTTTCTGTCTCCCAAGAAAGAGGCAAGGCTGGGTCTGAACTCCGGCCAGCATTCACTCCTGTGTCTACTGCAGTCTACTGCTGGCCGATAAATGTCAAGTGTCATGACCACCTTCAATTCACATGCTCTTCTAACCCCCTAACAACAACAACAACATCATCATCATCATCATCTTTTCTTTTTCTTTCTTCTTCCTCCTCCTCCTTCTTTGACCCCCTTCCAAGATAAAGGTTTCTCTATGTAGCCGTGGCTATCCTGTAACATTCTCTGTAGACCAGGCTGGCCTTAAACTCAGAGATCTGCCTCCTTCTGCCTCCCAAGTGCTTCGATTAAAGGTGATCACCATCATACTTGGTCTTTAATCTGACTTCTTTTGTGGTAGTGGATCCAGGACCTCATATATGCTAGGCAAGGTCTATAGTACCCCTTATTCTGACATCTAAGCCAGGCTCTTTCCTGACATGTTAGAACATCAACAACAGATTCTCTCACAGGTTTATCTGACTAGACTGTGGTTCTCCAAAGACCAGGACTGGGCTGTCCTCATTTTTCATATACCTTTGGCCTCTGAATACTGTGTCTCACACATGACAGACGCTCCATAAATATTTCACAGCTTGTGCCTGTGTCCTGTTAACCTATTTTTTAAATAGAGCCTATAGCACACAATTAATAAAGCCTAGCTAGTGATTATGAGGGTGACATCACTTGCCAGTCTGCACCTGAGCTGTTCTGCAGGCACTGCTTCCAGTTTCACCTTGCTGAAAGGGAGACAAAAGGGGAACGATTCTCACGCCTGGAGGAGAGACTCGACATGCATGTGACTGAGTAATGTTCTTTTTATGACATCCCTTATCAGCCGAGAAACTCTTGCTCAACCTTGGGGCAGGCGATGAGATAGAAACAGATCACATAGGATCCTAAGTTCAACAGACAGAACACAGTGCTTGCACCTTTGGTCTCTTACAAGAGGGCGGGGTAGAAGGAGAAAGGACTGGGAAGGAGCTGGATGGCCCTGAGCCCCAGGCCTTCCTAAACCCAGTACTGCTATCCCCCCCCACCCCCCAAGTACCTCTGGATCCACTGTTCTTTGTAGGAGGCGCTGAAGGAAATGCCTGTGAACAGCTCTGACTTATTGAAACTCACATGAAACTGGTCCCAGAATGGTCCAAAAGGATTTCCTTCCTATAGAGAGAGAGTGGTGGAAAGTTTATCAACCCGGAGATGAGGCCAAAACCTGCAGAGAAGAAGGACCTTGGAAGACGGACGGTGTGACACCTGCTGGGCCTGAGGACAGGGCTCCAGCTTCTCTGTTGACTTCCAGCAATGTCTGAAGGAATCTATCCTGGAACTATGAACTAGAGCAGTGGTTCCCAACCTTCCTAACATTACAACCCTTTAATGCAATTCCTCATGTTGTGGTGACTCCCAACCATAAAGTTGTTTTCATTAACTGTAATTTTGCTATTGTTATGAATTATAATGTAAATATCTATGTTTTCTGACGGTTTTAGGTGACCCCTGTGAAAGAGTCATTTGACACCCAAAGGCAACCCATAGGTTGAGAACCACTGAACTAGAGCTTTAAGAGGCTGATGCAGCATACTACTTTACAAGATGAAACTAGACTCATAGAAGGTAAGATATGTGCCCAAGGTCAGACAGCTGGTAAGGGCAGTTCGGGGACACAAACTAGGTCTTTTCTCAAAATTTATAGCTTTTCTATCACTTGTCTCAAAAGATAGTTGGGGTATATCATAGTCACAAAGTACCAGAAATGCACAAATTTCTACTAATTATCCATGATCCATGGCACCTCCTCATCTACCTGCTGAGAAGGAGGAGAATATTCAAGTTAAGAGAGTGGACAGTAAGCCAAGTTACACCCAAGTCTTCTCTATCCTGTAAGGACATCATCAGCACCTCCTTCACAGTGTGAGGAGTAAGGGAGTAAATGTGTACCCAGCTGCTAGCATCACTGTTCTTCGAGCATCAGTTACTATTTCTGACAGCACCTCAGCTCCAAGGTGCTATTACATACAGCCTACTCTCTATGAGCCAGCTAGAAACATAGCTCAGAGAAGCACAGTACACAAAAGGTGACACTGCTAACAAGTGCCAGAAACAGAGAATCCCCATCTTCTCCACATATTGCCACCATGTAATCTCAAGGGCCTAGAGGGCACAGAACAGGATCTACCTTCATGGGACATGTCTTCTTATCAGGACTTCGTTGGGCTGCTACCTCAAAGCAGTATGCCACCCGCTTCTCAGGGGGCCAGTGGGAGGGTGCCAGATTTTCCATGAAGTCCTCTAGGCTCACAACCCGATGGTAGGCTTGGAGAGGCTCCAGTTTGAAGTACTTTTGGTAGGACACATGGAGCTACAGGAGAAAAAGGAAGGGTCCAGGTCTCCACTGTATTCTTGTTTCTAGAAACAGTAAACTCCAAGACCCAGACTATGTGATATAAGAGACCTGTTAGTGGGCTTTGGATAGAGCTCAGAGGTAGAATGCCTGCCTAACAAAGTGGCGGCGTTAGGCTTCACCCCTGTTCCGCAGGCACAAGCCAAGTTGGGGCAAAAACAGAGAGAAACCATCTTCCAGCTCAAAAACAAACAGCAGAATCTCTGGTGTTCAAAGTGCCTGATTATCTATAAACCAATGGAACAAATGCAGAACACTGAGCTACTAGGAGAAGTTGTAGCTTTGGAGCAGCTACTTGGGGCCCATACCCACAGGGTGACGTGCTCCCTCTGTGGAGGCTCAGGTACTTTCTACAGGAGATGTGGACAGCAATCAGTGACTTAGTGGAAGCACAGGAAAGAAGTAGGGGTCATATCACACAGTCCAGGAGAGAGAGAGACCAGAGTTAGCAGACTTCTCATTGACTTTACCTGCAATGCTTTGTTTCTTTTCCTAACAGAAAAGCATGCATGTGCTCAGAAAGGCATGCACAGTGGTGCATGCATGTAATCCACTTGGAGATGGTGGTGATAGGGCAGGAGTTTGAGGCCAACCTGTACTTCATAAACTTCTGTCTCAGAAAAGAAAAATAAGAAAAGAAAATGAACATAGAAATGATGAAGCAATCAGGAGAAGAATATGTTCATGAGGACCACTCCTAGTCAGGCAGGCTCAGAGATGATGGCTATACTCATCATCACAATTTCTTACATTTTTTAAAACTTCTGAGTCAGTCAGGTGAGGTACATGCCTGAAATCCTGGCATTTTGGAGACAGAGGCAGACGGACCAGGGATTCAAAGTCATTCACACCTATACAGCAAATCTGAAGTCAGTCTGGGTTACATGAACTATCTCAAAAAAAAAAAAAAAAAAAAAGCCAACCCAACCCAAAAACAACAAAACA
Organism: Grammomys surdaster; assembly: GCF_004785775.1. Classification (NCBI taxonomy): domain Eukaryota; kingdom Metazoa; phylum Chordata; class Mammalia; order Rodentia; family Muridae; genus Grammomys; species Grammomys surdaster. Next base: position 2,539,094 of record NW_021604692.1, on the reverse strand, counting down.
AAACAAAAAACCCACCTAAAACTGGCTGGGCAATGGTGTCCCATGTCTTTAATCCCAGTACTTGGGAGGCAGAGGAAAGTGGATCTCTGAGTTACAGGCCAATTTGGTTTACAGAGACAGTTCCAGGACACCCAGGGCTATATAGAGAACTCCTGTCTCAGAAAAAAAAAAAAAAAAAAAAAAAAAAAAAGCCAAACCAAAACAAAAAAACACCACCACCACCACCACCAAAACCATACACATACACACACACACACACAAAAACTACACACAAAAGCAAAACCAAACCAAACAAAACAAAAAGATTAAATATATTCTTAGAACACCATGGAATAGTCTCTGGAGTCCCAAGCAGATCCTAGTAGCTCAGGTGCAGTACGGAGGTTGCAGAACTGCGGAGGTTTAGGCATCTGTGTTTTAAGCTGGCTTCTTTACTCAGCAGGATTTCTCAAGGCCTCTGCTGTGCTGCTGCACACTCTCAAGCTAAAGTCTGGGAGCGTGGGAGTGGAGAATAGCATTTCTGAAACCAAACAGGAACTTTTTAAGAGATATAGTCTTATTATACAGCCCTAGCTAGCCTCGTACTTGTCTGTAGTTCCAGCCGGCCTCACCCTCCAAGTGCTAGACATCGAGGCCTTCACACCATCTGGCAAGGTCTGCCTTCTTTTGAAGACTTTATATGCTGAGAGGAGAGAATGCACTGATTAGTTAAGATTAGAAGAGGGAAGGGAACTATGAAGCTACTAGAATGATCCTTGAATTTGTTCATGAATGTATTATTTATTCACTTAGGTTTATTTCAAAAAAATTTTTTGGAGATATTCCCATGTAGCCTAGGTTGGACTTAAGCTCAAAGCAATCTTCCTACTTCAGCCCCCTCAAGTGCCAGAACTATAGGCATCAGCCACCACACCCAGCTTATTAAGTGTGGAGTTAATATGTACCTCTCACATATCTAAGTGAGGGATGAAATAGTCTAGACAGGTACAAGATGCTAAAGAAGGTGAAGCTGGGGCTTTAAGAGCTCAGAACGAAATCTAGGGTCCCAGCTTGGTGCCCAGGTGAATGGAGACGGGACATATTGAGGCTGGAATGGCAGATGGTGACACAGGTCTGTGGACAAAGACATCAAGTTCAGTCCAGCTTTCTGAAACGAGATATCTGTGACAACTAAGCAGATCTGAGTGTCTAGAAGTGTGAATTAGGAGTGTGAGGTTGCCGGGCGGTGGTGGCGCAAGCCTTTAATCCCAGCACTTGGGAGGCAGAGGCAGGTGGATTTCTGAGTTCGAGGCTAGCCTGGTCTACAGAGTGAGTTCCAGGGCAGCCAGGGCTACACAGAGAAACCCTGTCTTGAAAAAACAAACAAACAAACAAACAAACAGGAGTGTGAGGTCTATACCAGAGGTGTACTGGAGGTGTAAAGAGAACAGTGAAAGTCATGCCAGTCAACAGGAGCCCACAGAAATGCAAGGTAATGGTAACAACGGCAGCTCCTAGTCACTGAGTGCTCAAGTGGTGTCGGGTACCATGCACTCAGCCTTTTACAAGGCTAGCTCAGCTGACTCACCTGAGCCACAGAGCTAACACCAAGCAGAGGGAGGACATGCACCAGCAGAACCACGGGTGAAGAGAGGAGCCCCTAAACAAGGCACAAAAATGTGACCTTGCCAAGATCAGAACTGGAACAGGAATAAGCTATGCTCTGGAAGCCAGGGGAGAAGGGAAGTTTAGGAAGAAGAGAGGCTCATAGGACCAGGAGCCACTGGGTGGTCAGGTAAGACACAGCTTGAGCAATGAACCTTGATTTGGCAATTCTGAGGTCCCTGGAGACCTCAGTGAGAACGGTCACTATAGGAAAGGGAAGCTCACTTGAGATGGGCTGAGACACCCACAGGAAGCAAACAAGTGGAGACTCAATATGACAACTGGCCGAAAGGGTGAGGATACAGCAAGCCGGCAAGTCAGCCAGTCAGCAATACCTAAGTCTATCAGTGAAGCCAAACAGGTCAGAGCCAAGGAACTTCCTGTGTCCTGGCTTCTATACACTGTGGAGCCCAGCTGGTTTTAAGAGGAAGGCATGAGGCACAGTCAGGGAATTTACTGTCAGTAACCTATTCAGTTGTCACCATGAGAGGTAACCAGTCATCCCAGGTTATTGTAAAGATGAGAAAACTGAGGCACAGAAAGTTAAGTAGCTTGATATACAATTAGGAAGTGGCTAAGTTATGTTGCAGTCTGGGTTTCAGCTTCTATCAACAAGCTTTTCAGGATCGGGGTACAGATTGGTAGAGCATTTCCCTAGGATTTATAAAACATGGATCCAATCTGTAGCACTGCAGGGAGGGGAAAGCCTCTCCAAAAAGAAGTATACATGCAAAAGAGAAATTAAATTTATGCAAAAAAAAGGCATTGGCGTGAAATATAATGTTTTGTTCATACTAAGTTCAATTTTGCTAACTACTTATTTTTAAAATCAATTCATTAAATATGAATTTCCTACATCCAGGTCTCTGGGGATACAGTTAACAAATGGAACACAGGGCTACTGGAAGACACAAAGAATAAGCTAATATCAGAGGCCACATATCATGCCCAGGTAGCCCCTTGATGGGAGGAGGAGGCAGCACAGGAGTCACGCTGTTATCCGGGTCCCTCTGATATACTATTAGCTAGCCCATGCCTCAGTCTCTCTTTTAAAATTGATAATAGCACTTGTCACCTATTACTGACCAATAGAATATCTGTAAGGTAGGGTGAACTGGGATTGGAAATAGAGGCTGTAGTTTCAAGACAGTCTCTTAAAGTAGACAGCCTTGGGGTTCAATTCAAGTTCTGCTACCCACAAGCTGTGCAATCTTTGGCAAGTTACTTCACCTCTCTAAACCTTGGTATCCTTGAGGATTAGCTGTAGGATGAGCTAACCCTCCCTCATCTAGTGTTCAGACAATGCCAGTACATGACAGGTGTTTGATTAAAAAAAAAAAAAAGCTAGTTATTGCTATTTCAAGGAAGACAGTTTTAGGTAGAGAAGAGGAAAATCCCAGAGGCCTTGGAGTCAGGCAAGTCAGCAATCATGAGGAACGGTGGCCAGGGGCCAAGGTCAGCAGAAGTACTCACGTTGGTGAAGGGAGGCTTGTGATGTTGGTACTCAATCCACGGAGGTACAGCCAAGGTGCGGTTCAGCAGCTTTGCAAATGCCAGGGAGCCCAAGAAGTGATCAGCCTGGTTCCCAAAGCGCCCTGGAAATGGTACATTGTGGGTAGGGCAGCCTGGGGCACTGAGGCAAAGATGTGCATCAAGACTGGGGAAGGCCAAGTAACACACTGAGCTAGTAACACTGGCACAGAAGAGAAAGTCCAGACTTCCAAGTTTGACATTTGATGCCCTGTAGGTCTCAGTCCTTCTGCCACCACCACCCCAGAGTCCATGCTATTTCTCTAACATGCTCTATAATCCCTCTACCTGCCATCTTTGCCAGGAGTGTCCTTTGACCTGTCTCCACTTATGTGCACATGAAGAGGTGACCCTGATGCTTCATTTGCTAAGACACTTTAAAAAACTCCTACCCATTCCTCCTCCTCTCAGCATGGGTTGGAGTTACATTTTTTTTTTTTTTTTTTTTTTTTTTTTGAGACAGGGTCTGTGTAGTCTTGGAACTTGTTCTGTAGACCAGGCTGTCATTGAACTTGTAGCCATCTTTCTTCCTGCCTCTACCTCCTACATGATAGAATTACAGCTGTGAATCAGATTGGATATTTATTTATGTGCTAGGGATTTAACCTAGGATCTCAGACATGCTGGGTAAATGCTTTACCACTGAGCTATAACCGTATCTTCAGTTATTTACATGTTTGTTTTCATTTTCTGGCTTTTTGCATTTGGCTGTTTATTCAGGCTATGAATGCTTCAAATACAAAGGTCTATCTGGTTTTTTGTTTGTTCTGTTTTGTTTTGCCAGAGTCACACTATGTAGCTTTGGCTACTCTGGAATTCTCTATGTAGATAGATCAAGATCAGGGTGGCCTTAAACACACAGAATTCCACCTGCCTCTGGCTTCCAGTGCTGAGATTGAAGTTATACGAAACCACATTTGACTATCATCAGTATGGCATCCATTCATCCATTCCACAAACACTGTAAGGCTGCAATGTGCCAGGTACTATGCTAGACATTACAATATAAAATCAGAAGGATAAGATTTCTGCTCTCAAGGCATTCTATTCTTATTCAGGTTAGGAGACACTAAACATGAAAACAAATTCATTACTATAGATTTTGATGATTGTAAGGAAAAAAAATGAAAAGGTTTGGTGACAGGGAGACTAAGGAAATGAGGAGTAGAGGTCAATGGAGTCCTCTTTGGTGACACTTATGTTGAGACTTCAAGGATGAGAAAGAGTTAGCAGAAATTAGAGGAAGGTCTTCCAAGAAGAATAACAGAAAGTAGGTTACCATGGCTGTAGCCAGAGGGCCATGGGAGAAGGGGTGTGAAGACCAGAGTAGAGCCAAATCTTGCAAGGTCAGGCCATCAAACATGGCCTTGGTCAGGTATGCAAACTACTGAAAGGTTGAGAGAAGGGACGGATTTTATGAGGACGATCCACTACTGCATTTAAATTGCATCCCTCGGCTGGTTCTTAGGAGTCCTTTGTTGTCTTTTATTACCCCAGTTTTAATCATCTTGTACAAACTCTGCACGCACTTTAAAAAAAAAAACGTTTTATTGTCTGTCTTCCTAAAATGAAGGATCTATAAAGGTTCGTATGAGATTTATCTGTTTCATCACCACCAGCACAGAAACCAGCACCTGGGACAAAAAAAAAGTGCCATATAAATAAATTATTTGCTGAATGAATGCAAGAACTGCCATGAGACAAGAGCAAGTCTTGCCCTACAAACTCCATTTACTGATCTCAGTCTAATCAGACCTCGAGTGAGTCACTTAACTTCTCCCATCTGTCGAATGGCAAGTTGAACACCAATGGGTCCTCTGTACCCAGGCAAGTAGGGCAGGGAAGAGCACGCCCTGCCCCTCTCTAGAGGTCTCTCCTGGACTTGAGAAGTGTCTGGGCGCCTCAGAGAAGTGGCTCCGCCTCCTCGACCTCAGTTTCTCCGTTTAAGCAGAGGGTTCGGGAGGCCTTACCCATGCAAGGGCAGTAGAGCAGGTAACCGGCCAGGTCCCAGGAGCCTGCCGACCGCCCGCGGAGCGGCAGCGGCAGCAACAGCAGCAGAAGCGGGAAAGACGCCCGCAGCAGCAGGTGTGGCGGTGCCCACGCGGCGGCGCCCATGTCGACGGCAGAGCCCCAGAGCGCCGTGACCGGGAGGCGGGGGAGGGGGGGTGAAGAAGAGGCGCGAGTGGCCGCCCCGCTCCCAGCGCTCCCCGCGCGCCGCCCGCGCGCCGGCTGGGCCTCTCTAGCCCTCGGGCGGGCGGGACCATAGAGAGCCCGCGGCACCGCCCCCTCCACGACCCGAGCGCCCGCTCGCGCGGCTCCCACAATGCACCGCACAATGGCCCGACCGCCGCCACTACCGGGGCCTGAGCGGGCCTGGCGGAGCCCGAGCGCGGCCCGGCCCGCAGCGCGGGGTCCCGAGCGCAGTGAGTGCCGGCGAGGGTCCTGGGGGATGGTGGGGAGCGGGGCGGGAGGCCGTCGCGCTGCGCCCACACGCCCGGCACTCGGAGCGGCGGCGCCCCTCACTTCGGGCCGCCCAGCGCGGTCGCCCACACCCCTGACTGGGGGCCCCCTCTGCTCTAGCCGGGCCCTGGATAGGCCCCGTGGTGACGAAAACGTTCCTTGGTCCTGAGACCTGTGCCCAGGGGACCGGAACAAGCCTTTCAGGCTCCCTCCATTCCTAGACCTGGAAACTCAGCCTGAGGGTCCCCTAGTCAGGACCCCCCCCAGACTCCCTGGAGACCCAGATAACACGCAGCTAACCTTCCCCGGGATCGCGGTCTGGGGGGCATAGATAAGCTGCACCTGCTCCCACCCTCGGACACGCCTACCCCGACCCACATAACCTTCCTTTTCCTGCTCCAAATAGTCCGCTCTAAGTTCTTTCGTTTTCCAGACTTTCATAAACCTGCTTTCAGGCTTTTCTGCAGTACCGCGGGCTGAAGAACCCCAAATAAAGCTCTACCTGAAGTTCTCTTCTCAGAGATCATTCTGTGGAAACTTTAGGCATTTTCCTTCGGGAGGGTCCCATTTCTACACCCTTTTGAAATTCAGAGAACTCGCTGTGGAGCCCTCTTTCGACCTTTAGAATCTCCCTATCTCTTTCCCATGGTGGTCTCTTAGAGACCCACGTAACGTGCTCGTAATTCTTCACCGTGCATGCCTGCTCTTCCCAACCCCGATCCTGTTAGACATTTTAGACTTACTGAATTCCCGTCTCTCCTCTCCACTTCCATCTTCCAATCGTGGGGAGAATTTAACATTTCACACCACAAAATAGGGTGGTCTTTCTGCTGGCCTAAGAGCCAGACTGTTTTCCTACAACTTCAGCCCCATGCTTCGGTCCAGCTTGGGACAGATTGGGGGTGGGGGTGGAGGGACGGGCGGTGTTCCTGGCTGCTGTTTGAAGTTGTGCTTTTACCTGCACGCATACCGACTCCTGACTTGTGTGTTTTTCCACCTGTCAGCCTGGGGCTGTGATAAGTCTGGCCTTGGGTTTCTAACCTTCTCCTCCTGAGGAAAAGGCTGCTAAGTTGGGGAGGAGTGGTTAGTGAAAATGAGACTGGAATGAGTTGCAGCCATTTGCTCAAGGCCTCCCCAGGGGTGGGAGGCAGCGGGAATCTGAGGAAATAGGGAATCAAAGGGACTCCAAAGAGGCCCATCTACACTGACAGAAGAACTACCAGCCAGAGAGTAAATCCTACCCCTGTTAATCCTGTTTGATGTTTCTTGGAATGATGCAAGTCATTGAGACGCTCAGGCCTCCCTGTAATTTAATTCTCCCACCATTCCGGGAGTGTTGTGTGTGTGTGTGTGTGCTGGCCTTGGGAAGTGGGCAGCTCTTCCCATTCCTCCTTTCCTTCTTGCTGTTTTCCAGCCAACCAGTATGCCTTGGATTTGTTTCTCTTGCCCAGGTCAAGGCCTGTTTTGTTTTCTTTTCCCCTTTAATGCTATTTATAATTTCCCAGTTGCTATTTTAAGTTCTTTTGAGGGTAGATTCCACCTCCAAGAACCTTTCTGGGTGTGTTCCTCCTAGGCAGGTGTTGAATTGAGTTCTTCAGATCCCCAAGTAGCTCTTGGGCAGGAGGGATAAAAGCTATTTTAGGGTAGTCACTGAAGTGGAGCTGTTAATCCTCTGTGGGTCTCTTTAGTTAAGAACACTCAGAGATTAACCCTTTCTTCGCTGCAGAGTGGGCCGTCTAGCTTAACAGTATTTGATGGGGAGAGTCGGGAAAACTGGACTGTGGTAGCAGAAGGTGTGAACATACATCTCAGTACAAAGACCAAGATAATAGCTTTCTTTTGCTGATTACTTAGAGTAGGCCAAAGCCATCGCTGAGCTTTTTGCATACTTGACTAAAATAATCCTTACAACCAGACTGTGAGGTAAGTATTTTTAGCTTTACAGATGAGGAAACAGGCTAATAATGGAGAAAGAACACAGTTTCTATAGAGATGATGTAACACCATAAAAGCTATAGTTTCATCAGAGGGCAGCCTACATCACAGCACTACAGACGATAGACAGGAGCTTCCAAAGGCCATACAATGTATTGAGCAAGCACTTTTACTTTGGATATGGAGCTATGATAGAAGAAGGTGTAGTAAAGTGATGATCCTGGCAAAAGAAAACTCTGGCCCAGGAGGGTAAAGGACTTGTGTTTGTACTGAGGGTTAGCACTGAGGGAAAAGAGGAAGGCTGAGTTCTGAGATGTTGGGAAGGGAAGGAAACTGACTCTGAGGCATGAGAAGTAACACTAAGAGGGAGAAAGAAGTTATACTTAGCACTGTGAAGAGTGGCAGCAGAGATGTGGCCCTCGTGAGTTCCGTGTGTTCACATTTTATGTCACTCTCAACGATACCTTTTACAAGTTAAGAGAATGAATCTCTAGAAATTGAAAAGAGTGAAATTCAGAGAAATTAAGTAACCTGCCTGTGGTTTCACAGCCAGTGACTGGTGGCTCTTCTGATACCAAGTCCAAGGTTCTTTCCGTGCTGCCTCCCCCTTCAGATCAGATGCCAGAAGACTCTTGGGCTGAAAATACACCGAGTTATACCAGTAACTGGGAGGGATTGTGTTTGTTTTATGGAAACAGGTTCTGTCAGCTTCTCCATAGCTACGGTTAGAGTGTGAGACCAGAAGAACAGCTTTGAAAGAGAAGCAAAATTCTTTCACAGTTTTGACAAGAAGTCTGAAGGAATAGGTCTGATTGTATGAGTCAAATCCAGGAGGTTTTCTGGATCAAAGAAATATGCAGACAATGGACACAAAGTGACACTAGATCCCCAAAAGGTTTCTAGGTAACGCCAGCAACGGTGGCTGCTCAGCAGCTTGCTGGCCACTGATTGTAGGTAAGGATCTTGCTGTGCTTTTTCAGAGGCCAAGGGGAGTAGGCTGAAGGTGGTGGCTTTTTTCTTTTAAAGCCATAGCCTCATTAATGCTGATCAAGAGCACATGGTGCTCACCTTCTTCCTCTGGTTCTATCTGCATCCTCATGACCTCTTAGCCACTAGCAGCCTGTTTCCTAGAAGCCCATTACTCACTCTTTCAGTAGCAGCATGCTAAACTGCTGTGTCTTGTTTGTGCATGTTCAACAGAACAGATGAGGTGGACGTGTGGGAGGAGGGGATGTACCATTCTCTTTCTGAGTTTGTGCGGAATTTCCAGAGTTAGGCTCCCCTCTCGAATCAACCAGAGTTATGTGACTTGATTTCCTCCAGCTGCCATTCCCAACTTCCAGAGGCTGAGATGCGTTATTCAGATATGAAATTGGAGCAGAATTTGGCTTTTTGAAGGTAGGAGAAATTCTCTCTAAACTAGATATGCATACTCAGAGCTCAGTCTACCCAGTTCCAAGGTATATAGTAATCGCTGTTACTATAAACAGGTAATTCTACCCTTGCATAGAATGGGGGAATTTGAACAATGAAAACCAGCCATCAGAGGCCTTTGAGGTGTATAGGGAGCAGGCAGATATACCAGCATAACTAAAAGGCTCAAATGAGTCTAGTTTCAGTGATTTCTTGCCCTTCCTAGTACATGATTTATACAGATCTTTCTAGGCAAATCCCTACTTGTGATGGGGAAATGTTTGTCATATTACACTGCAGTGTTTCTTCAACAAAAGGAATGGTTCCTGAACAGGATGTAGCTCATGTTATGATGAGCAAAGCTCTCTGGGGCATGAACCCGCTGATACTATCATCTCGTTCATGGCCAGTCTGTTGGATGAATGGTCTCTGTGAGCAGCAGGTGCTAATTAGCTGAGCAAGCATTCCATGGCCTACAGCTAGTTTGTGCAGTTGAAGCTCTCCCCAGATTCTTGTAGCCAATTCCCAGATACACCATCATTGCTCTCTTCACATGAAAAAGCCTCATATCTGAATACGAGGTGGTTGTCTCTGAATTATTGTCAGGAAGGAGTAGTGTCACTGTTGCTGTCTTCCTCTCCTTTTGCCAACAAGAGGAAGGGTCAGGCTTTGTTTTGGCTCGTTTCACTGGAGGGTGATGAACCCAGTTTAAACTAGAACTTCTGGGTATATAAGTTAAACCCCCGAGAATCAACTCAAGTTTAGTGAGTAGTTTACTCATCTAAAAGAAAGTTGAGATTCCTTCTCTTGATGTTAGGTTTAGGTTATGGAAGTGAAATAAACAAAGTACAAGCCCTTAGAGAATAATCATCAGATGACAAAAGACTTAAATTCAAATCCAAGAATCTGTCTCTAGTAGAAAAGTGTCTCTGTGCCCTCAGAATCTGTAGGATGACCACAAAGCACTTTGAGTTTTTGTGGTTTAAAACAACAAGCAACTGTGCCTTTGGTAAAGCTGGGCCTGGAGAACAAAGGATCCAAAAAAGTGATAGAGGTCAGGGTGGGACCAGCACTAGTTTAGGGAAAATTCTGGGAGGCCACTGTCCCTTTCCCAGAAAGAACCTCCCGATGTTAGTGTTCTGCTAAGAAATACGTGTGGGACAGGGCCTGGCTCTTAGGTCTGAATTTCCTAGTAAAGGTCACTCTGTTGCCTTTTGGATACATTATTGTTCCTTTAGTGCTTCGGTGAAGGGAATAGTAGAAAGCAGATAAAGGAGCTAAGGTAAGGAGGAGGAAAAAAGCTACCTGGGCTTTGTGGAAAGGATATAAAAGTGAAAAGAAAGTGTAGTGTTTTGAGCTTTAGTTCCTCAGATTACCTTGTCTCTTCTAGCCTAGAGTTACTAGTAATAACACCCACTGAGCCCTGGTAAGCACCAAGCACCCTTGGCAGCTTTATTGCATGGCTGCATTCGCCTCCAGATATCATTACTTTTAGAAGTAGTGTTTGTTTTGTAAGTAAGGAAGCAGGTCAGGGATGCAAGTGCTGGTTGGAAAGCCACACCACTTCTAAGTGGGAGGAGAGGGCTGGGTGTAGGCTTGGGAGCTGTCTGGTAGCAGAGCCTCTTGGTACAGGGCTTTCTAACACCAGCTGCTCTGATGTTTCAGGTGAAGAGACTGTTTTCTGAAGGCTGCGTTGGAGACTGTGACTGAGCAGAGAGCCCATGTGAACTGATGGGGAGGCTTTCTGCATAACATGGCCTTTTGCCATTAGCCTTGCCATGACCACATTTTTCACCAGCGTCCCTCCCTGGATTCAAGATGCAAAGCAGGAGGAGGAAGTGGGCTGGAAACTAGTTCCCAGGCCTCGGGGCCGGGAGGCAGAGAGTCAAGTGAAGTGCCAATGTGAAATCTCGGGGACACCATTCTCAAATGGGGAGAAGCTAAGGCCACACAGCCTTCCCCATCCAGAGCAGAGACCGTATAGCTGTCCTCAGCTGCACTGTGGCAAGGCTTTTGCCTCCAAGTACAAGCTGTATAGGTAGGTGACACTCCCATTCCTTTTTCAGTCCCCAGGTTCCCAGAGCTCACAACCAGACTCCACTGAGAGTGAATGGTAAAGTTGTCCTGTAAGTATACTATGAACTCTAACCATTTGAAGTCACTTACTAAATAATAGTGGTTAGCTGGATATGGAAGCTCATGCCTATAATCCTATACAAGGCTGAGGCAGAAGAATAACATGAATTTAAAGCTAGCTTGGGTTTCTGAGTGAGACTTCGTTTAAAAACAAAACCAGAAACACCTAGAGCCTAATGAGCTGGCTTAGTGGGTCGGGGTGCTTGTTGCCAAGCCTGACCCTGGGATCTATGTGGTGGAAGGAGAGAACTGACTTCTGCACGTTGCCCTCTGGCCTTAAACACATGTATGTACACACAAATGTAATAAAGAGATTGTTTTTGAACAGCAAGCAAACAAAAATAGTGTTTGTCTGTCTTGAAACAGGAGTTCTTGTGTAGCCCAAATTAGCCTAGAATTCTAAAAGCTCCCGCCTCATTCTCTCAAATAATGGTGGCATTTTTATTGAGACACTGGAATCTGATGAGTATAGTATAAACTAGCTATGAACAAATTAGACTGAACATTTTTCAGTACAGCTTTCTCTATTCCTGTCAGGCAGATTATCAGAATCTTAGCCAGAAGTTAGGGGGGAAAGGAGATCCTCTGGTCTAGTCTGTCCATTTTAAAGCTGTGGCTCTCCTGCCTTAGCCAGGATCACAGAGTTTGTTGGTCCCCTTCTGTTGACTCAGCCTACTAATCAGATGATTGCTTCTGTCTCTGTAGAGTCCCTGCTGTTCTGTGGGGCAGCTCCTTTCCTGAAATTTGTAAGCCTAAGAACCCTTACTTAAAGTGAAAGAGAATGTAAAAGCCCTTGTTAAGGCGGATAAGAGCAGCTTTGCTAGGGAAAGGACCTGATCCCCTGCCTTTTCTGTACAGGAACCTGCTTGCCCTCATCAAATAAGGTAGACTAACCTGGTGCATCTAGCCATTCATTTCTCTTTTATATTAATCTCCTGCTATGTACCAGCCACAGTGCTCATTGGGACAAATAGTGAGCAAGGAGGATAGGGGTGTCATTGTTTGTTTTTACACACAGGTAAAAACTTTGAGTGTACTTTCTCAATAGTGGAGACAGACAGTAAATATGTAAATAAAATGAGATGACCACAGAAAGAGCCCCAGTGCCTCATCTGAAAAACAGTTGATAGGAAGGAACCGAGCTAGGCATCGGGTTATATAGAGGCCAGGATATCCCTCAGGACAGTTGTGTGAACATAGGAATGAGTTGATTCTGTGTGCTTCTATATCTTAGGGGACCCTGGTCAGGGACATCCTCTTGGACTTTCTTAGTAGTGGTCTGAGCACCAGTTCGAAGCGGCCAGAAAATTCCTGGTCCAAGAGGCAAGAGCCCTGACAGAATTTACTTGTGATCTTTGTTGAGTTTCTGAACATATTTGGGCCTTATTTTTTTTTACCTGCAAAATGAAGAAAACAGGTGGGTTCTTTGGTACCACCTTTCACATGCTATCCTGTTGGCATGTCTCAGGAGGTTGACAGAAACCCTCATAAACATGAACACACGTAACACAAGGTGATTCTGTGTATAGAAAAGGTCATGGGGAACTAAACACAGCTATGATGTACTGTCTCAAGAGGGTCAGTGTTTAAATACAGCCTCTGCCACTGACTGACTGATGTGTAGGGCTATCTGATGCTTCCTGCCCTTAACTAGAGAACAAGGTTAATAACAGCTCACCCATAGCTTGGCAAATAGTGGGCCTTAAAGTCTTGGTGAGTTGATTCTGAATGTATACAGAATTATGAAGCTAGTTCCTGGGCTCTGAACTGCTTTCCAACCAAACAGGAGCATGTGAGCTAAGGGTCAGTAGGAACTAAGCAAGTCATACAAATGGGCCTGCAGTGAAAGATGGATTGTCCTCACACCCAACACTGCTGTTCCTCTCCCAAAGGTGGATTCATTTCTTGTGAATCCTGTAGACATTCAAATGTGTATTCTCCCTTTGGTTTTCAAAGGGGATTGTATTACATGCACTGTTGAACTTCCTTTTTGACTTGGCCTTGTATTTCTTGGGAACTTGTTCCAGATCAGGAAGTTTACATACATTTTGTATTTCACTTTTCCCTTTATTGTATCATTTAAAAAAAAATTACATGTAAACTTTTGAAGAGGAAATCATGCACATGACTCAGAATTCAAAAGGTATTAAAGGGTTTCTAATGAAAGTTTCCCATCAAGTCCATTAATAAGCTGTCCAGTTCTGCCCCAACCCCTCAGATTTCCAGTGATGTCAGGTTCTTATTTGTAAGCACACAAAAGCAAATAAATTTTATGTAGAGAATACTATTCTTTGTGTACTATTCCTTTTTCTCTTTATGTCTCTAAGAAGCTTATTCTCTGAAGGCGCACATAAAGCTCAACTCTTCAATGCTGGAGTCATAGTACAGACTTAGCAATTATGTAACAGTTCTTATTAGTAAATTTAGATGGTTCGTAATTTTTTTGCTATTAAGACCAGTGCTGGGCTGGAGAGGTGGCTCAGGGGTTAAGAGCACTGACTGTTCTTCCAAATGTCCTGAGTTCAATTCTCAGCAACCACATGGTGGCTCACAACCATTTGTAATAGTATCTGATACCCTGTTTTGGTGTGTCTGAAAACAGCTATAATTGTACTCATACATAAAATAAAGAAATCTTAAAAAAAAAAAAAAAGAAAGAAAAAAAAGACCAGTGCTGCCAAGAATAACAGTACATATATGATTTTTAAAGGGATATTGGTAAAATATCGTTAATATGAGATTCTGTTGCAATTACTTTATTGAAGATTTCATATGTAGCTTCCTGTTAATAGACATCTGGTTGTCTAGTTAGCCCTTTTGAACTTCCCCTCTTTCAGCTTTCTCTCCATCTTACATTCCTACTCACAGGCACATGGCCACCCACTCAGCCCAGAAACCTCACCAGTGCATGTACTGTGACAAGATGTTTCACCGAAAGGACCATCTGCGGAACCACTTGCAGACCCATGATCCCAACAAAGAGGCCCTCCACTGCTCCGAGTGTGGTAAGAATTATAATACAAAGCTGGGATACCGTCGCCACCTGGCTATGCATGCTGCCAGCAGTGGTGATCTCAGCTGCAAGGTATGCCTGCAGACCTTTGAGAGTACCCAGGCCCTATTGGAGCACCTGAAGGCTCACTCACGCCGGGTAGCAGGAGGTGCTAAGGAGAAGAAGCACCCCTGTGACCACTGTGACCGGCGGTTTTATACTCGGAAGGATGTTCGACGGCACCTAGTGGTGCACACAGGTCGTAAGGACTTCCTGTGTCAGTACTGTGCCCAGAGGTTTGGCCGCAAGGATCACCTGACACGTCATGTCAAGAAGAGCCACTCACAGGAACTGCTCAAGATCAAGACAGAGCCAGTAGATATGTTAGGCTTACTCAGTTGCAGCTCTACAGTCAGTGTAAAAGAAGAGCTGAGCCCTGTGCTTTGCATGGCCTCCCGGGACGTGATGGGGGCCAAGGCCTTTCCTGGCATGTTGCCCATGGGTATGTATGGTGCCCACATCCCTACCATGCCCAGTGCGGGCATGCCACACTCCCTGGTGCACAACACACTGCCCATGGGTATGAGTTATCCTCTGGAATCTTCTCCTATCTCCTCCTCAGCTCAGCTCCCTCCAAAATACCAGCTTGGATCTACCTCATACTTGCCCGACAAACTGCCCAAAGTGGAGGTGGATAGTTTTCTGGCAGAGCTTCCTGGAAGCCTGTCTCTCTCATCGGCTGAACCTCAGCCCGCCTCACCTCAGCCGGCGGCAGCTGCAGCCCTCCTAGATGAAGCACTGCTCACCAAGAGTCCCGCCAACCTCTCTGAGGCCCTCTGCGCTGCTAATGTGGACTTCTCCCACTTACTGGGCTTTCTTCCGCTCAACCTACCACCATGTAACCCACCAGGGGCCACGGGAAGCTTGGTCATGGGCTATTCCCAAGCTGAGGCACAGCCTTTGCTCACCACTTTGCAGGGTCAGCCTCAAGATTCCGCTGGAGCTGGAGGACCCCTGAACTTTGGGCCTCTGCACTCCTTGCCTCCTGTCTTCACCTCTGGCCTGAGCACCACCACCCTGCCTCGTTTCCACCAAGCATTCCAATAGCCCCCATGAAGGTCCCCCAACTCAGTTTTTTGCTTCTGCCAGGGAGCCTAAGTACCCACCCCGTCCACCTCCCCCATGAAGGCAGCTGAGCTTTCAGAGCTGGGTTCAAAAAGAAAATTCTAGTGTATATGGAGCACTTGGTTTGGGGGTTCAGTCTCCAGGATCAATCTAGAGGGATCCTTGAACCCAGCCCCGTGAACAATCTATCATAGGACTTTCAGGTATTTTTACTTTTATTTTTTGATCTGAACTGGGAGCTATATTTAGCCCTCTGCCTCTCCAAAGTGTCAGAAACACCTTCAGTCTGGAGAAGGGGAAGCCTCTTGGAGACAGAGGGTTTCACCTTATATGACCTCAAGAGAAATAGCCTAAGATGCCCGCCTTCTGGTCCCAACCTGCAGACCTTCCAGCAGTTGCCTGTTGAGTCCCTGCTGTGGGGGGTCCCTTGACTCTCACCTGCTTCTAACCACCAGGCAGGAAAGAAGGCCTCTGTTCTCAGCCATCCTACCCCACTCTACCCACAGCTCCACCTCAGTCAGTGTTGTCCAGCAACGGTACCGTTTACACATTCACCTCCGACACACCATTTCACCTCCCTCGCCACACTGTTAGCCTTAGAGTGATTGCAGTGAACACTGTTTACACACCGTGAATCCATTCCCACCAGTCCATTTCAGTTGCCACCAGCCTGAACCACTTGGTACCTGGTGTTAACTGGAGCCCTGTTTACAAGGCGGAGTCGGGTCTTGCTGACTTCTCTTCACTTGAGGTCACATTTTTCCCCCGTGGGGAAATAAACTGACTTTGGACTGCTTCAGTTTCTGCCATCTTCCATGACTGCTTCTATTCCTGCCTTCCATGGCAGTGTCCACAGGAGATAGGCAAGAAGTCTGGAGCTGCTTTCTCACAGATCTGCAATTTGGGTTTTCTCCAAGTACATCATGACACCTTCGTCCTCCTGAACTGGAGAGGGGAAGAAATGAAAGGCATCCCATATCCACCATTTCCTCAGTCCCTAACCCCACCCTGGACATCATGAGCTGTTATTCGTCTTGGAAGGAGGGGTTCTGGGCTTTGGGCTGGATAGCAGAGGAGAGGGATGAGCCCTGCGTTTGTTTTCCTTCTGCTTGTCCTTTTCCAGGACATGATGTAACTGTTGGAAGAAGAGTTTCTAGAAAGTTAGGATTGGGCAGATAGTTGAGTCCTAATCTATCAAATCATTGTTGCCTCTCATACCAAAATGTTCTTACCCGTTGTCCCTTTCCCCCTTCTCTGCTTTGCAGTCCCCATGGACTCTGGGCATGGTGCATTGTTGTCTTTGCTCTCCATTGAGGACCTCCCACCCATCATGGTCCCCCCCAGTTGCCCCTAGTATCTAGCGATGTTTCTTGCAAGAAATTACTAGTTCTTCTGCTGACTTGGAGCTCCCTGCCACAGACAGCACAGCCCTTGCCCAGAAGCAGCTGAACAATTCCTAACCCATTTCATCTCGGTTCTACATGGGTTTGTCCCATGCATGGAAGGGAGGCAGCTCAGGGACCACCATTGTGGGACCTTTTGAGACACCTCTCTGATTCAGAAACACACTTCTACCTCTTTACTGTTAACTCCTACAGATGTAGCCAGCAACCTGGGCACTTGTGTTAGTGGTGCCTTTTGCTGGCTTCTCCACTAGGGTTTCAGGACAGACTACCTAGGAACTGCCTCAATCTCCCACCAGTTCTTCCCTGCCTCTCCCTTCTGTCTAGATTCACTTCAGTTTATTGTTGGGAACTGTGCAGGTCCAAGACCTGGACTCCTGCTTCAGCCCAGGCCAGTACTCCTTGTTTGAGGTGAAAGCCTTCAGTTTATCTCCCTGGCCCTTGTATGGAAGCAATGTGGAGTGAATGAGCATGTTTTGATTTAAGTAAGGTAGCTTGGAATACCTTTTTAAAAAAAACAACTGGATATAAATATGTCTGACAGGATTGGAATCAGACTATGTGATTTGCTTCTAAAGATTAGTTTCAATGAGTCCCAGGGACTAATTAAGGTTTATTTTTAAAAGCGTCTACCTTGGTACGCAACCATCTCCTGCATGCTATGCATGTTGTTGGGACTCGTATTACAGGAAGTGGCATGTGAGAATCCAAGTGGGACTCATGCTGCCATTCTCCTTGTGTTTGGTCTTCACTAGACCCAGGCCCCCCTCTGCCCTTCCTACCACCTCCCTATAGCCTCAGTTTCAGAAGCCAGTAGCCTCCAGCCACAGAATAATAGCATTCTGGGCTGTTTGAGAAGACCTGTCCTCCTGAGCTTATCCTTCCCATGGTGCTCATAGGAGAGCAGAGCACCTATTGTAGATCATTTAATGGGGCCTTGTTCCCACCTCTAATCTTTCCTTGTTGTCTTTTCTTAACCATCCTTCCTGCTTTTCCACTTTATTCAGTGTCTTCACTCTAAGGACTTTTCCTGTCACTGTGAACTTTGCTGGTTATCTGCCTTCAATTTTTGGACCACAAACCACCCTGCAGCTTCTTAAACCTTTCCCCAACCTACCACCCAAAAGAGCCTTTTTGGCCAGTTGTTAAAAGGATAGGAATAATTTTATTCTGTACTTGGTGCCCAAACTCATTTACCCCTTATAAGGCCAAGAGAGCCATAGGGGCATATGCCCAGGACAGGAGCCATGGCATGTGGCACAGACCAATCAGGGACCAGAAAAGAATGGTGTCCCTTTCCTTGCCATGTCCTTGAGCCTGTCAGCAATGAACTGACTGCAAGGGGACAGCACCTCTCAGCCTGCACAGCAGCTTGTCAGTGGCCAGAGACTAACATGCCCAGGTGTCGGCTCAGGATCCTAGCACCATCTTAAACAGGTGAGAGGCAGGGAAAGGTGCACCAGTGTGTCTTTCCCCAACTTTACATGGTGTTTTGTTAATGCAAATCTGGGAAGCAGGTGTGATTGCTTTTTGCTCGTAGATATTGTCCCAAGTTGAAATCCCCTAAGCCTCCCTTAGTAGCCTTTAAGTTTCCCCTTCCCTTTTTGGTAGCTGTTTTCTCTACCCCTTCTCCACAATTAAAAAAACAAAAAAAAAAAACAAAAAAACAGGAAAAAAAAACAGGTTGTATTATACAGGATCAATATTTTGCTTTTTAACAAGGATATTTATGTAATAAAAAAACTTTGCCTTAGGTAGGTGTTGGCCAGAAAAGTCCAGATTTCTCTGTGACTTCACCCTGGCCTCTCCTGGAGCTCTGAACCTGCTGTGGAAGGAAGTGGCTGTGACTTTGACCACTGGAGAGTGGGGTCTGTGGTGTGGAAAGGGTGTTCACTGTTTAACCTTGGACTGTGTGGAGTTGTTCTATCAACTTGCTTCAGATGTTACTTGGCGTCCTCCACCAGTTCTCCCGTGCGCACTCCGCATGTCTGGCACTAGAATTCCTGAACGCTATTCACACCCTCCCTCACTTCCAGTTGGTTGAAGCTCTAGAGCCACTCTTTCTTAATGCCAGATTATTTAAAGAAAGAAAAAATACAAGACAAAAACCTTCTAGCACTTTGTAAACACAGTGAATAACCTCTTGGAGTATTTTTGGCTTTATATAAAACAAGGTTTTTAATTGTAAAATATAAGTGCCATTAGAAAATGCACAGGGCATATCTTTGTTAAAGTAGATTTTTTTCAATGTTTTACAGAATTAATTTTCAAAAAAAAAGTTTTTATAATGAAGTTGTTTATTAAAAACTTCTGAATAATGTGCTTTGCAGTTTTGAACCTGTTTATTTGGGAAAGGTTGGTTGGGGTGAGCCAAAAATTGTGAAGAATAGGACTCTGTAGGCATCTCTTTAGCATCTGAAGTCATGGTAGGACAGTGAGTGAGTGGGTCTTAACTGAATATCTTTGAGGTAAGTGACTTCATTGTGTCTAATTGATATTGGATGTAAAGATCAGAAAACTCAGATCAGGGCTGGAGAGATGGCTCAGCGGTTAAGAGCACTGACTAATCTTCCAGAGGTCCTGAGTTCAATTCCCAGCAACCACATGGTGGCTCACAACCATCTGCAATGGAGTCTGATACCCTCTTCTGGTGTGTCTGAAGAGGGCAATGGTGAATACATAAATAAATCTTTTAAAAAGAAAAAAGCCCAGATTAAACAGGCTTTAAACACTGAAGTGTTATGTAACTGAAAATGGCAGAAGTCATCCAGTTTCCACACTTGTTTTGAGGCAGAGGCTCAAATGTGCTTAATCTCAGTATTCTTGGTTCTTTGCCCTCTTTTGTCTGGTTGTGATTGTTCTTAGGCCCTACAAAGGCTCTCCTTCAGTGTCTTGGGGTGGGTGGTGACTCTAGATGTCTTCTTCATGCAGTTCTGACAGGAAGAGAACCCTTGTCAGGTTCCCCAAGCCATATACATTTTGATGGCTAGGACCCAGCTTTACAGATCTGTGTTCAAACACTGGTAGTGCTTCCAGGCTGATTTAGGCTCACCCGACACTATTGCTTGGCCTGTCTCTTAACAAATTATTGTCATCCCAGGCCCCACTCTTTGCACTGAGATTTTCTCATCTAGGAGATTGGAGCCAGTGTCAAAGCCAAATGGTTACTAGGGAGTCTTGCCCTAGAGACTATTGAGCCAAAAAACAAATCAGTGTGCAGATGTTTGGTACACAAAGGCAGAGGGCTGATACTTTATCTCAGCCTCCCTTTTGACAGGTGTCCACTGTCCACAGCAGTGGGTCAGAACCCCAGTTACGGTTTTCTACTTTATCCTCTGGATGATGTATGTCCTAGGGAGGTCTAGGGGTTTCGGATGAGGGAGCTGTGGTGTCTTGATGAGAAGGCTTTATGGAAGAACATTTAGGCAGAGATAGGGAGCCATTCCAGGTACTGACCTGCACCACAAGTTTGGGGGCTGAGACCACAGGAATGCAGCCACACTTGGATTGTAGAGTGCAGAAACAGGCCATCCAGGCTCTTAGGCTATCCCAGACACAGCCCCTGACCAGAGTACCTCTTTTTTAAGAGTGTCTCTGTCCTAGTTTGCTTTGTTAAAATAGTGACCAAAACCAGCCTGGTAATGAAAGGGTTTATTTCATAGTACAGGTTACAGTTTATCATTGAGGACTTGGTCCTGGCCTGGAAACTGGACAAGGAAATGAGAATGAAGAAAGGACAGATGTGTGCATGAAAAACTGGGATTAGGGTGGTGCTCCCTCTGCTGAAGCCAAGCCAACTGCAGCAATTGGAACCTCCATGCATTTTATTATGTACAGTGTGAGAAGGAAGGGTTAGTTAGTGTTGGTAGGAAGTCTCTCTGGGCAAGCAGTCTCAGGTCTCAAGCTGTAAACATCTGGGGGTACAGGCTGCAATTAATGTTTTCTGTACACTTAACCAGCATTCCTACCCAGGATCAGAAGGCGTTGGCAGTTCCTATAGGTCTGAGACATTGATCCTTATCAGTAATAAACATTCCATCAGGGCCTCCTCTGCTCCACAGTGTTCAGCTACCTTTGTTACACAGCCCAGGCCCACCTGTCAAGCGATGATACTACCCATAATGGGGCTGTGCCATCCTGTATCAATTAGCAATCATGAAAGTGCCCCACAGGTCGGTACAATGGAGACAATTCCTCAGTTGGGTTCTCTTTTTCCCAGTTGTGTCTAGTTGATGACCAATATGTTGAGCAGTGTGGCCTCAAACTCATATATCATCTACTCACCCTACTCCCATCCCCCTTCTCTTGAGTGCTATGGCACCTCGTTTGGGACTGTTTTGTTTAATTTGAGTCAGGACCTCCCTTTGTATGTAGCACTTTGTTTTGGTTTTTTGAGATTTTGTTTCCTTGTCCTGGCTGGCCTGGAACTCACTCTGTAGATCAGGCTATCCCAAAACTCAGAGATCTCTCTGCCTCTCTGCCTCTCTACCTCTCTGCCTCTCTGCCTCTGCCTCTCTGCATGCTGGGATTAAAGGTGTGCAACATCACCAGCCAACATGTATGTAGCCTTCAACATCCATCTTTATGAAATGGCTGGTGGTGAGCAAAAGGGAGCTCTTGAATCTGGGCCATGTGAAGCAAGGTCCACCGAGTTTCAATCAACAATAGTCCAAGAGAATCCAACTCCTGTAGAACCCAGGTTGTTGACAATTACTACCTGGTTTGCAGCAATTTTAGATCTTTCCTGGCCTCCGATCCTTCTGGTGCCTTTCCAGCAGCTTTGTTGCCTGACAGTTATACTTATCTTTAGTTCCCACTTTGAATCTGGTAAGCCCTCGGCCTGTGCCAGAATAATACATCCTGTGCAAGACTGCAAGTGTCCTATCTGCCAGCCCTAAAGCTGCAAAGAGCCAAGGAAAGAAAATGGTCCTCCCGTGTTGTGCTGCTGGCTGTGATGCAAGGTTACAACCATGTCTGCGAATTGCGCCTGACTCCTAATGCCTGCCCTTTTCCTAGTCTATAACAGCCCTGCAGGTTTTCATCACCTGCCCTATTAACCTGGAACCAGTTCTGTTTGACACGGTTGGTCTCATTTTCCCGTCCCCTGCAGTGGAGGGACCCTAGCAAGTCACATCCGGCAGGGGGGTGAAAGGGGCGGAGCTCGCCCCAGAAAGGAGACCCTGCCTGCCGCCAGCATCTCAGCTACCGCGACCAACCACAATTCTACAGGGGGGTGCTCTCCTGGCCGCTCCAGCCTGAGACTCAGCAGGTGATGGCGGGCGAGGGGATCGGGGTTCTGGAGCTGGCCATGTGCCCGCCGCCCGTACAAGAGCGGGATGCACTCCTGGCCCGGTCCAGTGTCCCTGGAGCTGGGACGCCTAGGCCCTGCGACCCTGCAGCCAGCCCCGGAACCGCTCCGCCTTCCTCAGAAAACACTGGAGAGAACCCTGCCTCCTGCGTTCTGAACGTGGATGGCTGCGAGAAGGGCTCTGGTACTGGGGTAGGGACCAAAGGGAAGGCTGAGGAAGTGACGACTGAGGAAGACTCTGTAGCCGCGGAGGAGCCTGCGGAGGTTGGGGAGAAACTGGAGTGGGTCGCAGAGGCCCAGGCGAGGCTGAGGCCTCTGGACCTAGGAGCTCTCATCGTGGACCCTCTAGAGGCCATCCAATGGGAGTTAGAGACCATGAGTGCCCAGGCTGACCCGGCCCACCTCCAGCTGGCGCACAGGTTTGGGAGGATGCGTCGGTTGCACCTAGCCCGTAGGAGCTTCATCATCCAAAATATCCCAGGCTTTTGGGTCACTGCCTTCCTGAACCACCCACAGCTATCAGCTATGATCAGCCCTAGGGACGAAGACATGCTTGGCTACCTGTTGAACTTGGAGGTACGAGAGCTCAGGCACACCAGAACAGGTTGCAAGTTCAAGTTCCTATTCGGGAGCAACCCTTACTTCCAAAACAAGGTGATAGTGAAGGAGTACGAGTGCAGGTCCTCCGG
Source organism: Grammomys surdaster (assembly GCF_004785775.1). NCBI lineage: Eukaryota > Metazoa > Chordata > Mammalia > Rodentia > Muridae > Grammomys > Grammomys surdaster. Next base: position 2,516,459 of record NW_021604692.1, on the reverse strand, counting down.
CCATGTGGTGTCCATTGCTACTCGCATCCGCTGGCATCGAGGCCAGGAACCTCCGGCCTTGGTGTACAGGAACCGGGACACCGTGCGAAGCTTCTTCAGCTGGTTTTCGCAGCACAGCCTCCTAGAAGCTGACAGGGTGGCCCAGATCATTAAAGATGACCTGTGGCCCAACCCTTTGCAATACTACTTGCTGGGGCAAAGGCCCTACAGAGCTAGACGAAGCCTTGCAAGATGGCCAGCAGAAGCTCCGCCAAGGCCCTATGGGTTCCAGTCTGGCTAAGTTCTGCTCAGATGCTTGGTTTTTACATATGACTCTGGCTCTCTGCCTGTCAACCTACCTATGTCTAGACCAGTGCTCTGCTGTCTACTTTCTCTTCTGTGAATTCTGACTCCTCAGCATGTTTAGTGGACTCAGAGTCAAGGCTGTGATCTTCATGCTGTTCTATGTCAACATCATGTGATTCTCATACACCACTGTACTTATAGCAGGCACCCAATGCTATGGATTTGTACTGTCATCATGGGTATGGCCTGGACCCACATGTAAAACATGGCCTTTCACTCATTTGACACCATTACCAACAAGGCTTCACAAGGACTAGTTCCTGTTGGAGGCCTAGCTCTTCAAAGCTAGGCCTCAACTATGCTGCACCTGTCAAGTATTGACTGTCTCAAACTGAGGTGTGTCACCTAGGATGAAGTGGGTGCATTTGGTCCTGGTGGTCAACCAGACTTGGATATCCCACGGCTCGAAGACTATAGACAGAGCAGCTCCTAATACCTGGACTATGGAGGATCTGTAACCTGGACAGCCAGGTGATGAGACGTGGGCAAGGCCTAGGGCCGGAAGCAGTGGGCAGTGCACTACTACTGATCGTACTTCTCATCCTGTGTGTGTCCCTTTCATAGTCTGCTGTTGGCTTGTGAAGACCCCTGTTGTACCCTACCTACGCCTGGACATGGCCTTTTTGAGGAGTTCTACCTTGTCTACCATCATCCCTGTTGCCTGCTTTCAGGTCTGTAAGGGTCACCTGTCAATGTAGTGAGTGTTCCTGATACCACAGAGATTTTATCAGGCTGGTGTATCTGGGTGTGTGCTCAAGGTAGGAGTGAGGATGGGGGAGTCCTTTAAGAAGCCTCATTCCTAAGACCTACACAGAACCCAGACTTCTTGTCAGCTTCTCCCACACCTACCTGTTTTTAAGCTGCCACGTTGTGGGGCCTGGAGAAGGGAGGCTTCTGGTCGTGGGGCCTGTTTCTACTGGCATAGATCTCACATGGTTTTGAATGGGACAATTCTGAAACAAATAACTGAAGAGGCTTTTTTTTTTTTTTTCAAATAGCTAAGGAGATACTGTCTTGAATTTGCCTGTCTCCAGCGAGGAAGACTGAACTCTGAACGGACGGTGCTCTCTGCCTGCCTTGCTCTGATTTCTCTAGCAAGGCTTAGAATAGCCAGAGTGTACAGTGTCAGGCCAGGGCGGTTAATCACTTCATTTTACACTGTGTTCTTTTAAAGACACTTTAGTCTCCCCTTCTCCTCTGCCCCTACCCCTTGTGGGTTCCTATAGATGACAAGGTTAAGCTGCCCTGCCCCTCCGAGCCCCTTCCAGGTTGTATGTCTCATGGAAGGCCTTGCTTTCTGCTCCCTAGGGCATGGAGACAGGAAATGATGGACATGGAGAACCCTCAGGCTTGCTGGCTCGCTTTCTTTTGATTCGCCAATATATTTTGTAAATTAGAAGAGAAACATAATATTGCCACATCTTGGCTCTTTTCTGGTCCAGTAATGAGCTTGTATGGGCAGGAATTTTCCACTTAGAGCCTGTTAAATAAGACCCACACATTATCAACTTCTCTGCCTTTACTGAAAACTTGAGTGTACAGGCCTGCTTGTGTTTAGTTGAGGACATTTATAAGGTAGCTTTGCACCTTATAACTGCTCTGTACCGCTTGGATATGTGTGACTATTTACTGTTGTTACTAAGTTGTGGCCTGGCACTATAATTTTATCTTACAGAGTTTGAATCCTGTGATTTTGCAGGACTTAAGGCTGGGCATTGTTACTGTGTACTGTGAGAGAAACCCCCAGAGGAGACCCTGAAATGGATGGTCTGGATGCTTCTGGACTTCCTGAACCATATTACAACTGACCTGTTTCTAAATGGAGAAATATTCCCAGGTGACTTTGTGCAGAAAGAAGAGAGTTTATCTCCTACATTTATGATAAAGAATAAAAACCTTCTGATCTGGCAAAAAAATAATTTAGGTCATATTATTTCCTCTTCCAAAAGCCTCTGTTCATGAACAGGCAAGCAAAGGAACCTCCCACCCCTTATCACAAGTACCCAAGCCCTGCCTTTGCTGGTCCTCATGGGCTCCCCATACCTTCTCTCAGCTCAATGGTTTCTCCCCCCCCCACCCCGCCCCCAGTGCCCCTTGTCATTCCTGGGATGCATTAGACAGGTTCCAGCTTCTGGATTTTTGCACTTGCTTTTCCTCTTTCTGGAATTCTTCAGACACAAGTCTGGGTCCTTCCATTATTCAAGTCTCAACTTGAAACCCTTCCCTGCCCCCACCTTGGGAATTTTCTCTTTATTACACCTAACTCTGCAATGATGGTTTCCTGTCTTCTTTCTTCCCTCGCTCCCATGAGTCAGGAGAACAGAGACCCATCCCCCTGCTGCTTCGCTCCCATGGTTTCACTAAACTCAACATCTCCCCATTATCAGCATGGATGAGCGACTTTATCAGGGGCTGCTGAAGTGCTGTGTGTGTGAGGTTCTGACAAGATAAAGAACAGAGCACAGCTCTTGCCCAAAGGACTGCAGTTGGGTGGAGAGGGTGGAGTGATGAGGGGTGACTATACAATTTGTCATCCCACATATGCAAGTGAAAAGTCACTCCTAGAAATTACCAGGACAAGAGGCCACACTGGCACGTGATGCTCACTCCAAACAGAGGCTGTAATTCAGTCCAGAGTGGCTAGCAGCTCACCCGGCTGAAGCTGACAGGAAATGGAAGACTTTTCTGGTACAGAATTCTGAGGTTGGCCTGTTTGAATTTTTGAGACAGTGTCTCATTATGTAGCCTTGGCTTGCCTGGGACTTGTTAATATAGACCAGGTCGGCCTCAGACTCACAGAGATCTGCTTGCCTCTGCCTCCCAAGTGCTGGCATTATAGGCATGCCCCACCATGCTTGGCCTCAAGATGACCTTTGAGGACTAGGCAAAAGTTTAACAAGCAGTGTTCTGGCAGGGGACTGGAGCTCAGCGGGAGTACTTAGTAATCTAGCTTGTGTGAGGCCCTGGTTCCGACCTAGCAAAGCAAATAAATAAAAATAACATGTGAGTCTGGAGAAGGGACTTTCTGGCAGGGCAGAAAAAAAGTACAGACACGAACATATGAAAATGCAGTGTGTTGAACACATGATGTCTGCCTTCTGGAGACGCCTAGAGCTGTGTGGGTAAGTTGAAAACAGTGCGGGTGCCAGACCAAAGCTTTATTCTGTGTATGATAGGGAGATACTGGCTCACAGAGCAGCGAGCAAGGAGAGGCCAGTGCTACTCCAGATCGCCGTATCTTCAGTTGGCCTTATCTGCCACTCCAGTCTGTAGCTCTTCTCAGAAGGCTCCATAATTCCCACAGCCACTCTCTTCACTCTCAAGTACAATGTAAACTCCCAAGAACAACATGGACTTTGGCACCAGCGTCTGGCTTTGCTTCTACCATCCGGGTCTCCCCCACCCCTTCTGGTTTTTGAAGACAGGGTTTCTCTACATATCCCTGGCTATCCTAGAACTTTCCCTGTAAACCAAGCTGGCCTCGAACTCATAGATCTGCCAGCTTCTGCCTAGGATCAAAGGCATGTGCCACCACTGCCTGGCTCGTTTGTTCTTTTATGCCCCAAATCTGTCCTTGCTGTTTGTAGGGGAATCACTATAAAGCTTTGTAGGGACCAGCACCCAATAGGACTTGCCTGACTTGTGCCTGCTGGTTGGGCTACTCTGGCTCCTGCCTAAGTTTGGGCTTAGCAGCACTGTGCCCTCAGCTCCTGGGTGGCGGCACTAACGTGAAACAGGTGCTTTACCTATTGCACAGTCTGTTTCAGAGGTCTCTATTGGCTCAGCCGTGTGTCCTGCGCTTGTAGAGCATGAACCTTGCCCGCGGAAGGAACTCATGCTTCTGGCATGTTTATTTACCTACACATCTTAACACCCTCTCTGTTCTGGTCCCTTCCCTCAACTCATAGCCTCCTGCCCTTAGAGAACACCTACTGTGTGTTGGGAGTTCACGTGGCTACAGTAGCCACAGTGGCTCTCTAAGCCTGTGTCGTTCTGTTTCAAACCCTCCTGGGCTTCCTTACACAACAAAAGCAAACTGGCCCTGCACAGTCTGAAAGATCCTTAAGGCTGGCCTTGGCTTTCCCTCCTTCAGAAAGCCTTCCAGCCATGCAGGTCTTAAACCTGGTTTGAGATCTTACTTCCTGTTTCCTCTGCTTGGAATCTTCTCCAGACAACAGCGCACTTGTAACATTTGAAAAGGCAGGCATTTCACATCTTCAGTGAAACCTTTCTGGAAGCTGTCGTATCACATCCCCTTCCACACTGGCTGGTGTCTTGTTGGGAAGCTTACGCTGCCTCTGCCGCATGTTACTTTTGGTTGTTGCCTTGCTGTCTGTTGTTTTGTTTTTAGGTTTTTGAGACAGGGTTTCTCTGTATAGCCCTGGCAGTCCATGATGGAACTTACTTGGTAGACTCAAAGTCACAAAGATCCACCTGCTGGGCCTCCGGAGTGCCGGGACTAAAGACACACACCACCGCCTCCAGGCTACAACAGCACATGGTTAAACAGCTGCTTCCCTGGAAGTCTGGGGGCTTCTTCACTAGTGTCTCTCCTCAGCTGGAATCAGGCTTGGTACAGCTGGGAACTCAGTCATTCTACATAGACGGGCTTCTAGGTGGGCCAAACAGGTCACCTTGGCCAGGGGGCTATAGACAAAGACATGGATTCCCGGAACGCACTTCAGGGCATAAGTCTCTTGAGGGATAGGAACTCTCCAGGCAGCCTGGGAACTGGAGCAATAAAGGTCTACTCCCAACCCCTCCAGGAGAGATGGCTGTGAACATGGATGTGAAGGAGGCCAGGGTGAGCAGGGGCTTCTGCTCGCTCGAGCTCACTCAAGCACAGACGTGAGTCTGGTTTTTATCACTTCATCGCAGTTATCTGCCCTGTACTTTGGGCCTAGAAATAAAACTTGGAACAAGTTCCTTTCAATCTGAGGAAAATCTGCACCCAAACTACAGCAATTGTTCATAATCAGCAACTGCCTTAATTATAGCTCAGGGGACTTTGATATTTTCCTTCAGGGACACTATTTCAGCACAAAAATTCAAGGAAGTACCATGTACTGCAGCACAACTATTGATTGCAGCCGGGATCTGAATTCCCCACCTACGGCCCCATCAGAGCTGACTCAGGTGTGGGGTGCGAGTGCAGAAGCATGGGGAACGGTGGGGAGCCATGGGGTGGGAGGGGGAAGCTGTGGGGTGGAGGAGAGACCCTTGGGGAGGTGGTTGTGAGCTGTGGTTGAACTGGCATGAGTTGGGAGGCCATTCCTGCCTCCACTGGTCCCTACTGTGTGACCTCTCTTTTCACAGCCCTCAGCCAATTTCCTGCCCCAAAGGAGAAACTGGGAATTCCTCAGCAGAGAAACAGAGTCTTTTTAAAGTATCGGTCTTTAACCTGTGGGTTTGATCCCTGGGGTCACCTGAGATCATTGGAAAATACAGATATTTACGTTGTGATTCCTAACAGTTGCAAAATCACAGTCATGAAGTAGAAATGAAAATAACTTTATGGTTGGGGGTTGACATGGCATGAGGAACTGTATTGAAGGGTCACCAGCAGGTCCTAATGCTCACCTCCAGTCTTTCCGAGAGACTGATTCAGTGACCACACTTCTGGAGGCAGACAACAGGTCTAACCGACTTGTACGGAGACTGCTCAGGTAAGAGACGCTTGGGGCGTTTGGTTTATCAGCTCACTGATGTCTTCAAGGACTGGGACCTTGTCCTGTCTGCCATCCTTCGTGCTGGTTTCTATCTCCAATAAGAGCCAAGGCAGTAGCTGTCAAGGGTCACACTGGGACATGCTGGCAACTCCCATGATTCTGCTCCACAGGGAGACAGCCTTTTCCAGAGCCACTGTACTTTTCTGTGATTTGCTGGCTAGAAGTGGGTCCCATTCTGGACTCTGTTGAGGGGAGAGGGGAGAGGGGACAGGGGACAGGGCCCAGCAAGCTGTTCTAAGCAAGCATGGGGACTATCAGCACTGTTTACAATCTAGTCCTTCCTGGGAGCCTTCAGAGAGCACACGCACTGTGGTGGCCCTCAAGGCTACAGGGCACTGACTCCTAGAACACTCCTTAAGTGAAGTCACTACCAAACTAAGGATGTGGGTAGGGCTTTTTTTTTTTCTTTCCTTTTTAAATATTTTATATGTGGGGCTGGAGAGATGTCTCAGCAGTTAGGAGCACTGACTGCTCTTCCAGAGGTCCTGAGTTCAATTCCCAGCAACCACATGGTGGCTCACAACCATCTATAATGGGATCTGATGCCCTCTTCTGGTGTGTCTGAAGACAGCTACAGTGTACTCATATACATAAAATAAATAATCTAAAAAATTTTCATATCAAGATGCAAAAGGTGATTTTTAAGAGTTACTTAAAAAGCAGGATAGAGCAGTGGAAACTTGCCTGCCATGTGCAAGGCACAAGGTGGGGCCACAGAGACTGCTCAGTGGGTGACAGTTCAGCTGTGCAGGTCTGACAACCCAGGTCCAATCCCAGAATCCATGTGAGAAAACAACAACAAAAGCCGGGTAGTGGTGGCACACACCTTTAATCCCAGCACTGGAGAGGCAGAGGCAGGTGGATCTCTGTGAGTTCGAGACCAGCCTGGTTTATAGCGCGAGTTTCAGGACAGCCAGGGCTAACAGAGACACCCTATCTAGAAAACCCAACCAACCAACCAACCAACCAACCAACCAACCAACCAACCAACCAACCAACCAAATCAAACCAAACCAACAACAACCACAAAAACCAAAGCCAGATGCAGTGGCATAGAGCTTCTCACCTCTAAAGGTCAGCTAGCAGGGTAAGTGAGACAGGAGGATCACCTGGAAGCTTTAAGGACTAGCTAGTCTGGGCCGGGTGGTGGTGGCACACGCCTTTAATCCCAGCACTTGGGAGGCAGAGGCAGGCGGATTTCTGAGTTCGAGGCCAGCCTGGTCCACAGAGTGAGTTCCAGGACAGCCAGGGCTATACAGAGAAACCCTGTCTCAAAAAACCCAAAAAAAAAAAAAAAAAAAAAAAAAAGGACTAGCTAGTCTGGAATATGCCATTCAGGCACAGAAACAAGAGAGACTCTGCCTCAACAGGGCAGGAGGCTAGGACAGACTCCTGAAAGGTGTTTTGATTTCCACAAGTGTCATGGTGTTTCTCTGTCTCTCTCTTTCTCCTTCTATCCCCTCCCCACCTTAATAAATGCATATATTTTAAAAAGCTCCAACGGCAGTGCAGGAGTCTTAGTGACCTCAGAGACAGTGGGTGTTGTGGGGCTCTCCAGTGTCTCTGTTGGCTGTGGTCTGTGGTGTCAGTAGTGGCCAGTCAGGAAGCTGACTCAGCACTCAGCGAGTGAGCTGTCCCCAGCTGACCATCACTTGTGCACAGTGCCTGGCACTTCCAAGACTGTGCCCAACAGTTCACTTCAGCACCTGCATGCACACACATGGTCAGAACCACTGTCTACAGGATGGTGTGAATCTAACAGGAAGAGAAGGTTTGAAAAGCCTCCCCATTGAAGAATGCCCTTGAGGCCTGTGATGGTTTTGATTGTCAAAGTGATAGGATGAAGTCTCAGCACGAGACAAGCTTCCAGATACGTGTGTGTGTGTGTGTGTGTGTGTGTGTGTGTGTGTGTGATTATCTATATTTAGGTTAGCCACTGGGCATGTCTGTGAGGGGTTATATAGATTAGGTTAATTGAAACTGGAAGCCCTACTTAAATTGTGGTTTCAAGGGCTGCGGTCCTGCACCAAACTAAAAAGGAGAAAGGAAGTCCAAGACTAGTACCTAGTACTCATAGCTGTCTGCTTCATGACTATGGATGCCATGTGACCAGCCACCTTATGCTCCTGCTATGACTTCGTCCTGATGGAATGTATCTCCTCCAACTGTAATGCTGAATAAACCCTTCCCTTAAATTGCTTTATCATAGTAACAGGAAGAGTAACTTGACTTGGTCTTAACAGACCACTTCCTGGGTTTCCTCTGCCAAAGCTTGATGACACAGAGGACACAATGCACACGATGGCACAAACACAGCAACGCTGCCATGTGTACTGTACTAACTGAACACAGGAGACAAGTGGGGACTTCGGCAAGACCTCCCAGTGCTCATGTGGTTAACCCCATGCCAGTAGAACAGCATTTGTCTCTCATCTACCAAACAGGAAACACATAAAACTGCCTGAAAACCCAGAGGTTTTCCAAGGAGAGCAGAAAATCATTGAGCAACTCCTAGGACTAGACACCCAGGAACTGGAAACGTCGAATATAAACCTTGTAGGCTCTTTGGAAGACTCCTGTGTCTCTGCTGCCAAAGAGCAGCTTTACCATACCTCACGACACTCTCAGAAGTCCTAGCTGTATTTCTGCTATTTTCTTTTGTATTCTTTCTGGTACCAATGGCCAACTCTTTGGCCCAACTTGAGGTTTGATGTGGATGGGGGCTTTGTTGTGGATGCTGTGCACTTAGCATCCTAGTCAGTAGGACTGAATCCTTGGCCTGGGGCGGAGGCTTGGTCCTGGAAATGATCATCCTGTTGTTGAATCATAAGTGTAGGTGTCCAGTGCCAGTGCAGTAGTCACCACATCTTTTGGTAAGGTTCTGTGTAATTTTAAAGCAACTAAAGAACATGTTAAAAGAACGGCATTTGTTCAGTCATATGCAGAGGCCAAAGAAGGATGTTAGCGCTGTCACTCCCAGCTGTACTCCCTTGAGGCAGGGTCTGGAGCCAGACTATCAGCTAGAAATCCTGTCTCTGCTTCCTACAGCACAGGCTGCAGGTGTGTGTGACCATAGCCATTCTCTTCGTGGGTGCTGGGGATTCAAAACCAGCCCCTCATGCTTGTACACTAAGCATGTATTCACTGAGCCATCTTTCCAGCCCCAGACTTAGCCTGGAACAAGATGGAGTCTTGGTTCAGTCAAAGAAGGTGAGCACTTTCTCGGTTTGCTGATTTAGAACTGGGGCATCTGGGATGAGACTGACTGTAGAGTTCGTGTTGCAGCTGCCCAGGTTCCTAGACTGCTCTTGTCGTTTGTAAGCATGAATGTGAAATTTGTATACAAATGTGAAAATAAAAAGCTATAACAAAGTACAGTAGTAGCATAAGAGCAAACAGAGCTGCAGAATAGAAATCCAGAAAGAAACCACTCAGAGAGAACAAGTGACTTCTGTTAAAGGCTCGAAGGCAAAGAACAACCAATGGTAACAAACCAACTAAGCAGACATCCAAGTGTAAAACAGTGAGCTCAGAGTGTGGCAGCTAGAGCTAGCTTCAGGTAAGGTCTGTATGCGGCTCCCAGTGTCCATGTTAACAGATTTGAACTGCAGCTCTGAGGCTGCTATGGCAATTCTTAAGCACTGTGGAGACTGGATTCTCCTGTCTGGGCACATGGACCCTTGTCCTGTTGACAAGCATGAACCAGGCTGGGCCTGGGCCTGGGCCAGGGCCTGAGGGTGAGCCTACTGTGCTGCAGGCTGCCTTACAGTGTTGAGAAAGATGAAGCTAAGTCATGGCAGGTGAAGTGTTTCAGGTTAATCTGGCAAGGACCAGTAATGTTACCAGGAAAAGACTTAGGGGTCACAGAATGGGTTTAAAAGGTGTCAAGTCTTGATCTCTAAAGAATATATATTATATATGATTATATATATTTAACACACACACACACACACACACACACACACACACACACACACACAGTCCACATGGTGAGCGGAGGAACAGAAAAAAATAAGGAAGCCTGTTATCCCAATGTTTATACTAAAGGAGGAGGAGATATCGTTCTATTAATTCTCATGCAGATCAACAGATCTCACTGCGGGTGGGAACTGGATCTCGTCTTTATCCTATTATTAGGACTTCCTTAAAATGGATCACAGACCTTAGTGTAACTAATAAAGCTTCTTAAAACAAAACAAAACAAAACAAAACAAAACAAAACAAAACAAAACAAAACAAAACAAAACAAGAGCTAAAGAGCTGGCTCAGCCGTTAAGAGCATTGGCTGCTTTTCCAGAGGACCCAGGTTCAATTTCCCCCACCCTCTTCTGGCCTCAGCAAACATTAGGCAGGCATGTGGTGCACATACAAGCAAAACATCCACATGTAAAAAATAATTAATTGAGGGAGGGGGGAGAGAGAGAGAGAGAGAGAGAGACACCAAGACCCAGACAGTGCCTGTAGTCATACGTTAGGCAAAGATACATTCGGGATGGCATCAAAATCAGCCCCTGCGGGGACCACCTGATAAGCTGACTGTAGTTCAGACTTCTTAGCATTTGTCTTTAAGTTGTGGACAAAGAAGTGTGGGCAGCCACCTTCAAAACCAGGAGCCCCTTCAGTTGAGTTTTGGTATTTATAAGGAATATAGCTGAGGGTGGTAGCACAGGCCTTCAATCCCAGCACTTCAGAGGAAGGGGAAGTGGTATCTCTGAGTCTGAGGCCAGCCTGGTCTACATAACAAGTTCCCTGTACTCACCGCCCCCCCCAAAGGGAACAATTAAAAAAAAAAGAGGTATAAGATATTTGTATATGGTATATGATAGTTAAAAAGTAAAAAGGAGGATGGTATAGGTAATCATCAAGATCAATGCAAGAATAAAGTCATTAATTTGAAAGTATAAAAACATGATAAAAGGGGGCTGGAGAGATAGCTCTGTGGTTAAGAGCACTGACTGCTCTTCCAGAGGTCCTGAGTTCAATTCTCAGCAACCACATGGTGGCTCCCAGCCATCTGTAATGGGATCTGATGATCTCATCTAGTGTGTTTGAAGAGAGGAACACTGTACACACATACATAACTAAATCTTAAAAAAACAACCCAAAAACCATAATAAAGGGGTTGCAAATATGAGTCAATGGTTAAGTGTATACTGTGTTGGCAGGAAGCCTCGGATCAGTTCCTAGCACCTGTGCTGGGTCGCTCACACCTGCCTGTAACTCCAGCTGAATCTGTGCTTGCTGGCTTTGCAATCTTAATTGGTACTAACTGCCATTCTCTTTGTTCTAAGAAAAAGAATTGAAACTTTTTCAAGACAACAACAACAACAACAACAAAAATACAAGCCACAGACTTAAGAGAAAAAATTTGCAAAGCACTTATCTGATAAAAGACTTGTATTGTGAAAACCTAAAAATCAGACCCCCATACGCCCCAAAAGGCAGATTTGAACAAAACAAAGAAGGCAAGTGACCTGCCACTGGTAGTGCATATCTTTAATTCCAGCACTTGGGAAGCAGAGGCCGGTGGATCTCTTCCAGTTTGGGGACAGCCTGGTCTACAGAAGCCAGAGTCATCTGAAAAAAACCAAAAAAGACAAAAAGACATGTGGATGACAGATGACTAAGGAAATGCTCAACATATCAAAGGAAAATGACAGCCGGGTGAGGTGGCAACATTTAACCCCAGTACTGTCTCTTTCAAGATATAGAAGATACACAAATATAAGGTAGCCAAACAAAATCTTTCTTTGGATTTCCATACTGACTTTAGATTCTCAAATACAGTGACATAGGAAAGCTGTCTTTCTCCTTTTATGGGCATATCAAATTGGACAATGTAAGCCTAGAACATCTGTGCTGGACCTTCCTGCTTTCCTTATAGGGAAGACAGTTGAAAATGGGACAGAATGAGGCCAGAAAAACACAAGGGAGAGTCTTTTTTTTTTTGTTTTTGTAGACAGGGTTTCTCTGTGTAGCCCTGGCTGTCCTGGAACTCACTCTGTAGACCAGGGTGGCCTCGAACTCAGAAATCCGCCTGCCTCTGCCTCCCAAGTGCTGGGATTAAAGGTGTGCGCCATCACTGGGCCGGCCACAAGGGAGAGTCTTAAGGCTCCCATTTGCATCTCTGAATCCAGCCAGACCTAAGTAAAGCCTACATTGTCCTTATGAACCAGTCCTATCTACTCAGGACCTTACCCCAGGGGATTTACTATATATAGCTCAAAGTGGCCATAAACTCAACAGAGAGCTACCCAATACTGCCTCCCAAGTTCTGCGATGCTTGGCCCTAAATTTCTATTGCTTTGAAAGCATTCTACTTGACACAGAGTGAAGCAAATTCAGAACCTCACACTAGGTTTCATTTTTATGTGCATCCTACATGTCTGCTACTTTCCACTTACTCAGAGGAGCAAATGCTCGTTGGGCTGAGCAGTAGCTTACAGCAGGCACAAAATAGCAAAGGCCTGAATCCTACAGAACCCAGGTGGGACGCTGAGATGCAAAAGCAGCCACTCAACCCATCTGGTGAAATGGTCATTCTTCAATATCCATACCCTTGTATGTGAGTCAAGACAACAGGACCATGGCATTTTATTTACAATTGGACCAGAAAAAGGCATACAGGCATTTGTTTTAATTAAAAATAATGATGATGATTTAAAAAGTCAGAAAAATTGACAATGTTTGAACCTTTCCCCCACCCCTCCCCCACAATGAGAACCCTGGGGGGTGGGTGCAAGATTTGAATGAACAAGTAACTCCCGATCACTCTCCACTCTCTGGGCTCCCATTTCTCCAGCCTGATTCTTGGTGGACGCCGCTCAGTGCTGCAAAGTCACTTCGAGGCAAGATTGAGAGGTGCACTGATTTGACGGATGATGGAGGTAGGGCCCCAGGAGGGAGGTGGGGCAGCGAGGGGCAGGGTGTGTTCCTAAGCGGCACCCTGAGCTTTGTCTCCTGGAAGGTTCCCGCAGGCCTAGAGCAGGGGCGAGTGGCTGTTACCGACCCCTACACCCAAGGTGGGTTTGGTCTCTTGCTACTTAAGAGCAAACTCTGTGACTTGCACAGGGTTTGCAGGGTCTAGGGTAGGGTGAAGGAGCCAGGCCAGGTACATGAGCCTCTTCCAACTTGGGGAGACTGGCTTCTTGCCTATTCCTAGGAACTGGGAAAGGAGCAACCCAACTTACCTTCCATTTTCCTTCTCAAGGAAGTTTTCTGGGTGTCCCCAAAAGAACTTGCATGGGAGGAAGAGGGGGTGGGTCTGGCTAAAAGAACTGAGAATAAATGCTGGGGCCAATGGCCATGAGAGTCTTCCTCTCCCTGGCTACCTCAAGGAAGAGATCTGAAGACTCCAGACCTGAAAGTGAGGGAAGGGGTCCACCATTACCCTTTAGAAAGAGCGGCGCCCCTGAGGGAAAGACTGGGAATCAATCTTGAGGGGTGAGCACCCTAGTCTAGTGGCTTTAGCCACCTCTTCCCATACACACATGGGCACTTGGCTCTGGAGACACTTGCCCTGACCCAGGGCTTCTTGGCACAAGAACAGTCAATGGAGGTCTCATTTCATCCTTGGTGGTCAGCAAACTCTGGCTGCTTTGATGAGGGGATCCTGCTGTCCAGGGAACCAGGACATGTCCTTGTAGTGACCAAGTGTTCCCAGTCAAAACGATGACCAAAGGCCTGGCTGGCAGCCTTGTTTTGGGCGGCAGAGGGCAGGCTGGGAAGAGAATGGGAGGAGGGGCTGGCAGGGCTTGGTTGGCACTGAGGTTACTGTCTGGGCTGCAGTTGTGTTGTCGTGGCATCGGTGATGAAGGTGGGCAATGAGAGGCTGGGAGCCCTCACTGCAGCCCCGGTGTTTCCTCTTCCAGCTTGTGGTAGGGTGACCAACAACTCTGAGGAGTTGATGGGGACAGTGACCAAAACCCCACATTTATCCATCCTGGATCTGCATTTTTTTTTTAAAAAAAAAAAAAAAAAAAAAAAGCCAAAAATAAAAACCTAAAATCAAACAGCAACAACAATGAAAACCCAAAACCAAACCAAAAAGAACCTAAATTAACAGGTCAGAAAGCGCCTGCTGAAGAAAAACCACCACAGAAAAAAAATGTATCCCTACAGACTGGATGAGATGAAGGAAATGGCAGGGTTATCTACAGGCCCTCCTGCCCCCATGCAGCCTGGGGGTCTAGGAACACTGTGCCGGAGTTACATTCCAAATAGCAGGAGTTATTTTATTTTGTGTGCCTGCAGTTCCCCACGAAAGGCGGCTTCCTGTCCGAGGGTCCAGCGGGCCCAGCGTTGGTCCACCCACTCAGTCTATCTTCACAGCAGCGTAGATCTTGCGGACAAACATGTAGGCTGCATAGAAGCCGATGGTCCCTGTGAGCAGCCAGAAGGACAGGACCATGAGGGTGGTGTAGCCGAAGTAGAGGAGAGAAGGGATGAACTCCACGATGTCCAGCTGGGGCGAAGGAAGGCAGAGGAAAGGGAGATGGATGGTTAATACCAGGCAGCTGTGTGCTGTGGCAAACTGCAAACCCTGTGCTGGCTAGTTTTATAACAACTTGATATACAAGCTAGAGTCATCTGAAAGGAGGGAACTTCAATTGAGAAAGTGCCTCCCTGAGAGACCCAGCTGTAGAACATTCTTCCATGGCCTCTTGATCAGCTCCTACTTCCTGGTTCCTGCCCTGTAAAGAGTTCCTGTCCTGACTTCCTTCAATGATGGCACTAGATGTGGAAGTGTATGCCAAACAAACCCTTTTCTCCCCAAGTTGCTTTTGGTCATGGTGTTTATAATCACAGCAACAGATAAGTAACTAAGATATGCTGCCCATCCACAATCTTGTGCAATCGACACCTGCCTGGCAAGGTGACAGGGCTCACAGCAGAAGGCTAACTAGGGCCAGAGTATTGCCTTGGGTCTTGTAATCTTGGGAGTCAGGTAGAAATGGACACAGCTGCCCTACTTCCTGGCCCACTGTCCCATAACAGCACCACAATACTCCTGGACGGTTGGAGCAGCATCAGAGTCAAGAGGGAGGGCAGGTGAGGGGAGACCCCCAAGGCTCCAGGCTTAAGGACTATGGTACCATCATCAGTTTGCCTCAGTCTACAGTCCTCTGTCCCTGAGGATGCTGGATGCATCTCCAATAGCTCACAACGCTTGTTATCTTGGAGCACACTGGCCTCTTTAGTAAGGGAGGTAGACATGAAAGAGATTGGTGGTGTGATGTTTGGTGGTAGAAGAGAATACACAGCTCACTGGCACCTTGATATGTGCCAAGTGCACTGGCCTTGAAAGGGCCTGGCCTAGGGCTCATGGGTAGATACACAGTCACAAAATACAACAAGCCCAGAAAAACAAAACAAAACAAAAAAATCAAAGGAAGAAATATAGGTCCCTGTCCAAGAGCTTCTAAGCCTAAAGTGTGAAGGCCATGGCTGTAGGCTCCCCTCAAATGGCTCTGCCATCTCTCATGTGCACACTTTTCATGACCGTGGATGGGGTGAAGGAGGTAGGAGGGGAAAGGAACAAGACAGTGGTCAAATCAGGAAGAGAATGAGCAAAAAGGAAAGGCTGATGGGGTCCTTCCTGAATTCAGGTCAGCTAAAGACATCATCTATCAAAGAGCCTGGGAGTAGGCTTGCTGGATTTCCGACAGAGAGGGTGGATGAGGCTGGCAGAGGAAGAGCAAGAAGCTATGAGATCTCTAACTTGTGTTTGCCCAGCACTGGCCCCAGCCTCTGCCTGCCAGGTGTTTTGGCAAATATTCTCCTCCTCTAGTGCCTTACTGATACCACCATTCCTAATACAGAACCATGTGGTCCATCAGAGCACAGCGGCCCAGCAAGCAAAGGGAGGGGCGTGTGTCCACAGCAGAGCCTCGGAGGTCTTCTCTGGAAGCAATATTCAACGGCAGAAGAAACCACTGAGGTTTCAGTGCTATGGAAACAGAAAAGTTGAGACACCAAGGCTGCCAGAGACTGCCTTCTACTTTATAGAAAGATCCTACCTACAGACAGAAACTAGAAAAACATCAGCAGAGCTGAGGTGTGGGCACAGAGCTCTGACGACTCAGACGCTGAGCCTAGCAGTCTGAAGACCCCCACTTCCTAAACCATGCAGCTCTATCAGCCAAAGGATTCTCTTTGCTCAGTCAGTTTCAGTGGAGTTTTGGAAACCTGATCGTCACCAAAGTTCTGATTTAAATAGTGTATTGAAGTGGGAAGAATCTAGGAATAAAGCTGAGATGTAAGCACACGGGGCAGGCTGAGGTGTGGAACAGCTTCACGCACTCCGTCAGGAGCTGTCCAGTGAGAGAACAGGGGAGAGAGAGAGAGAGAGAGAGAGAGAGAGAGAGAGAGAGACAGACAGACATCTGTTGCTGGACCAGCAAACCTTGTCTGAAGGGCCGCAAAGATTTTTATTCCTCCCCCAGTTTTCTAGTTTTTGTGGTTTACAACTACTCGACTGTCACTGCAGTGTGAAGGCAGCCAGAGGACATGTGAATGACTGTGCACAGCTGTGTTCCAATAAAATGTTCTTTAAAGAGCAGCCTACTGGCCTGGGAACGAGGCTGCCGAGCTCTGAAGCAGAAGTGATCATCTGCTGGGACTGCAGAAGCTCCTGGGTGGAGCCCTGCATCAGACCATCTAGGAGCCATTTCTACAACCTAGGATTTTGGGGAAACTTGGGCATTCCAAATTTCACCCACTGGATCGACAACTCTTATTCTGCAAACACGCCCTGGCCGCAGGCAGAGGACTGCTTTCCTTTTGGGCTACAGAGGTAGTAAAGCATGTGAAATCTCCAATGTTGGAGGTGAGGTTCTTACCAAAGCCTCCCCAAACTCCTCTAACTGGCCCATCTGGTTTGCCCTAGTTGCTAAGCCAGGGCCAGCCTCCTGTTGATTACTAGCCCACGCTTAACTTGTGTGAGCTCATGCAGCAAGCAGGCCCCCAAGACACAAGTCTAACCTCGGCTCATTCTCTTTTCACTGGGCAGAAGTAAGGAGTACTTGAGTGAAGAGAAGGAGCCCGAGAGACACGGTGAATAGTCTACCTTTGTCTTTGGATATGTATACTTGTGTGCACATCCAAATGTGTGTGCACATGGGTGTGAAAGCCAGAGGTATAAACACTGCGTGTCTTCATCAATTATTTTCCACTTTATTTTTGAGACAGGGCCTCTCAAAACCTGGAACTCACCAGACCAGACAGGCTGCCCCAAAATACTAAGGAACCTGCCTCCACCTTCTCAGTGCTGGGTCTACAGATGCACGCTGCTGTTCTCAGTTTTTTATGTGGGTTTTGGAGCATTAAACTCAGGTCCTCAAGCTAACACAGAAGTACCTTATATATGGAGCCAGTTCCCTAGCCTGATTTTATCTCTATTTATTCCTTTCAACTGTCTTTACTTTCATGTTATTGTCCTTTTCCTGTGTCTGGAGGGGAGTACTGTACTATCAGCCTTACTTCTGGGTAGAAGCGATCGATGTAGGTAACTTTCTGCCTTTGAGAGGTAGAGGGAGCAGAGGAAGCCCCAACTGAGTGACATGAACACAGCCACGTCCAATGCTAGGCTCAAGAGGAATGGCAAAGCTTTCCTCAGAAGTCTAAGTGTTTATGAATGAATGACCAGTGTGTGCAAAGACTAGCAACTGCAGCTTCCTCCTCCAACCTTAGACTGCTTGCCTACATAGACCTCTTAGCAAGACTA
Organism: Grammomys surdaster; assembly: GCF_004785775.1. Classification (NCBI taxonomy): domain Eukaryota; kingdom Metazoa; phylum Chordata; class Mammalia; order Rodentia; family Muridae; genus Grammomys; species Grammomys surdaster. Next base: position 2,498,660 of record NW_021604692.1, on the reverse strand, counting down.
GCCAACCCTTCCCCTGTGCTCTAACCATAATGAACCCACAGAGATTCTGGGTTACCAGTGACAGTAGACTGTGGGTGATCGCAGCTTTCCTGTATGTGTGGTCTGTCCTCCTCGTTATGTCACCACCTCAAACCGGGGTTCCAGTACACACACCACACTAGTCACAGCAGGAATCATCTTGTTTACTTACAAAAATACCTCACCTTCAACTCTTCCATACTCAGCCTCCCAGTGCTGTGATTATAGGCCATATTGCCTTTATGTTCCAAGAATCTCACAGGTTTCTTCACATACCATTCTCATTGTTATTCAGACCGAAGGTTTGTTCCCAAACATACAACACACTTCTAAATGGCTCTGGTCACCTCCACTCTGGATGTAAAAGCACACTCCAGACACTTGGCTTCCTATCAATAGCCTCTTCCTCCCCCACCAACCTGCCCAGAGATGGCTAAGGGGGGGTCTCAGGGCAGGTAGTACCTTGTTAACAAAATAGAAGATGGCATAAACCAAGACGTAGAATGCAGATCCCCCTGAGACGAGGAAATTCCTCCACCACCAGCGGTAATCCTAAGGGGCAAAGACAGGAAAGAAAGGAAGGGTCACGGTAGGGTCCAGGGTATCATCCCACAAATCTCATGGTCAACAGCGGGGTTCAAGACTCTAGGTAAGAAGAGTCACATTTGGATAATGAAATGTTTTATAGCTTGATTGTGATGATAGTCCCACATCTGGATTTATCTCTAAACATCACAGAATTCCAGATTAAAATGGGTACATTTTACTGCTTATAAATCATATCTCAGCCGGGCAGTGGTGGCGCATGCCTTTAATCCCAGCACTTGGGAGGCAGAGGCAGGCAGATTTCTGAGTTCGAGGCCAGCTTGGTCTACAGAGTGAGTTCCAGGACAGCCAGGGCTACACAGAGAAACCCTGTCTTGAAAAACAAAACAAAACAAAACAAAACCAACAACAACAACGAAAAAAAAACCCCAAAAATCGTATCTCAACTTTTTAAAAGATCAATAAAAAATAGTAATAAGTAAGTTTGTTTGAGCATATACTTCCCATGGGTGAGGGTCACTGAGGTAACCTCCACACTATTCTCCTAGTGGAAGAGCTGAATTTCAGCCTGGGTTATGGCCTATCTACTGCCTACCTGGGCCCGTATCCACTCTGTAATAGCTAACTCCTATGGGGAAGGCAGGACAACAATCTGTACCTGCCAACTGGAGTTACTGGAGTGGGTCTGATACTGACAGATCATGGCTATGCTGTGAGGTGGGCATCATCAGCTCCAGGGTAGAGTGGAAAAGGGCTTGGGTAGGGGAGCGAGACAATCTGAGGCAGCATTCCGCAGAGGATATCCACCCTCTCCCCAAAGCCCCATGAAGATGGTCAGTGTTGGATTTGTCCTATCTTCTTCCCACCCCTCCCTCCACCTACTGGCCCACTCCGCTCACCTCTGCACACAGTTGGAAGTATACCATGACGATGCTGATTTGTGAACAGGACACCACTAGGATGATGAAAACGAGGAACAGGAAACCGAAGAGGTAATAGAACTGGTTTTCCCAGATTGCCTGTGGGCACCAGAGATGGCTTCAGAGGCATGCTTACCTCAGTGCCCTACTCAGCAGATGCTTCCATCAGAACACCTCCACCAGGGCTCCCACTCTCACCCAGATCAATACAGAAGCTGCTCCCACTGAGCTTGCCCCACAGCATGTACATGCTGTAGCCTTCAGGCCTGCATGACCTTTATTTTTTTTGGGGGGGGGGGGTTTTAAGTTTTATTTATTTATATATATATGGGTGTTTTGCCTAAATGTACACTTGCACACCAGAAGAAGGTACTGGATCCCATGTGACTAGTTACAGACAGCAGTGACCTGCCACACGGATGCTGGGAATTGAACTCAGGTTCTCTAGAAGAACAGCCAGTGAGTGCTCTTAACCACCAAACCATCTCTCCAGCCCCTCTTGACCTTTTCTGAAAAAAGCTTTTATTGAAAAATTTTTTCATATAAGGTATTTTGATGTTTTCCCCTTCCCATTCTGCCCACCCATCTACCTACCCACTTAGTTTTATGTTCTGTCTTTTTTAAGAAAAACAAATAACCAAAAAGAAAGAAAGAAAGAAAGAAAGAGAGAGAGAGAGAGAGAGAGAGAGAGAGAGAGAGAGAAAGAAAGAAAGAAAGAAAGAAAGAAAGAACACCCAAGAACCTCACAAACACCACAAAGAAAAACAAAGAAACCACTTAAGAATAAAGAAATAAAGAAGCCCAAACAGAGCAAACGGAGACAGAGTCCACAGAAATATGAGTGAGTTTGTTCTGTGTTGGCCAACTACCTTGACGTTTTTCTTTTCAAGACAGGGTTTCTCTGACTCTGGCTGTTTGGAACTTTGTCATCAGACCGACCTTAAAGCCCTGCCTGCCTCTCTCTGCTCCCCAGATCCGCGGCTGGGAGTGAAGGCCTCACCACACCTGCTCTTTGCCTTGCCTTTTTTTTTTTTTTTAAGATTTATTTATTTATTCTATGTATATGAGTACACTACACTGCAGCTGTCTTCAGACACACCAGAAGAAAGCATCAGATCCTATTACAGATGGTTTTGAGCCACTATGTGGTAGCTGGGAATTGAACTCAGGACCTTTGGAAGAGCAATCAGTGCTCTTAACCATTGAGCCATCTCTCCAGCCCCTTTGCCTTTCTTTAAAAAAAAAAAAAAGTTTAAAAATTATTTTGTATGTATGAATGTTTTGCCTGTATGTATGTTTACACAACATGGATGCCTGGTGCTCGAGGCCAGAGAGAGCTTCTGTGTGCTGAGCCCTTCCCATGCGCCAGCCCCGCGTGCACGGCAGGGCTTGATGATCTCTTATGACTGTCCCGACAGGCTCGCGTGGCAAGGCTGTGTGTAGAAAGGAGAGGAGTCAGCAGTACTCACACTGAAGATGAAGAAGAGCTCAATGAACATGGCACCAAAGGGCAGGATCCCAGCCATGAGGATGCTGCAGCAGAGAAGGAGCGTTAATGTTGTGGAGACCCTGGCCATCGAGAAGCCCATGCTCGCTTGTAAGCATCAGGACAGAGAAGGCTACATGGTGGTAGGTCTAAGGTTTGCCATTTGGGATCCATTATATCTTCTTGGGAAAAGAGCAGGGTGGCCAAAGCTCTCTTCAGTCCATAGATGGGACCTCTGGTAGAATAGGGACTGACCTGCCCAGGGGTCATCTTTTTTTTGTTGTTGTTCTTTTGTTTTTTTGAGAAAGGTTTCTCTGTGTAGTTCTAGAACTTGCTCTGTAGACTGGCTGGCTTCAAACTCATCTCTGTCCCCTGAATACTGGGATTAAAGGTGTGTACTGCCACTGTCCAGCTCCTTTTTTTTTTCTCAAGGATTTGTTTATGTATATGAGTACATGGTAGCTGTGTTCAGACACACCAGAAGAGGGTATCAGATCCCATTACAGATGGTTGTGAGCACCATGTGGTTGCTGGGAATTGAACTTAGGACCTCTGGAAGGGCAGTCAGTCAGTCCTCTTAACTGCTGAGCCATCTCTCCAGCCTCTCCTTTTTTCCCTTAATACAATGATTCCATGTGGCTTTTGGTTGGAGACTGAACCTAGAGTAGTGTGCATCTTAGGTAAGTAAGTGTTCTACACTGAGCTATATCCCCAGCTTAAGCAAAGGTCTTAACCTCGGCCAGCTTCCACCTCCCTGCTTCCCTGACCTAGTTTCTAAGCAGACATCAAGTCTGCAGCATCTTGTCTTCATCGTGACATGAAGCTGAGCTTGCGGGCCATCTAGTTGTATACTTGCTGCAGCTGCAGACTGATCCCAGCATCGCTCTGCGAAGGTAGCCTCTTCATGTTCTGCTAAGGAGATGGCTTAAGGGAGTACTGTTGTTGCCCACCCTGGAAGCCCCCTGTTTACCTCTGTCAAGACTCACCCCACAAATCGGTTCATGTACCACCGTTGTTCAGGGATCTGCCGGGGAATCTGGTTTGTGCGCACAGGGTTGTCATATGGCTGCTTGCGGAAGCCGAAATAGTAGCCCAAGTAGACAAGGGGCAGGGAGATCCCGAACCACATACACAACAACGCCACCATGGTGGGAAACGGTACCTGTGGACACAATGTTGTGAGGCTCCTGTAGGCCTTGATACCTAGAACAGAAGCCATGCAAGGGGTAGTAGTGGGGATGGTAGCTCTGGGCTCCCCAGAAGGAGAAGCCACATGTGCAGCGGGGCCATTGTGGTAGGGAAGGTCCTACAGACTTTTCTGCTGCAGGGATCTTGGCCTGAATCTCTTGAGGCCAAGAATTTCCCGTGGGGAGAGCAGAGTGCAGATGGGGGCCATGTAAGCTTCCAGTGATGATGAACCCTCAGCATCCCAGGAGCCCATCCTCCAGTGAGGAAGTGGGGAATCCCAAGGAGCCATGAGGGTGCCATAGGAAAGGACACTACATGAAGCCTGCTGAGTAAAGAGAACAAGGGAGAAGGCAAAACTGCTAGAGTTTGGTTAAAATGAAACATCACAACATTCTTAAGCAGGGCATGGGTCTGGAATTATAAAAGAATTCCATTTTAACAAAATTCATTTTTTAGACAGGGCCTCATGTATCCTAGGTGGTTGGCCTTGAACTCCTGATCCTCTTGCCTCCACCTCCTGGGATCAGAAGACATGTCCTACCACAGTGATTTCAGAAGTGCTACAGCTGAAACTCAAGTTTCCAGCATGCTAGGCAAGCACTGTGCTAACTGAGCCACACCCCAGGCTCCCAAATTCAGTGTTTGGATGTGTGCGTGTCTGGAAAGGTAACAGTACTTCCTTAGATAGGGAATGGGGGTTAGAACTGATATTTTTCATTTTCTTCATCATCTTCTGTAAGTCATTTTCTATAAGGCTTGTGCAAAAATCAGTATGTTAACAACATATTAATGTGGTAGGGTAAATCTGTGCAGTCACTATAGAAACCAGTATAAAGTTAAAACAGAAGTACCACATGGCCCAGCTATATTACTTGGGTATATATGCAAAGACCTTTAAGTCAGCACACTACAAAGATACTTGCACATCCATCTTTATTGCTGTACTGGTCACAAAAGCCAGAGAATGGACTGTACAGAAGATAAAGAAAATGAAATACCAACACTCTGCAGGAAATGGATGGAACTAGAAACTATTATGGTGAAATAAGCCAGACTCTGAAAGACAAATACTGCATGTTTTCTCTTATCCGTAGAACCCACATTAAACATTTTTGTGTGTATCTATATTTATATATGTGTACATGTAACTGATGAAACTGAAAAGGGGATCATTAGAAGGAAGGAAGAGATCTTCAAGCAGGGGAGAAAGGGTAATGAAATACATGTGATAAGAAAGCAGAAGTTGGGAGTTAAGCTGGGGAAAGAAGGGAAGCAGCTAGAGGGGGGAGGGGACAGGGAAGAGGACAGTGGGAAGGGGACCGAGTGAGAACAAAGTACAGTGATGCAGTGTAAAATGCCGTAATGCAATGTATGCCAGCCTAAAAACGGTTAAGACAGAGAGGACGTTAAACGTTTAGGACAGCATTACAATAAACATAATCTAATGTAAATTTTAAATCATATACTCTCATTTTAACACTTCTGTTGAAGGAGAAAGACTGAAAGAGTACACATTAGAAACCTCCATGTATTTGCCCTGGATGGCTCCACTGTTTCATTTCTCTGTGCTTTTTAGAAAGCACATCTTGGATACCGGGGTGGGCTGGGGTGGTGGAGTCTTCCCACACTGCTGGGAAGACCATATCCAGAGTCCTTCACAGACACCTAACAAGCCTGCCCCACTTCTGCAGTCCTGAGAGCTGACCCAAGGGCCCATAGTCCCACACTCCCTTGCTCACAGAGTCCTGAGGAGCTGCTGGCAATCTCAAGGCGTGGGGCTAATGGGAGCTCCACTCTGGGCTGGTGCTGACAGGATGCTGAGGTGAGCCCTCTGACCTTATCCACGGATACCAGGCAGCTCTCACTTGGTTGAAACATGGGGAATTCCCCAACTGGCCCCTGGAGTGTGGAAACCTCCCTTTAGAGAAGTGATCTGTGGCCAGCTGTTTCCAAGTCTGCAGAAGGGCCAAGGCCAGGGCACAGGCAGATGATAGATAGGCAATGCTGGGGAAACCCCAGCCAACCTTCAACCCCTATAGCTGGGAACAGAACTTTGGGGACTCAGAAAAGGGAAGGGAACAATAACAGGAAGTGTCCTTAGGGAATAGGACTGACCATCACCAGCTCTCCTTGCTGGAGAGGGGCTAGACAGTGGGGGAAGGCACTTACCGCTCCTGATGAGTGCTTTCCCCAGATGAAGCAATTCAATACAAAGCAGATGCCGAAAACCACGCCAGGATACAGTGTCGCTGTCTGGGAGCAAGAGGACCAGGTTGGGGAGCTGCATCTAGGGTCCTACATGGTCCTTGGGGAGTTCACGGACAAAAGGCTTCCTTTGGGCTTCAGCTTCAGCACAGTTTCTCTTCTGACCCCACATTAGACAGGCCTCCTGTTCTGAGACTGTAGAGCCCTGAAACTGCTTTCCCTTGCCTTCATTCCATTTCCTGATTACAGATGGTGCTCAGCTTAGAAAGGATCTACTTAGAATCTTTTGAACTGGCAATGTACTGACAGTTAGAGGCATTCTTAGCAACCATACTAAATTTGGTATGTTGATGCACATTCATCTCAGACCCTATCAACAGATGTAATCTCACTGAGACAACAAGCACCAGCATACAGCTTTGCTGCCTGATCAATGTCTGTCTCCCCAGTACACTCTAAATCCTGTACTCTGTTGTATTCTCATCACGAAACACAGTAGCTACTAAGTATTTGCTTCATAAATAAATAAAACTATTAGAAATAATGTATATCTAGGCTCCAACTCCAAACTGCTTAAAACAATGGTTCAGTTTTAGTAGCATCTTAAGGATGCCAACTGTGGGCTCTACCTGTATCATCTCACCTCACCCTCACGACATAGGTTTAGAAGAGACCCTACTAAAAGATGAGGGCATCTCTCCACTCTAGAGTTTAATCAAGGGTAGAGCAGAGTTTAGAATCTAGACAGACTGCTTCCAAAGCCCACTCTTGATCTCATGCAATGTAATCTAGTCAGTCTCCTGGGTTAGAGGCCAGGCACAGAAAACCAAGGCCCCAGGCTTACACTTGAGTCTCATTCTTCCATACTGGGGATCTAGGCATCCAGGTAGGTCACTAAGCACAAAGGCCAAGGTCCAACCTAACCCTTGAACTCTGTATTCATTTCTTCTTTGGTTCACTGTTGCTCCCATCCAATAGCTAGTCAGTCAGTGCTCCTACACATTCCTGTCCATGGGCCTTCATGTGGGTCACCCACATCTTGTGGTATGAGTGTCCCAGAGTCTATATGCTGCAAAGTAGATTCCCCTATCCCCACTGGAGAGATGGAAACCAGAAGTTCAGAGGGCTGTTTATGATTATCCATCAAGAAAAGCCAAGTGAGGACTAGGATCTAGTCCTTCCAGCTGCAGGGACATTCCAAGTGGACACAGCGGTCACTGCCTCTAAAGAGAAGAATTACCACATATATGGCTGAGGTTCTATGCTCAGTATTTCAGAGGCTTCCAGGCAGACTACAGACTGGGAAGAAAGGCACAGAATCTCTCACTGGTACAGAATGGATTTGTCACAAATTTACCAGATAAGAATTCCAGATAAGTGTTTCAGCCTAGACCTGAAGATCATGAAAAATACAGTGGGGAGCCCCAGAACCTTCATAAGCTACACATTGTTACAGGAATAAGTACAAAGAGGCATCCATACTACGAAAAAGATACAATGAAGATGCTTGGACTACAGAAGGCACACAGCACTCAAATTCACAAGAACATCCCTTGAATGCAAAGCTGAAAGTGTTTAAACACTTGATACGCATCCAGCCCCTACAGCTGCCCCAGGGACTTCCCACAAAAGAGACCATTTCCAGCACATGCCTCAAGCACTGGAGAGGTGGTCTTGCAGTGGCATCTAAAGCCTGTGGAGCAGGAAGCAAAGTCCTGATGTCACACAGCTTCAGCTTACAGCTGTACTCACTGAGGAGACCGTTCTCATTAAAGTGAATGTTAATCCCCTCCCCCCCACAAAAAGAAGACTAGGATCTAGCCAGGCATGGTGGTGCACACCTCCCAGCACTCAAGAGGCAGAGGCAGGCAAATCAATGTGAGTTCCAGGCCAGATTGGTCTACAAAGTGAGTTCCAGGACAGCCATGGCTCTGTTATACAGAGAAACCCTGTCTCAAAAAAATGACATAAACACTTAATTAAAATAAAATAAAATAAAATAAAATAAAATAAAATAAAATAAAATAAAATAAATACTAGGGTCCCAGCTGGGTGTGGTGTCACACGATTTTAGTCCCAGCACTCAGGAGGCAGAGGCAAGGGGACATCTGAGTTCAAGACAGCTTGGTCTACAGAGTGAGTTCCAGAACAGCCAGGGCTATACAGAGAAACCCTGTCTCAAAAACCAAACCAAGGGCTGGAGAGATGGCTCAGCGGTTAAGAGCACTGATTGCTCTTTCAGAGGTCCTAAGTTCAATTCCCAGCAACCACATGGTGGCTCACAACCATTTGTAATGGGATCTAGTGCCCTCTTCTGGTGTGTCTGAAGACAGCAACAGTGTACTCATACATAAAATAAATAAATCTTAAAAAAGTAAAACACACACACACACACACACACCCAAATCAAACAACCAAACAACCCCAAAACCTAGGATCTCAGTCTGGGCACCACATCTAATACTGGGAACAGAAAGAAGAAAAAAGTTCCTGGGAGAACCCCAGCCCTGCACTGCCCCATTACTATGGCCTTTTCCACCTCGAAAATGTGTTTTCACTCTGGTGACCGGCATGTCAGCTAGCTGTTACACAAGCCTGGCCTCCATCCCTGGCAGGCCGTTCTCTCTAGTCTGTGGGTATGGTGTTCTCCTGTGACTCTGCTCTTCACTCTGAATCCACTGTCCTCTTGCTTTAGTCACTAGACAATGCAAGCTCAAGTCCAACCTCCGTATCACTCTGTGGATGGGGCGTCTTCAGTGCTGAGATCCTTTTGGATCTTAAGAGAGCCTAGAACTGTAGACTGTGGGCCTAGCCCCCGCTGCTCCATCATCACGCTGTTTACTACTAGCTTAAATCCACATTGGGGTCTGTCTATGCTCCTGAGTGGTGCAGGAAGGGTGTCTCAGGCCCCAACAAATGCTAGGAGGAGGAGGAGGGGGGGGAGGAGGAGAAGGGGGGAGGAGGAGGAGGAGGAAGAGAAGAAGGAGACTTACACAGAAGGCTCCTTTCTTCCACCGATGGCCTTTTAGAGTTCGGTAGAGACGGCCAGCAGAAAATCCACCAAATACCCTGTTGTAGGAAAAAGCAGAATCCACAAGAAGGAGTCCTATAAGTGGTGTGAAGCAGGCTTGTGCCATCCCCTGGGAACATTCTCACATAAACCTACCCCATGAACATGAAGAGGAAGCAGGCAGTGGTCATGAGAGCTCCCCGGCTGGAGGGCGACAGCATCCCAAGCATGGCCACAACTACAGAGGGGACAGAGGGCAGGGTCAGGAGCAGGGTGTTAGTCAGGCCTGAAGCTACTGAAGGGAAGACATACAGGCTGCTAGACAAATGGGGCTAGAAGAGATTCCCTTCTTTTTTGGCCTTTGTAACAGCACAGCTCTCTCCAAGAAAAGACTGGGTTGTAGCTGGGGTCCAGGGGTTGGAGCAGCTGCTGGGTCTTGGCAGTGTGAACCTTCACTGTACTTTCTTGTCCCCAGAGCCCTTGGAATGAATCACACAATAGGCTGAGAGCATTCTGAACACCTGCAAGCTGAATCTAACTTGACCCTGTAAGATGGAAGTTAGCCTCTCCATTTCTTAGACAAGGAAACTGAACCCAACAAAGCTAGGTGGCTATCCAGTCACAAAGCTCAAAGGTAGAGGGTGAGAGATAAATTTAGGGAGACTGACTCCAGACCTGTCTGTACTTACTATATACCAGTGAGCTTTTGTCCCTAGAGTAATGAAAAAAGTCCTGCTGTATGCGGTGGCACAGGCAGACAAAGTGATTGTTCATCTTAGCCTGGGCTACATATAAGACCCAACCTTGAAGGCGAAGAGTTCTGTGCCAGCCCTGATGCTGGCAGTGATTCTGGACTAGCTGCTTACTCTGAGGGCAGAAAGGAGTTAGCCTCATAGTGCTGATGTGTGCTTCCCTGACCAAGTACGTACTCATGACAGTTCTTATGTGAACAGAGCTGAAGAATAGCCGAGGGAATCACTACTGCCGGGGCTTGGAGCAGCTGCCCAGAATGCTTGGCCTGCTCCTGGGAGATACGCCTACCCTTTTGCTTAAGTCACAGAGAGGTGGATATGCCTTGGGATCAGGCCATGTTCCTTTGACCACCATACCCAGCCCATACGCCTACTCACAGATGACAATCAGGATCATGCAGAAGAGTTGAATGCCTGAGCCCAGCAGAGAGCTGAGGATCATGGGATACTGGGGCGGCCTAAAGACATCACCATGCACAAGCTTCCACCCAGACTCCTCCATAGTGTCTTCCTGTAGGAAGAGACAGAGAGAGAGGGAGGTTTGTGAGGATAGAGAGGCACCTGCAGCAAATAGCCCTGTAGACCCAGGCTACCCCATCAAACCAGCACCACCTGCCATAAGCTTCTCAGAGGGATGCTACCTGGAGAAGGGAGGTCAAGCACAGCATGCTTGTAGCTGCAGGAAAAATAATCTCCCTAATTTCACAAAACTAGAGAATGGGAAACAATGTAAACACTAGCACACTAAAGGTTAACTTACTAGTCCTTGGGTCACCATCCAAACATTGCTTCTGAAGCAATTTATTTTTTCCTGATTATAACTATGCATTTACTTGTATTAAAAAAAGGTATGTTATACAATTCAAAAGAATTTAAAGAAACAGAAAACGTTTAGTATATAAAAAAAAATTTAAGAGCAGAGAAAAGGCCACGTGTGGTGGTATATCCCTTCAGTCTAACACTCAAGAGGGTAAGGCAGAAGAACCGAGGGCTCAAGGTAGCCTGGGCACCATGAAAAGAGACTTTTCTTTATGACAGAAAATTCTAAAAAACAAAATGACCTGTAAACTTAAAATTTTCAACATTGAAATAAAAAGATACCACTGTTTTCTTTAGTCTTTTACCTATATTTATTCATGTATACACATGAATAATGTTTTAAAAAATACTGAGTGTTATACTGAGTAACTTGTTATTTTCAAGTGATGTACGATTTTTGAACATTTCCCCATGTTAATCTTTTTTCTTTTTGCTTTTTTGAAACAGGGCCTTACTTTATATAAAACTCACTATGGAGATCAGGCTGGCCTGGAACTCATAGAGATTTGTCAGCCTCTGCCTGTGCCTCCCGAGTGCCACCATGACAGGCCCTCATATTAATTCTGCTAACACTCAGTACTGTATGCTTCTATGTATGTGTATGTGAAGGTCAGAGGTCAACACTGGGTGTCTTCCTCAATTACTTTACACCTTATCTTTTTGACACAAGGCCCCTCTCTGAACCCCAGAGTCTCCTTCACACCTGCTCCTTCAGCACTGGGGTAAAAGATGCTTGCAGCCACCACTAGCTTTACATGGGCACAAGGGATCCACACTCAGGGCCTCATGTTTGTGTGGCAAGGCAAGTACTTTACCAACTAAGCCATCTCCTCAGACAACAATTAGTAAAAAAAAAAAAAAAAAAAAAAGGTACGAAGGAAAGAAGTGGTGTGTGGCCTGTGGTCTAGCATTCAGAGGCTGAGGCAGAAGGATCTCCAGTTTCAAAGGGCCCAGGCAACATAGTGAGACCCAGTCTCAAAAAAGAAAAAAAAAAAAATCTCTACTACTTACCTGTCCCAACATCACTTTCTTATGACAGTTTGAATCTGAATTTGGGCAGGGGGCAGGGGTGTTTCCTGAGGTTAGTTTCTTGTTCGTAAATATATAAGAAATGTTCAATACATAAGAAATTAGGGCCAGGCGGTGGTGGCACACGCCTTTAATCCCAGCACTTGGGAGGCAGAGGCAGGTGGATTTCTGAGTTCGAGGCCAGCCTGGTCTACAAAGTAAGTTCCAGGACAGCCAGGGCTACACAGAGAAACCCTGTCTTGTAAAACAAAAAAAGAAATTAGGATTTTTTTTTTTTAAAGTTCTTTTTTGGTTTTGGTGGTGGTTGTGATGGTAATTTTTGTTTTCTGGATCCTGGTAGGCCTACAGTTCACTATGTATATCAAGCTGACTTTGAACTCATACAGCTCTCCCTGGCTCTGTCTCCCAGGAAATAATAGGGACAAATAACCATGCTGGGCCTTGCTGGTTTTGATACAGGGTTTTGCTATGGAGGCAAGTTATCACAAACCTCTCCTGCCTCACCCTACTGAGCGCGAAGATCACAGGTGTATAATATTATGCCTAGCTCTAGTTTTAAATTAATTTTTTTTTTTTTTTTTTTTTTCAGAGCTGAGGACCGAACCCAGGGCCTTGCGCTTGCTAGGCAAGCGCTCTACCACTGAGCTAAATCCCCAACCCCTTAAATTAATTTTTTAAAGATTACATTTATTTAGTTATTTACTTAAGTCTGTGTGTGTGGGTGTGCATACACAACAATATATACATGGAGGTCAGAGGACAATCTGTGGGAGTCACCTCTCTACTCGCACCATGTGGCTCTCAGGGATCAAATGCAGGTTGTAACGCTTGGTGGCTAGCACCCTTACCCTGATGCACTATTTCAAAAAGTCTACTTTAAAAATTTTAAGTGATAAATTAACCAACTTTTTTTTTTCTCTTTTTTTCTGTGACTTCTCTCAAACACCCACCACTTTGAGGAATAAAAAGTCTTTTTCTTTTCAATGCCTTTGAGATTTACTGTGACCTCTCTCATACACACGCACATGTGCATGCATGCACACAGGCCTGGCAAGGGCAGAGCCCCACTGTTAGCTCGTCTTCCCTCTTCTAGTCTGTCCACCCCAGCCAAGACCTCGTACAATGTCATCCTCCTTGTTGTAGTTGGCGATGTCCTTCCTCAGGGTCCGGATGATAATCATGCTGAGGATGCCTGCGAGGGACAGGGCGGGGTAAGCAGTGCTAACAGTGGTCCAGCTCCACGCCCTTTTCAACAGGGCCTGGGCATGAGGCCACCCAAACCCCTCCCACATAAGCAGAGCTCTACTCCAGCTGAGCAGGGGTTGTGCAGAGAAGGAAACTGCTGGGATGGGAGCGATAGCCACAGCCTGTTGCTTTTTGTGTCTGGGAGGAGAGTTCCATGACATTCCTGTTACTGGCAATGCCTGAATAACTGCCTTCCACCCATGCATCAAGACTCATAGGGGACACCTTCACCTCTCACTGTCCCTCAGCAGTTCAGGAACATCACCGTCACTCTGCCTCACTTGTCCTGTCTCCCTCTCTAGGTAGCAGCATAGTGCTCAGAAAACGGGCCCATGACCGTGAGAGCTCAGTCTGGACTTTTAGACTGACTTCCTGAGCTAAGGACTGGCCTTAGTGAAGTCTGGGTGGCGGCCAGCCTCTTCACAGCAGTGACTAAGCAGGGCTACTGGTCTCTCTGCCTCTCACACCATGGAAGCAATCGCCCTCATTCTACTTGTCTAGAGTCTCTAGCCAGCTTCCTGCTGCGCTTGTCTCACAGCAGGACCATGCTTCTGGAGGCTGTTGAATGAATCAGTGACTGTACACAGACAAACCTCTCTGTTCTTTAGAAAACTCACTAGAGTAGAGACCAATTCTTGTTCATTTCTGTACACAGGGGGACTGGCGCAGGACCATGGGGACCGCTTCTGACCACACACAGCCCTGACAACACCCTAGAAATATCCCATAAGTAAGGTGATGCCTCAGGTTCCCAACTCCACCTTCAATTCTCAGAGGTCTTACCTGACAGGAAGAAGACCACCACGACAGAGTTAATGATGGAAAACCAGTGGATCTGCACATCACTCATGGTTAGGTAAGTGTCCCATCGAGAGGCCCATTTGATGTCACTTTCCTGGCAGGTATGAGGAAGCAGAGTCAGGTCTCCTGTTGGACAGAGGATCCCAGCCCAGAGCAAGCCCTCCTCCCCTGGCCAGAGCAGGCATTCTGTCTCACCTCCCAGTGCACAGAGTAGGTGAAGTACAGCTGATTCTCCTTAGTGGGATCAATTTCTTGGGGTAAGGAGTTGGCACCCTCAGGTAGGGTACATGAACTCTTCTCGTCTGTTTTGAGGTCTGTGAGAGACAGAGACCCAGTCTGCTCTCACAGTGACCAGTGCGACTCCCCCAGGCAGGGCTACTCTGCAAGGTCTCAAGGCCACCAGACCTGCCACCAGGGTTGAGTGGAAGCTGGGAGCACAGAAGGTGACTGTGGCTTTTATAGCTATATCAAGATTCATCCGGGACCCTGGCTTTCCCAAGGGCCTTCAGGAATAAAAAGTTATGTACATGGGGGAGGGAGAGAGAGAAGGATCTGAATCTAACTCCCTCCATCCAAAAAGCAGCTGGCTCCCTACATTCAACCCACACAGGCATGGACTCCTCTCCAGTCAGTCAGGCAGCATGCTCCACAGCGGCTCCTCCCACCTGCTCATCAGTCAGGCATCTATTACTTCAGTAACCCAAGCATTCGATGCCTTCCTCGTCAGTCACTCATCACTTCATCTACCATATGATAAACATGTGCTAGAGAAACCAGCACACAGTGTGGGCCAGGCACCACACTGGCAAGAGAAGAACAGAGTGTAATCTTGAAGAGCCACAGCAAGTGCAAGAACCTCTAAAAATCATCTGTAAATGCTGAGCTGTTGTGACATACACTGGAGAGGCAGGATGGTGCCTACACTCAGTTTTTATGCTTTAGGACTGCTGCATGTGCAAAGTCATGGGCCACACTTTCTTCAATAATCCAAAAAAATCACCAGTGTGGACAAAAGAGTGGTGATTCATATCTGTGATCCTACAGGCCGGCTGGAGATGGAGCCCAGTGTAGAGCACTTGCCTAGTGTTGTCGGGCTGAGAATTAACTCCTAGCTTAGGAAAAGGCAGTTTGGGCCACATGCTGAGACCCTGTCTTAAGAAGAAAACAAAGACAGGGTGTGGTTGAGCATGCCTTTAACCCCAGAACTCTAGAGGTACAGGGAGACAGACCTTTTTGAGTTCAAGGCTGGCTTGATCTACATAGTGAGTTCCAGGACATCCAAGCCTATTTACAGAGCCGATGTCTCAAAAACAAACAGAAAGGAAGGAAAAGAAAAGAGAAAGGAGGAGAAGGAAGAGGAAGAGGAGGAGGAAGAAGAAGAAGAGGAGAAAGAGGAAGAGAAAATAAAGTTTCACCAAGTCCTATGTGGCCCACCTATCAAGACTGGGCTGGGTCCTTATATTCCTGACCTATTGTTGACTCCAGGCAATTATAGTCTGGCCAATCATCCACACAGAGGGAGACACAGTAACTCATAATCTGCTTCTCAATGGCTTTGCCTGTATTTTCATCCCTTGTTCTTTACCAGACTGGCTGGCTCTTGGGAAGAGGCTCAACAAAGCCTCAACTTACTATTTGGTCTTAGCCAAGTCACTAGCCTCTTGAGCCTGACTTCTCATCTGTATCACCTCTAATTTCCTAAAGATGCTGGGAGGTGGTGGGTTCACACGGAACCCAGTCCACAAGACAGAAGGCGCAACTCTCCCTCATTCCCTACTTGCTCTGCTAGGGTACAGGGGCCTTCTTGGGATGAAACTACTTGGGCCTGTCGGCTAGTAAAGAGGTAAGAATGTGAGAAGATCCTGTGTGTGGAAGCCCAGGCCCATCCAGCCCTGACCCTCTGCTGATACCGCCCCACTCACCCTCCAGCCTGATGCTCTGGGGAATCACCTCGAAGCGGACGACACGGTATGTGTGCTCCTGATCCTCTTCCATGTCCTCCCGGTGGTAATAAAGGATGAATGAGAGGTGATTGTGCAGGTAGATCTAAAACAGAGCAACTGAGAGTCAGAAATAGATAGCAGCCTCAAACCAGAGAGCTGGGAGCCCACTCCAAGCACTAGATCCTTTCTCTGTCCAGTATTGCCTGGCTCTATCAGCCTTCTGAAAACATGGTCATATTACTCTCTCTTGCTCAGATAGTCCCTATGGCTTACTAGGGGTGGGTGGGTGAGTTATCAGACAGAACCCAAGTTTCCTTGGGCTGGCTGCCAATGTCTTTTTTTTTTAAAGACAGCATACAAATAATGGTTTCATTATGGCAATTTCATTCATAATCTGTTCTTGTCTTGCTTACCTGGGTTCTCCGCCCCCCCCACCCCCCATTTCACAACCAGTCTTTACCCTGCATCTCTGTCATAGCATGATGGCATCTGGGATGCTATCCTTGCTCTGATTCTCTCAGCCCAGCTCTTTCTCTAAGTGCCCTCCTCCTTCCATGGATCCCATATGCACAACAGCTCCCTGGCTAGGGGACGGCAACTGCCAATTCTCTCCAAATTAGGACAAGGCCTCTGAGGACAGGGACTCCACCACAAAGGCATGTCAGCCTTTTATTCCCTGGGAACAATCAGATAATGAGGACACAGTTACAGCCTATGTCATTACTAGCTTACTTCCAGGAGTTGTGTCATGAAGTGTATGCACAGACTGATTTTCAAAACCACACAGGTGAGTATCATTACTTGTTTACAGATACTAAAACACGGGACCAAGCACACTCAGACCACCAGCAAATGGTGGAAGCAGGATTCAGCTCAGGAAGCCTACAACACATTCTCGATCATCGTGTGGTCTTCTCTCCCACACACTTTAAGTTCTGGTTCCTTTGCTAGTTTTAATCTTACAGAAACAGAATCTAACACTCTAGTGTCTACATCTCCTTGTAGTTCATCTTGGAGCCAGTCCAAAACCACAGAACTTTCACAGGCCATTGACCATGAGACTCTGATAGAAATGTGCTGTGGCTGACCCCCATTTTTTAAAAAGTTATTTATGTGTGTGGGTCCACATGTCACAGCACATGTGGAGTCAGCTCTCTCTTTCTGCCTCCTAGGTACTTGGGGATTCAACTCAAGTCATGAGGCTGGGGAGTAAGCACTGGACTTGCTGTCTGTGCTATCTCACCAGCCTGCTGACCCCATTTTTTTTTCCTGTGTTGCTAGCCAAGAGCTGAATGTTTTCCCATTCTCTGTGACCCCAAGTATTTGTAGTTTAAGAAGTACGCCTACCCAGACCTCCATGAACGCCAGATACTCTACCTTGTTGACATCCGTGAAGCCAAGTCGGTAGCCATGTTCAAACTGCACATCTTTTTCTTTCTTCTTGTCATCATTGTCACGGTTGCTGGAGTAGAGCTCCAGCCGGGTGGCCACAGGCAGGTTGTCAGCAATGCTAGAAACCCAAGGCTCAGACTCAGAACCACACTCCCACCAGGCCCTCCTTGAGCTGAGCTGGAGGCCAGCAGGGAGCAGCAGTAACTTACAGGTGAACGTAGTACTCTTCTGTGATTCGCTCTGCTACCAGCCGGCTCTGTTCCACTGTCAAGGTTACTGGCTTGTTGGATTGGCTGCATAGAACTTCACACTTCTTCTCACTGTTCATGAGAACCTGGAAAGGGGTGTTGACAATCCGGTCCCCTCTCAGCACCTCTCCTGCCGTAAGAGAGACAGATGGAGCTCAGAGCTTCAGCCCTGTGGTGGCTGAGGTCAGCAGTCATGGGGCCGCAGACAGCAGCACAAAATGGAGCTCCAAGGATGTCAGCAGTGCCACAATCAAGCAGTCAGGTTCTGCCCTACCTGCTCTAACTGTCCCACCACCCTTCCTGTTCTGGGTTCTGTTACTGGTAGATACCTCACATCTTCCCATGCCTGACATGTCATCCTGGCCCTATGCTCCTGGCTTCAAGCCTGGCTGCCTTCTCCTTTTCTTTGGATAACTCCTCCTGATCCTGTAGCTGCAGACAGCTAAAGTCTTCCCCATCCCCG
This sequence comes from Grammomys surdaster, assembly GCF_004785775.1. Classification (NCBI taxonomy): domain Eukaryota; kingdom Metazoa; phylum Chordata; class Mammalia; order Rodentia; family Muridae; genus Grammomys; species Grammomys surdaster. The sequence continues at coordinate 2,480,595 of NW_021604692.1, read as the reverse complement.
TTGGAAACCCTCATGATCTTCTTTGCTCTCTGGACCAAGATCAAGTTGTATGTGGTTTACCCTAAGGCCAGACCCAACCCATCTCTTACCCATCTCTGCAGGTCACCCAGGTCACTCCCAAGCACTCTGGCCACTACTCTGGTCATCTCATAGTCGCCACCCCCAAGCAGCTTTTTTGTCTGTGTCTAAACTGACCTCCATATCTCTCTGCCTGGTTAATACTGCCCCTCATTTTGTTGTCACTTCAAGTACTACTAGCTTGGAATTCTCTAAATCTACTTCCCATCACAACACTTTTACAGTACGTTTTCACTTTGTTGGCCATTTAATCAGTCTGTTTTCACACTAGAACTTCAAGTCATAAGTTCCACAAAGATGTCTATTCAACATTGTATCTTCAGGCCTGGCACCTAGCCAGTTCCCAGTTTGTACTGGTGAGTACATGAGTGAGTGAGTAGATAAGGCAGTTGGCGCATATCAAGTAGATCCACTGGCATATGTTGGGCCAAGTACATGTGGAGGTGGTAGTCCTGCCTGTTCTGCTGTCCTGGTGTGTCTCCTTCAGCCTGCCCCAGTTTCCTATCATTGCTGTTGAACTAATGAGTAGCTCAGAGTGAAAACACAGTTGGGTTAGTTGATGCTTCCCAGCTGCTCACTGCCTATGAGTCTAACATTTGGCATCGGGTTACTCGGGGGAAATTGGCATGGGGTGCCAGCACATTAAACAGTAAGTTTTGGCTCAGAGAGCTCCCTGACGGTAGGGGAGTAAGAGCTACACTATTAACACACTGCAAAGTAACCCCATTGACAAAGAAGAGCTGCACAGAGATAGGAAGGTCTCGGTAGGAGGCCAGCCTGGCTGCAGAGGTGAAACCTGTAATGCAAATGGTGTTTGTTCTGTGTTCCCTGCCTACTCAGTCAGTGCCTGTGAGTGGATTAACCCCTCAGTTCTTGGTCTACCTATAAGGACAATACAACTGCCATCTCATTTTCTGGAGGAGGAAACTGAGGGTCAGTGAAGTAATGTCCCAGGACTAAGCTTATAAATGTCAGGCAGGGTGCAGTAGCAGGCTTCCAGAAGTCAGAATATTCTGTTCACTATACCGTGCTATGTCTGTACAGAGGAGTGGGCAAGCTCTAGGGTGACAGGTCAACAAAGGCTACCTGGGTAGCAACTTTGAGATTACCTGTATGGTGGGGTGGCAAAGCAGAGTGCTTGGGAGTGACCTGGGTAAACTGGGAAGATGGGTTGGAACTGGCCTTAGGGTGGACCACACACATGATCTTTGTCCAGAAAGTGAAGAAATTCATGAGGAGTTCCAACAAGGATAGAGAAGACATTACCCATCTGCAGTTATGGAAAGATCACTCTGGCTGCTCTTCTGCGAAGGATGTAAGAAGCTGGCTGGAGTGATGGCACCAGTCCTGAAGTAAGTGAGAACAAACACAGAGAGTCTGTGAGGAAGCTGCCATCACAGCACAGATTCAAGAGCATGAGGAAGGAGTGGTGCATGCTGGGAAGATGCTTAGGTTTTCATGACCAAGTTCTGTGAGTTGTCGAAAGAATAGGTCAGGCAGTTGAAAGCTATGATTTGTTGGTAGGTTAAGTGCAAAGTGGCAGAGCCTCAAACTACCACATTAGAGGCAGCATGTAGCCATGCAAGGTAGTAGCTCTAGTGAGTTATGTCTTGAGTCTAGAATAGGCCATCCAGGAGAGGAAGAGGAAGAGAGTGAGGAGGGTGAAGGCCTCTACCCCTCAGCTGATATCAGATGCCTGACAGTGCACGTGAGCCTGAAAGTCCAGGATCAATTGTAAGTGGAGAGCGAGGACATCAACAAGACATCTGCACAGCATTTTATAGACAACCACAACTAAAGAGAAAGGAGCTTGTCACGATCCCCTGGGTAAGCTCTTCCTTACACCACGTCCTGCTGTCCATTTCTTTGCAGGTCAATAAAGAGCTGATTCCAAGAGAGGAGAAACTGCAGGTAAGGATGTGACTCCTAAAATCTGGATGTTAAATTGAGTTAAGTAAGGTGCCAGCCGATGGTACTAGCACACACCTTTAACCCCAACACTGGGGAAGCAGAGACAGTCCAATTTCTGAATTTAAGGTCAGCCTGGTCTACAGTGAGTTCCTGCAGCCAGGGCTATACAGAGAAACCCTGTCTTGAGAAAAACCACCAAAAATAGAAAGGAAATAAGATACCCTGGTCCAGCATGGCTCATCTCTCTTTCTCTTCCTCCTCCCTTCCTCCCTTCCTCCTCTTCTCCTTCCCTTCCTCCCTCCCTCTTTCTCTCATTGAGATTTTCAGAAAGGGTTTCACTATACCTCCTAGGCTGACCTGGAACTTACTATGTAGATTAGGCTGGCCTTGAACTCCTAGAGATCCACTTGTCTCTGCCTTTGGAGTGCTGCTGCTAAAGACATGGGCCATCATGCCTGGCTAAGTCTCCTTTTTTTTTTTCCAGATACTATGTACCCAGGTTGGTTTCAGACTCCCAAGCTCAAGCTGTATCTGCAGAGCTCTCAAGTAGTGGGCCTGTGTCACCTCCTCTAAAGGATGAGCCAGAAGTCATGATGTGACTAACTAATATATGCTAATAAAACCACTTTTAAAGAGAACCAGTTTCCCAAGACTAGGATGTAGCCCAGTGTAGAACACTTGCCCAGCAACCCAAGATCCCAGGTTTGATCCTCAGCACCTTCCTGGTGGCACCCTACATCTCAGCAGTTAACAACTGTAGCACAATCATGAGGAATGGAATTCATACCCCAGTATTCAGAAGGCTGAAGCAGGAGGTTCACAGGTTCAAGGGCGGTCTGGCCAATGAACAACACAGCGGATTTTAGGTCAGCTTGGAAGAGGGAGATCTTGTCTCAAAAAACCATAAAGAGGGACTGAAGAGATGGCTCTGCAGAAAAGAACACTTGCTGCTTTCTGCACAATCATGAGACTTGGACTTCGAATCTCAGTACCCTCCTAACAAGCCAGGTGTGCCTATAATGCCAGCTCTGAGGGATCTCGTCAGGCCTCCAAGTGTACTGATTCTCGAGCGTGCACACATACAGACACATAAACATGCACACACAAATAAAACAGACTTTTAAACAATGATAAGTTCAGCCACCAAAACCAAGAAAGAACCAGTGTCTTCTTTCCTAAGACATATGAGGAAAATAGGCTGAAGTCCTTAAGGCCCCAGGAGCATCTGTATGCTTGCTTCTCCAGGACACAGTGCAGAGACAGGCAGAGAGGAAGCATGAATAACTAACTGCCCTGAAGAGATACTTCCAACTGAAGACTATTTAGGCTAGAATCATAACTACTACTTACAGACAACTTGTGATAGAGATCGTGCAGGGTGTTTAACACTCTTTCTGAATAAGTCCTGCTCAGCTTTTCAAAAATGTTGCCAGACAGTGTTGGCGAATGCCTTTAATCCCAGCACCTGGGAGGCAGAGGCAGGAGGATTTCTGAGTTAGAGGCCAGCCTGGTCTACAGAGTGAGTTCCAGGACAGCCAGGGCTACACAGAGAAACCCTGTCTCGAAAAACAAAAACAAACAAACAAACAAAAAAGTCAATGTCTTTGCTTGCTTTAAGGCAGAGATAATTATTCTTCTTTGTTTTTTTGAGACAGGGTTTCTCTGTGTAGCCCTGGCTGTCCTGGAACTTGCTCAGTAGACCAGTCTAGCCTTGAACTCAGAGATTCGCCTGCCTCTGCCTCATGGTGGGATTAGAGGTGTGTCACCACTGTCGGGGCTTATCTTTTCTTTTTGACATTTCTTTTTTGAGAATTTCATAGACAAGTATTATATAACAATCTTTATTACAGGCAGAGCAATGATCTAAGGAGATGGCTCAATGGGTAAAGTGCCTGCCACATAAGCATGAGTTCCATTTCTCAGCATCCATGTAAATACTGAGTGGAGGTGGCAGCCTGCCAATGATCCCACCACTGTGGACATAGAGACAGGGCAACCTGGACAGCTAGACTAGCCAAATCAGTAAGCTTTAGGCTCAAGCAAGAGACCATGTCTCAACAAATATTGTGGAGAACAACCCAGGAAGACACCTGATGTCAACCTCTGGCCTATACCAAAAGCAGGGTGGGGGCTGAGCAAGTAACAGAAGACACTAGAAAAAAAAAAGGGATATCAGGAAATCAAGGGAGAGGCACTATGGTTAGAAGCTGAGTGTTCTAGCTCTGGAAACTGCTAAAACTCAGGTTAGCTATTACCTAACAATATAACCAAAGGCAAGTCAATCTACAAAACACAAAGGCATATACTCAAAATCACTACCCTTTCAGGGCCATTATGAGTCAATGAGCTAACATGCACATAAACACTGTACAAAAGTGTCTAGCACACACCAAGCACTAGGTAAGGGCAGCTGCCACCACTAGTATGAAAACCATGCCAGGTTCCCTTGTGAGACAGGCTGAAGCAGTACAGGAGGCTTACCCAGATTCTCTGCCTTGTAGGTTATCTTGCTGGGTTGGCAGAAGGGCAATGAGTAGTACTCGTAAGGAAGCTGGGTTCGAGAGCTGGTAAGCTTCACAGCCTGCAGGAAGGAGAGAAACTGTTAGTCTTCAATCCACCAGAAACAAGAAGGCTGTTCCAAGCACTCTCCTTGGCACTCACACGTCTCCAGCACACTTGTACTGCCACCCAATAAGCAAGTTCTGTTCATGGCAGGAGACAGGACTACAGTATGCAATTCCTGTACTGCCCACAATTTTGAATTTTGCTGTAGACAGCACCATATGATTAGTTTAAAGCCGCAAGGAGAGCCAATATTCACTGAGTCTTAATCTCATGGCTGCCCTCCGCAGGAGGCTAGGAACAGAGGGGTCTGTGCTAAGGCAGCCCTCTTGCTTCGTTCCTTTTGAGCCTACAACTCTCTTGCCTCAGGCTTTTACCTTGTGATCCTCTCTGCTCTCCTCTAAAGCTTTCTTCTATCTAGATCTCAGCTGAAATCCTCCTGCCCACGAGCCCTTCCCAACCATTGTATCTAAATGAACACCCTACCATTCCATTTCAACCTTCATAGCTTCCTTCATAGCATGTCACATAAAAATGCAATTGCTGTATACCAAGCTTCAATTTCTTTCTTTTTCTTCTTTGAGACAGTGTCTTACTCTGTAGCTCAGGCTGCCCTTGAATTCACAATACTCAGTGTTCTCGATACCAGTGTGAGTCATCACCCTTGGTCTTTAAAAATCATTTTTCCCACTTAGAGCACAGCACAATAGGTGTTCATTTAATGTCTGCTAAATGAGCATAGAGGAAAGCATAAAAAAAAATTAGGTCCTCTATAATGGGAAACTCAAGACTGAGACAGAAGGAGAGTGAACTCGAATTACAGAGTAAGACCAAGAAAAAGAACTGAAAAGGGGTGAGAGGACAAGAAAGAAAAAAAGGGGAGGAAGGGAGGAAGGAGGGAAAGAAGGGAAGTAAAGACAGGAATAGAGACAGAGAAACAGTCTAGAGGTGTCACTGAGTTGGCAAGGTGTCTGACTAGCATAAGCAAAGCCACAGGTCTTATCCCAAGCATCATAAATATGGGCATGGTGGCATGTGCTCTAATGGTGGCACCCAGGAGATAGAGGTAGGAGGACCAGAAGAAGTTATTCTTAGCTAGAAGCCAGTAGAGTGGTACAAGGGGTCATACCCAGGGTTTCATTTGCTTCACAAGCCAGGTGACCCAAGTTTGAGCCACAGAACACATGTAAAGTTGGAACTGCAAAAAGTTATACTGTGACCTCTATATCCCTGCTCTTGCCCAGCTTCACCCCCATATACATTACTGTATGTGCCCATACATAATAACAAGACTGTAAAGAAAGTTCAAGGCCATCTTTGGCTACCTAATAAGCTTGAGCTCAGCTACATGACAGCCTGTATCTAACAAACAGAAATAGGAAACTGTTAAATCATAGATAAAACAGAGCCCATGAAAATACTGTAAAACGAAAACAAAAAACAAACTTTAGATGGCCAGGTAGATAAAGGGACTTTCTGCCAAGCCTGACAACCTGAGCTCCTGTCCCACAGAGCCACATGGTAGAAGGAGAGAAATAACTCTTTCAGTTGTCCTCTGACCTTCACACATGTGCTGTGGCTGTACCCACACCCACTCATATACACACAGATATAAATAAATAAACTATATGTAGTAAGAAAAAAAATCTTTAAAGCTGAGTGGTAGTGGCACATGCCTTTAATCCCAGCACTCAGGAGGTAGAGGGAGGTGAATCTCTGAGTTCTACAGAGTGAGTTCCAGAACAGCCAGGACTATAGAGAAATCCTGTCTCAAAAAAAACAAAACAAAACAGACAAACAAACACCTTTAAATATGAGGGAGATTTTTTTTTTTTTTTTACTACTTAGGAACTACCTGCTATTCCTCATATACCATTTAAAAGTGTAAATATTCAAATATATATACATCTAAAAAAGTATAAATAATTTTTCAATTCTGGAACCCTTACTGTGGAAGCCTTACAACTCTTACTATGGAGTTAGATTTTGAGGGAATTAGACCTCAAATTATACCATGCAATGTGATATACATGACACAGGATTGTATCATACTTCCAGCTGGGTCTGGAATACATCATATCCCATAACCACTTGCAGAGAAATGCCAACATACTGACCCTAAGTGAGATGCATGAAGCAAGTAAATGGCGTGTCAGCCTTAAATCAGCGCTTGCCTCCAGGATCCCTAGGGAGCCTCAGGTTTTTGAGCTTTTGGGATGCCTGCCTCAAGACAGTAAGAACTTGGATAATGCATGTTACAAAAACTGGTATAGTGGCAGACTATACTCCCAGAACTTAAGGGCGAATGAAGAAAGACAAGAGGTTCAAACCATCCTCAGCTTTCCAATGTTGAGGCCAACCTAAGCTATATGAGACCCTGTCATAAAACCAAACCAAATCAACCAAAGCAAATTATGAATTACAGAAGGAAAATTTGCCTCCCAATTCACTGTTGTTAATTCTTGTCTTCTGGCATTCTTTTTCTGGATGATGGGAGTGGGGTAGAGGCATGACCACCCTCCCACGGTACGAAGAGGTGCATTCCACCTTAACGTTCTCCTTCCCGGCAAGGGTGTCCTCTCTCACTGCACTTTGGCAGGGCTAAACATAAGCTTCGTTCTGGGTTGTGGTCAAAGGTCAAAAGTGAGAGAAAGGCGCAGCAGTGGGAAAGCTGGCATTCCAAAAGCTCTAATATCCAAAGTTTCCCAAGGGCCCTGGGTGAAGTATTGACTGACATGGTGCCATGTATTCACTTCCTGTGAATTCACTTCCTATGTCTCACTTGGTGTCAGTGTTTGCATTTCTCTGCATATGATCAGTTGGATCACTTCTTTGCTGCATTATTTTCTGTATCTGTGAAATACACAGAAAATCTGTGAAACAAATATCCCTTGAGCTAAGCAGAGCCCAATGCACGGCATGTAATAACCCTTAGTAAATGTTACTTTAATGTTTTTTCTGCAAGGTGTAAAAAAGAGAGCTACACTGACATTTGAACAGCTGCTGTGTTACTCAGAAAGCTCATACTGAAAGGAGGAGGGAGCAGATGAGAGAGGGAAGCAGAGGAAGAAGAAAGCAAGTGGAGCACCATACAGATGGGTGGGGCAGCATGTGACACATTTCATCCAACAGTGAGAGTGAGGAGAGAGACCCGGAGGAAGCAATGAAGAGGTAGAACTACAGACAACCATGCAGTATGGAGTCAACCCTCTTTTTCCCAGGGGAGCTGGCCTCGTCTGTTTCTCTACAACTCCAGGACGGACACAAACAGCTCAGACAGTCCTCCAGCCAGGCTGCTAGGCATAGGTGCTCCTGAGATCCAAACACTCACTCACCTTGATCTCTACTGGGTCGTTTTGGTGGAAATTGATTGGCGCAACTCCAGGGACATAGAAGGTGCTTCCTTTACACGTCAGACAGAGAAGCAGCAGGAACCTCAGCCGCCACATCTGCTGGGGAAAGAGACTACAGTTGGAATGGGAAGAGAAGTAAAATTTCCTGCAGGGCAGATCAAGTGGGAACTTAACCTCTGTTCTAAGAGGCCTGAGGCCCTTGTGTGGTTGCCCCCCAAATGCCTTCCCAGAACACTACAAGGCACAAAACTCTACACTTCCGGAAATGGGCAACACGATGGTTCAAATAATTACTATCTGGAAGTAAGAGAAAGCATGGCACTGCTGCCAGCCTGAGATATTAGAATGCCACTCTGTGCTCTCATATGGTGGGCGGACTACAAACTGGGGCATTTCTGGAAGAGTTCCCAGCAATTCTATTCCTAAGTTTTTGTTTGTTTGTTTGTTTTTATTTTACAGTCCTCTGGAAGAGTGGCAAGCCTTCTTAACTACTGAACTATCTCTCTAGCCCCTGAAGACATGGTAAGAAAGAAAGTGTCAGATCCCCTGGAAGCTGTGAGCCACTATGTGAGTGCTAGGCATGTTAAGATATAGCTACTCTACAAAAATGTAGAAGGAAGGGCCTGTACCAGAATGTTGAATGGATTAAGTGATAGTTTTTTCTTCTGTGTATCTGTTCTTTTTTTTTTTTTTTTTTTTGATTTTTTCAAGACAGGGTTTCTCTGTGTAGCCCTGGCTGTCCTGGAACTCACTCTGTAGACCAGGCTGGCCTCGAGTATCTGTTCTTTCTAATGTTTCTATAGAATTATATATTGACATCAATTTAGGAAAACAATTAGCCAGGTATGGTAATGCACACCTAGTAGTATTTAGCAATTAGAGGGAGGAAGATCCCAAGTTCCAGGACAGCCTGCACTGCATGAGATTGGTGGTGGGGGGTGGTGTGCTGTGTTGTGACACGACTTTAATCCCAGCATTCAAGAAGAAGAGCCAGGCAGTCTTTTTGAGTTCAAAAAGAGTCTTGTCTATATAGGATCCAAGACAGCCAGGAACATATAGAAAAACCCTGTCTCACCCCGTCCCTCGATCCCCAAACAAAACATTCAATCAACGCTGAGGTCTCATTCAGATTATTATTATGGCCATTGTTTTTTATTTTCAGACAGGGTCTCACTGAGTAACTCTGGCTGGCCTGGAACTTTGGTGTAGACTGAGCTGGACTCAAGCTCATAGATATATGCCTGTGTGCTTCATCTAAATTATGGATCATCCTGAATCTCTGGAAATCAGTGTCCTAGTTTCAGTATGTTTAGAAGGTCTCTATGTGCTCACAACTCAAGGTGAAATCTGTGGAGAACAGTGGCAGCAACAGCATGTTCTGGACGGTTGTTAGTAGAACAGACACTTATTCAGGTTATGCCCTGGGTCTACTGAATCAGTGTACACTTTTACAAGTTGCTAAAGGCTAAGCATGCATGATAACCTAACATTCAGGGTGAACTACTCCTGGTAGGATGGGAAGTACAGGCCTCTAACTCTATCTGGCCAGGCTTAAAAGTGTACGGTGACGATCAATAGGGAGGTGGATGCCATATGCAAAGAAGGTATTAAATTTGGGGCCCTAAGATACGGGTAGGGCATAGAATCCCACTCTTCAGCTATGTAGTCTGGCCAATCAACACTGCTATGTCCTTGTTTATGACAAGGAATTCATGTAGTAGAAGTGGGGTTGAAATCAATGTGTATTCAAAACTGCTTACTGACCTCTATGTCACTATTCTTTATTCTTATTCTTATAATATGGGTGTTTGCCTATATATATATTTCTGTGTACCATATGTGTGCCTGATGCCAGTGGAGGCCAGAAGAAAGTGTCAGATCCCCTGGAAATGGAGTTACAGAAATGAACCACAGTCTTCTGGAAGAGCTAACTTCTGAGCTATCTCTCAGTCCCAACTATTCTTTTTAATAATGTGTGTGTGTATTCACATGTTTAACATCCAGTGTCTTCCCACTTGTTCCCCACCTTTTCTTTGAGACAAGATCTCTCTGAAGCTGGAGCTCATGGACTGAGCTAGACTAGGCTCAGGTATGTGCTGCTGTGACTGCTCACTGTTCCTGTGGGTTCTGGGGACAGGAATTCAGGGTCCTCATGCTTGCATGGCAAACATTTTACTGACTGAGCCTCCTCTCCAGCCCCAAGCCACCCCTCTTACACGTAAGGCACTATGCCCACTATTCCTGTTAACATAAAGAAAATGTGTTCTGAATTTTCCCTCCTAAGAAGCCTGGCCCAATCTGATAAGAGATTTGAAGCAGGGGCAGTGGATTACAATCTTAGCTTTATCAAGCCAATTAAATCTAAGAAGCTGCTCTGTAGAAACAGAACCTTCGGACTTAACTGAGAAACACTGCCCCCGGCGGCTCAAGGCTCCCTTGGGAGCTCAGGTTGCCGAGGAGTAAAAAGGAAATCTCAGAAGATTTCAACACACTGTGGCTCCAAAGTCTAAAACCAAGGAGGCCCTTTCTCCTCCCAAAACAAACAAAACCCAAAAATAAACAGTGAAATTCATGTTCCTCCCAGCAGGAAGGCAACACTATAAACCAACAGGAACCAGTCACCAATACCTACCAGGTACACCGACTGCCAGCCCTGCACAGGAAGCAGCTTCCGTCTATTCACCTTGCTGCTGCCTTGTGCTAAGCATCTCCCACACTCGTTTGCTTCTGTCGCAATGACAACTGCCTGTACACTTCTGCCCTTTTTGCAGTGAACTGCCAGTTAGTGTGACATAGAGAGATGAAATAACTTGGGGTCTATGGATGTGATTTAGTATAGAGTGCTTGCCTAGTATATTCGAAGCCCTGGGTTCGACCCCCAGCATCACATAAAACCAGGGGTGGTGGCACATGCCTCTAATCCTAGCACTTGGGAGATAAGAGGCAGGAGAAATAAATGCTCAAGATTATCTTCAGATACACAGTGAGTTTTAGGCCAGACTAGGCTATAGGAAACCCCGTATCAACTCCCCTCCCTGAAACAATAACTTATTCCAGGCCATGCAACCCAAATGTAATGGAATATGTATACTCTGCTGAGACAGGTGAGTTTTAATACAAGATGATGAGAATGTATGATGTAGCAAAAAATAGTAGCATTTACTGAATGCTAATTATGTGCCAGGCACAGCTCTAGGTTCTTTTCCTGTAGAAACTTGTATTCCCACTTCATAACTGGGGGTAAGGAGTAGGAGCTGTGGCATTACTTAGAATTCACAATGGCGTCTGTCTCTAGTTCCAGAGGATCCAATGCCCTCTGGCCTCCTAGGCATCTGCACACATATGGTGTGCATAAACTCACACAGATACATGCATGAATAAATACACATATACACATACACAAGTAAATAGTTTTATAAAAAGGAAAAAAAATTGAGAGAAAGTACTTATCACAAACATGACAAAGGACTCTTCGATATATCAAGAATTCTTACAAAATAATAAAGGGCAAATAATTTTAAACTAAAGGAGTTGACAGTTTAAAAATAAAACCATAGCATCCGGGCTGTAGCTCAAGTTTAGAACTTGCCTAACATGTACAAGGCTAGAGCACTGAAAAAGACAGTTCAAATAGTAAAACACAAAATGATACTTCAAGACCATCAGTGTAACCAGCACTGGCCGTCAGAGAAATCCAACTGTCTTTGCCTCCCGAGTGCTAGGATTAAGTGTGCTACCACACCCAGCATCTTATTTTCTATTTATCAGCATCACTAACTTAAAAAAAAAAAAATCAGAGTATAACCAGTGTGGTAGGGCACTCCTTTAATCCTAGCAATGGAGAGGCAGAGGCTGGAGGATCTCTGAGTTTGAGGCCAGCCTAGACTACAAAGCAAGGTCCAGGACAGGCAAGGCTGCTACACAGAGAAGCTCTGTCTAGAAACAAAACAAAGTCACAGAATGCTAGATGAGATAAACTTTATCATCTTTGGAGAGAACAATTAGCAACAGGAGAGGTAGATCTATCACCCAGGTACTGCCAACACAGATTCTTAGGTATGAAAAAATGATTCTTGTTTATGTTTGTATAGTCTACTCTTGTTTGTTTAAATGTTTGAAAACATATACCAGTGGGCCTTGTGGCCCATCTTCAATCCCATCACTCTAGCAGCAGAGCAGGAAGATCTTGTGAGTTTGAGGCCAGCCTGGTCCACAGCAAGTTCCAGGACAGCCAGAGCTACACAATGAGACCCTGTCTTTTTGTTTGTTTTGTTTTAAGCATATACCATAACCAAACAAATTAATCATATTTTTAACATAAACACAGATGGAAATATCCTTAAGAAAGTGCCCTGCAATTAACAACACATGAAAACATCTACAGCTAGGTATGATGCAGCCCCAGCATTCTGGCAGCTGGGGAAAGAGAATGAGTTTGAAGTCATTCCAGCCTATATAAGGTGGTGGGGTTTGATTTATCCCAAGAATGCAAGGAAGGCTTACTAGTTAACAGTATACTACAGAAGCAGAAGAAGTACAAATGTACCAGCACAACTAACACAAAAGGCAACTGGCAAAATCCAATAGTCATCAAAACAACTTACAGTACTACTAAAAAGGAACTTCCCCAGCCAGACGAAAACCCACAGGCAATGATTACACTTAAAGGTGGAAAAACTAAATGCCAAGTTCCTCTAAGATCAGGAACAAAGAGAGGATACACATTTTTGCCATGTCTACTCAATTCTATGCTATAAATCAGAGCATAAAAGAGATTAATTAAAAATTAAATACATCCAGATTAAAAAAAATGACAAATGCTTTTATCATATGATCTTGCATCTACAACACTTTAAGGAATCTATACAATAACTAACTAGAATAACTAACAACTGAGGACAGTCACAGACTACCAGATTGATATATAAAAAAAATATAAATATTTTATTTCTACATATTAGCTATCAGGAATTCAAAATAAAATTTAAAACTGGTTCTACTTAGTATTGAAAAAATAAAATATTTAAGAATGACTATTAAAGGGCCGGAGAGATGGCTCAGTGGTTAAGAGCACTGACTGCACTTCCAGAGGTCCTGAGTTCAAATCCCAGCAACCACATGGTGGCTTACAACCATCTGTAATGAGATCTGATGCCCTCTTCTGATGTGTCTGAAGACAGCTACAGTGTATTCATATATAATAAATAAATAAATCTTAAAAAAAAAGAATGACTATTAAAAATATATGTGCACATCTGAGTATATGTGCGTGTACCATGTGTGTAGGAGTCCATGAAGGTCAAAGAGTTACAGAAGGTTGTCAGTCACCATGTGGGTGCTGGAAGCCAAACTCGAAGAGCAGTCAGGTGCTCTGAGCTGCTGAGCCCAGCCCTTAATACTGTTAACAGAATGACCTGGAACTGGATGTAGCAGAGTAGTAAAACATTTGCTTAGCATGCTCATATACATTTTGTTTTGGTTCAAAACATGGTTTTGCTGTGTAGCCCTGGCTGGTCTGGTGCTCTCTATGTAGTCTGGGCTGGCCTCAAATTCATAGTAATCTTCCTGCCTCAGCTTCTTAAATGCTGGGATTACACGATTGGACTAGAAAAATGACTTTTAAGGGCTTCTATATTGAAAATTACAGAACACTGACAAGAGAAATGGAAGATTTAAATAACTAGAGATATTCCAAGTTCACATAGAGTTAAGATAGAAAACACTACTTCAGGGGCTGGGGTCAGTCGTTAAGAGCGCCAGCTGCTCTTCCAGAGAATCCAGGTTCAATTCCCAGCACCCAAATGGCAGTTCACAGCTGGCTGAAATTCCAGTTTCAGGGGATCCAACACCTTCTTCAGGCCTCTGTGGGCGTGTGTGTGTGTGTGTGTGTGTGTGTGTGTGTGTGTGTGTGTGTGTTTTGAAACAGGGTCTCTCTATGTAGTCCTGGCTCTCCTGTAGCTTGCTATGTATGTAAACCTGGCTGGTCTTGAACTCACAGAGACCTAGCCACTGCTGCCTTCCAAGTGCTGGGATTAAAGGTATGTACTACCACATCAGGCACAAATTAACCTTAATATTGATAAATAGAAAGGATCCAGAATATCCAAAGCAGATTCAAAAACAGAATTGGATAATTTATACAATTTTCTAAAATACTATAAAGCATAATAATAAAATGGTAAGGATATTCATAGATATCAATCCAACCAAATTAAAAACATAGGAATAAATCTTTCCATTTATGGTAAACTGATTTTCAACAAAGGTACCCAGGCAATCCAACAAGGATAGAGTGTTTTCAACAGTGTTTTAACTATGTGGTAACCATACTCACAAATAATGTTAAGACACACACACACACACATGCACACACACACATACAAAATAAATTCAAAATGAGCCACAGATTAAAACAAAAGCTGAAACTAAAGTCCTTAGAAGAAAAACTGTCACTTTGAGTTAGATAAATTTGTTTTAGATATGACACCAAAAATATAACCCATTAAAATTAATAAATTTCATAAAAATAAAAAAATGTACATTTCTAGGCCATGGACAGGTGGAAAATCTTTTTAAGTGACATATGTAATAAGGGCCTGATTAAGGATCCATAAAGAACTCTTACAACTTAATGAGACAGCAAACATCCCAGTTAACAATTAGGCAAGGCCTGGGGGTGTGGCTCAATCCTAGCACTGGAGGAGAAAAGGAGGTAAAATGATTTGTATGCTCATTTCTCCAGAGATGATGTATACAGATCCATGAACGGCACATCAGAAGATGCTCACTACCTGTCACTGGAGAAACATAAACCAAAGCTATAGTGAAGTACCACTACACACTTACTAGAATGACTGAGTACACAACGCAATAAAACAAAACAAAAACCAGGCAAGTATGAACCAGGATATGGAGAAACTGAAATCCTCACTGATGGGAATGTGAAATGACTTTCAGGAAGTTTGGCATAAAAGTTAAACATAAACTTACTAGTCAGTACTTTCAACTCTAGGCCTCAAATCAACAAAAGATGTATGTGATTGTTTAATCACAATAACTGTCTCCTTATCCCTGGTTTCACTTTCCATAGTTTGAGCTACCCACAATCAAGGTCTGAAAATACTAAACAAAAATTTCAGAGATAAATGATTTTAGCTTGTATTCCTATTAACATAAGTGTTCCACTTTATTATTAAACACTGTTGCTTACACCACCCCAGGGACTCAAGTACCCCAGGATGGCCTTGATCTTTCTATCTCTACTTCTTGAATGCACCACCACACTTGGTTTATGTGGTACTGAGGACTGAACCCAAGGCTTTATGTATGCTAGGCAAACAGTATACTACCCAATCCAGACCACCAGCTCTGTCAATCTTACTGTGTCTAATTTATCAATTAAACTCTACTGCAAGATATACAAGTAAAGAAAAAAGTATGGGGAGGGCTTGACGGTACAGGCCTATAACTTAGTTACCTAAAATGCTGAGGCAGGAGATCACCACACTCAAGGACTGCCTGGCTACAGAGTGAATTCAAAGCCAGATGTACAACTTAGTGAGACGCTTGTCTCAAAATAGTAAAAAGAGGTCTGGGTATAGCATTAATACACGGGGTTCTGTGCTCACAGGATTCCAAACATCTCCTCAGGGGGCTTGGAAACTCACCCTCAGATTGGGGAGGACTACCATAGTTCAAACCTGAAAACTCAAAAACCCAATCGCTAGTGAAAGTGGAAAGAGACGTAGTTTTTTCCATACAATGGGACTGTCAATGAGAACTACCAATGTCCATCACAGGAAAGAGTAGCCCAGGGACGTCCCCGCAGATACACAAGTCTAATTAAGACACAACTCCTTTTCTATGGAATACCCAGCAAAGGACATCTACAGAGACAGAAACTAGTGATGGTTTGGCTGTGGGAACAAAGGCCGGATTTCATCACTCCCTTGACCAATGTGAGGGAACACGGGGAAACAGAACTGTTCTATAACACTGTGTCACTGTGGTGACAAGGGCACAAGTTTATATATAGCTAAAGGTCACTGCGGTGTACATTCACAATGATTTGTAATGTGAAAGTATAGATTAATATGCCTGAAGAAAAAGGAACTAGCCGGTGAGGACAGAGGTGGAAGGAAGGATGTGGCAACATGATGGTGATCAGTGAAGCTGGGTGAGAAGCGAGCATGGCTGCACTCTATCTTCAGTGCTGGCCCATGCTGAAATTATTAGAATAAGTTGGGCTTTTAATTTTGTTTGTTTTGAGACAAGGTCTTACTATGTAGTATTGGCTTGCCTAGAGCTCCCTATGTAGACTAGGCTGATCTTAAACTCATAGAGAACGACCTACCTTTGCACACACACCCCAACCCCAGTGCTGAGATTAAGGGTATGTACCACCACACCCAACCTATAACAAGGTTTCAAAAGAAGGAATTTTATATGTATAAAATAATATAGAGAAGTAGGTTTTTTTTTTTAATCAAAACCAATTTATCCTAATACATAGATTGGGGCAGCCTAGTGTGCTATTTTAGCTTTCTGGGTTTTTGTTTTTAAATTGTTATTGTGTTTGTGGAGGTCAGAAAGTAACTCTGTAGATTCCATTCTAGATTCTGTTTTCTTCTTCGCTTGGGTTCCAGGGATTGAACTCAGGCTGTCAGGCTTGGAAGGCAAGTAATTTCTCCAGTTATCTGACCTAGCTTTTTTAAAAAAAATTAACAAAATTGTACACATTATATATTTCTTTATATTTTTATATTTCTATATATATTTTCCCATATATATGGAATATATATATATATATATATATATATATATATATATATATATATATAAAACTTTGAACACAGAATCCCACATGGCCCTGGCTGGCTCTGAATTTGCTATACAGTCAAAAAACCTTGAGCTTCTGATCCTCCTGCCTTCATCACCCAGATGCCAGGATTACAGGGGCGCACCACTGTGAAGAGATCATACAGTGCTGAAGGTAGAACCCAGGGCACCATGCTCGCTAGGTCAGCACTTTACCAATTGAGCTACATTCCAAGTAATATATTTCTATTTCAAAGGAAGGAAATGCACTGCCTGTAAAAATAGCTAGATAGCGGACATATGGAATGTTCGGCACAGAAATATTTGGCTAACTAAATCAGCAATTCTAACTTAGGGAGAGTGTCATAAACTCCCATGAGAAGTTGATAAAAAGCTACATATCCTGCTGTCAAAATTCTCAATATATAGGATGTTACACAACTCTAAGAAACTTGAAGATGGGTCCTTGACAATCTGATGGGATTTTATAGCTCATTGCTATAAAAGGTAGCAGAATCCCTGTTTTTTGGGAAATTCCTGTTTTGCTCCTTGACCTTTGTTCAAAATTATTATTAGATTTATTTTATGTATGAGTGTTTTGTCTGCAACATGTATCTGTGTACCACATTCATGTCTGATGTCTTAGGAGGTATGAAGAGAAGCCTCATTTCTCCTGAAACTGGAATTATGGATGGTTGTGAGCTGCCTCTAGATGCTGGCAATGGAACCCAGGTCCTCTACAAGAATCACTGGCCATCTCCCCAGCTCCTTGTCCCTTGACTTTTAACTGATCACCTCAGTAACTCCTGTGTGAAGCTCAGTACAAAAAGTCAGCTATGTCCAGAGCCCTAAAAAAAAGAAGAGTTCTAAGAGATAAGCAGCAGCCTGCTCCACAGTATTCTGCTGACTTGGTGTCCAAGTCACAAGACTGCAGGGCTGCCTGTCAAGGAACCAGTTGACTGCAATCGAGAACTCTGTGCAGGTAACCTAACACTCCACCCCTGGCAAAAGTACTGGTGACCTGGAAAGTTGAAAAGCTCGAGACCAAAAATTGGTCTCCTCTTGACTGGCTTGTCCTGGGGTCTGGACATTCAGAAACACACCAGCACCACCAGCAGCAACCTAAGAGAAGGCTAATAGGAAAAAAAAATGTTCCTCATCCTGCCAATTTTGCCCCATCCAGTTTGAAGCTGTCAACAGTTAACCATAGAGTTTCTCCTGAGAACTGAATTGTTTGGTCAGTGGCATTTCTGTGACAGAAGTTAACCTCTTCTTTTCTGGGGTCCTCTACCTCTTCAACTCTTTCCTATAAACAGCTTCACCTAGCTGGGTCCAATCTTGAAAAGGCCATTCCAGTTCCTTGCTATAGCGAAGGCATCTTCCTCACAGAAGCCTAGAGCCGGCTATTGTGTTCTTCCTCATTAAAGCTTTAAGGTCAGTCAGTAACCACTCCCCAGATTAAGGAACTAAGACACCCAGTGGGGGGTGGGGAGGCTCCCACGGCACTGTTTGCCAACAGTTAACTGAAAGCAATTATCCAATCAGTTAAAGCTCACTAAGAATTCAGGCACATGTGAATGAAAGCTAATGGCAACTAAAGACCACTTACCAGGAAGCCCCACTGAGCTAAAGAACTCACCCAGCTACAACAAAACAAAACAAAAAATCTAGAACTAAATTAGCCTCTGGTGATTCTGAAAATGCAGCCTTTATTTCAGAATGCAGAGACACAACAGTTGTTGAACAGAGACATAAAAAGACTCAAAAACTGCTGGGGGAGGTATTAGGAGAAGCCCTGGCACAGATAAAGTCCAGGTGAAACCAGTATTCACAAGGCTATAAACAGTCAGACTTAACCCCGCAGAGGGGAAGCGCAGAGATCAGAGTTCTTCCCTCTGGGGTATTTATAAAAGATCTCTCAGCCACAGAAGCAGTAGGCTCAAACAGCTCAGGTCTGCAACACTTCAAATCTGGGAATAAAGCTACAAAGTACTAGGCACTCAGATTCATTATTATAATTCTTTTGAGGACAGTCTCACCCCCACTTCAAAACTATAGAAAATGGATTCAGTATGGGATGCTGGGTAAGCTCTGGAGATGGGTGGAGGTGGTTGTGGTTACATAACACTGTGAATGTAAGGAATGTCCCAAACTTGTACAAATTATTAAAATGTCAAATTTTATGTCTATTTCACCATAACGAAAGTATCAAGAAAATATAACAGGCTTAAAGAGGCAAGAAGCTTGCCCACAGTTGCAAAAGTAATTCTACCCCAGGCTTGTCTACCCAGCTTTAGACCTAGACCTCAAAGTCTGGGAGGTCTGTCAGTTTAAGGTATCGGATGTGGGTAAGAAATCATATTGGACATATCGAATGACACAGGGGAAGCAATGAAGAGGAATGAGGGGGGACTGAGAAGACGTGGGTGCCCCGCTCCACAATCTGGAAAACAATAGTGACAGCAAATGGTTCAGGGATCAAAGCAGTTAGGAGGTTGAAGCCCCCCACCATTCATCTGTGGCCAGATGGCCCTGCTCATCTTAGGTCCTTCCCACCTTCCTGCAGTGCCCAGAGATCAAAACTCAACTTTCTCCAACATTCTGAAACTGGCTTCTTTAATTCCAAGATCAAAGGAGACCTTTTGTCCAAGTCGTAAAATAGAGACCAAGAAGCAACTAAATGCTGTCTCCTCTGCATTTCCTGTGGGATGAGGGCCTCCTTTAAAAGGGAATTCTCAGAGAAACACATTAATCAAGGCTTGGTACAGGCACTAAGTTCCCAGGATACAGTGGTTCCTGCAGAATGTGTGCTGGGTGAGGCAACTCAAGGAGCCAGCCAGGAAATATGCCCAACACAATGCCCTGGAGGGAGCAAAAGACAGTGACAGGTAAAAACAAACCCAACTGCACAGTCCATTAGCAAAAGCAGCTTCAATGTAAGTATTAGCTACAGAACTTTCCACTTGGAATTTAGAAATCATGAAGTCCACAAGTTTGTTTGAGGCAAGATTCTCTGTGTAACCCTGGCTGTCTTGAAACTCACTCTGTAGACCAGGCTGGCCTCTAACTCAAGAGATCTGCCTGTTTCTGCCTCCCAATCCCAAGTGATGGGATTAAGGGCATGTGCCACTGCCGCCTAGTTTTTGTTCTGGCAGATTTCCCTCCACCCACGTCTCTGCACAGCTGGTCTGGAACTCCCTATGTAGATGAAGCTGGCAGAACTCCCAGAGGTGCACCTGCCTCTGCCTCTGCCTCCTGAGATTGAAGGCGTGTGCTACCGCCCGCCGACAGCTGAAGTTCAAATCTTAGCATCACATATGACATGTATACACAAGACAGATCAGGAAAGCCAAATTCATTTGCAAGCCACACATGAAATCAATGACTACTGGAATGAGCCAAGGTGCTGCCTCCTACTCCAGTGCTTCTCCACAAGCTGATGATACTCTGAAAGCCCAAAGGAGATCAAACTAGAGGCAGAGGACTTTCCTGCCTCCTGCTAAACGACACTTCCACCCAACTGCACTATTAGCACTGCCTCATTGGCTCCAGGGACCTTGGTGTCAGTCAGTCCATTATTCTGCCCTATGTGGAATAAAACCCTCCAAAACAGGGTAAACTGACCCAGGAACTCTACTCCTAGGCACGTCTCCTAGAATACTGAAAACACGTTTATGCAAAAATGCACACACAGTTCATGCAGTATTATTCCAAACTGCTAATAGATGATACAGTCCCAAGCAGCTGGTAAAGAGATAAAGAAAGTGTGACCTATCCAAACACGGATAGTTTAGCCATTTAGAAAGAAAAATGAAGTACTGGGAATGCTACAACATGGACGGATTTTGAGAGTATCATGGCCCAACCTGGGACACACAGAGTATTTTATCACATGTTGTGGCATGTCTACCTATGGAAATAATCAGAGGAAGACAGAAATGGAGCACATGATTGTGAGAGATATTAATTGTGAAAAAGCGACCCATGTCAGCAATCAAATTTTTTTATTCAACTCTCTACAAGCTATTGTTTCTTGGACATAGTGATTTGCTGTTAAATACAGAACTGATGCTTGTTTCTGTAGTTAAGATGGCTTGACTCTCAAGGGGGAAGACTATGTGGTTTTAACTAATTCTTGTTTCCACTAATTTTTAAAATATGTGATTTTATTGACAAAGGCTTATTAAATAAGTCTAGTAACAATGAAGCATGCAGGGTGTGACTTTTACTTGCAATTTTTAAATGATTTGAAAGCTTTGGAGAATGTTTAGATTATATTCAAAATATTCCTAGTAACTGCATTTGTTCATATCTCTTGTGTCTGCCAAATTAAAGATGAATATTTTATAATGAACTTTTTATGTTGTTAAAAAAAAAGTATCATGGAAAAGTAAAAGCAGCTAGACACAAACCCCACACATTGTAAGTTCTCTTTATGTGAACTGAGAAAAGGTATATCCTCAGAGACACAGAAAATCAGTGGTTGCCAGAGACTAGAGGGAGCAAAGGCTGGAATAAATGGGAATGTTCTGGAATTAAACAGTGATCCTCTAAATAACACCAAAAGCCACTGACCTGTGAACTTAAAAGAGCTCAGTGTTAGAAGTGCTCACTGATCTGGGTTTGCTTCCCTGTACCCAGACCTCTTGATTCCTCAGGCACCAGCATGTACACAGTACACATATATGCATGCAGGCAAACACACATAAAAGGTAAAAAGATCTTTTAATAAGACGTGCAATTTTGTGGTATATGAATCATATCCATAGAGATAAAACTGTAATAAAAGCTGATAGTGTGAGATTATTTAAGGGAAGTAGAGTTATAATAATATGAATGTATTCAATGGGCATTTTCCAAGTCCCATTAAAACAGTGCCAAGAGTAGTTTTCTGTAATAAGATATGATGAGTCTGCTTCTCAACTCTGTCCCAGCCAGATGAATTCTATCCTGTAACTTTATACGTTGGTCTAAATCCAGGGCAGAAGACAAACTCCTGGCTTCCTTTTCCTATAGCCAGAGAAGTTATACTCTGAAGATTCAGGAAAACACTCACTGTTGTGCTTAGTAAACCTGGGTAGCATTTGCACAACACTTAGGGAAGAGCCATTCATGAATCTAAGAGAGGGAGGGGGAAAGCCCAGGCACTGTATACCCACAACTCAAAACTTTCAAAGGAAAACAGCTTCCCCAAATCACCAGCCTTTTCACACACCCACTGAGTCCACTAGCTCCGTTCCTCTTTGCATGACTTGCCTCAGAAGCACATCTGCTCCAAATTAAATCTATATGCCCCACCCAAAATGGTTGTGAAATAGCTTACATATATGAGAGGGTAGAAACAGTACTGACTTTTGTGAAGTCATGTGCTTGGCACAAACTAAATTCACATCTCTGACTCCACATACACCTCTGTACAAACTTGCTTCTGTGCCTTTTCACTGAACATGCGGTTTCTTGCATACCGTTTAAACTTGGCTCAGTATAGAACACATTTTCTATTCATATTATCTATCTATCTATCTATCTATCTATCTATCTATCCATCCCTATCAATGTATCTATGTATTTATCTAAATTTCTCTACATAGCCCAGGCTCTTTGAACTCACTATCTAGACCAGGCTAGCCTTGAACTCACAGATATCCATTTCTCTCAGCCTCCCAAGTGCTGCATTTCCTACCTATTGAAATGAGTCAAATTGGTTTCCATGGTCTATCTGCACACTAAGAACAAGTTGGCTCTCTTGATCTGTTGTCCCAGGAGAGTAGGAAGTGAAGTCAACCTAACAGAAAAATCTATTTCGTTTTCGTTTTGTTTTGTTTTTTTGAGACAGGGTTTCTCTGTATAGCCCTGGCTGTCCTGGAACTCACTCTGTAGACCAGGCTGGCCTCAAACTCAGAAATCCACCTGCCTCTGCCTCCCAAGTGCTGGGATTAAAGGTGTGTGCCACCACCACCCGGCAAAAATCTATTTCAAACCAGAGTATACAGATTGCTAACTGTGAGCTACAACATGCACCAATCACAAGCTCACTTACTTCTAGCAATTGCTGTCCTTATTTGTCTCCAACTTCTGTCTTTGATCTGTTTCCTACCCCACCTTTACACAAGATTCTGGTGTTAAAGTCTTCTATATATTCCTTAAACATGTCATTTGGCCTTCACACTTGCCATTTTCTTTGCCTGAGACTTTCTTTGCAAAGCTAGTTTGTTTGTTTTTGTTTTGTTATCAATGAAGCTTCAACTCTTACCACTGTCTCTGTGGAGACTCTGACACTCAGTCCCAGTTATGTTGCCTAGTCACCGCCAATCACCATCACTTCACCTTGTTGTCCTCACAGCAGTTAGCATCACCTGGCAGGTTTTCTCAAAGAGAGCAGGTTCACAGGGTGGGATGATGACTCTCTGACAACCATACACCTAGTTACTGGCAGTAATTGGGCACTCAAATATTTGCTGAATAAAGAAATGAACACCAGAAATACATATTGCTAACTTATAAACTCTTAAAAGCTCCGTACAGGGCTGGAATTTCCCAGTGCAGTGTTATAAACGCCACCTTATTGAACTCTCTAGGGCCAAGAAAGGGTGTGACTTCCTGTCCTCGAGTCCTTCTTATTCTAAATGTGGTAAAGGAGAGAAAGCATTTCAACATCCCACTTCTGGGATTTACCCTACTTCATGATTCAGATTGAAGTCTGTGGCCACACAAACCAGATAAAGCTTTGAAACAGTCTTCCCCCTAAACAGAGACAGATATCAAACTTCGGCTCCTGTGTACGCTAAGTGCTCTACAAAATGAGTTACACTCCACCAAGCCATGAAATCTTTTCCCTGACTTCTGGGGTTATAAACAAGGAACTTTATTAAAAAAAAAAAATTGATAAGTCAGCAGTCTGCTAGCAGGAGGGAATCCTTTCATTAATTAACCTGGCCTTGTTTAGAGAAAACAAACAGCAAACAACTTAAGCAAGATTTTTCCTACAGCAGAATCAAATGTCACAAGCTTTTTCTCTGAGTCTTTCTTGTCATTCACTACCAGGATGGAATTAATTTTATATTCTGAGGAAGCAATATACAAGACAGGAAAATGCACTTTAGATCTTTGTTCTCATTTCTTGGCAAACAGAATTTGAGCTGAACTTCTCTTAGAAAATCTGACCTGCAAAAACCTAATTCTGTGGTTCTGTAACAGAAGTCAGCAAGTGACTCATCCTTCAGGCACAGGTACAGTAGTATCTCCACTCTCATCCACAAAGAGACTTAATTCTAGTCAGCTTCATAATAGTGAGCCTTCATCCGTAAGGAGCTGTATGGCATGGAAATGAGATACGGACAGGCAGGGCCAGAGGTGCTTTTTAAACGTTAACCTAGGGACCACCCCCACTATAAACACAGGACTGTTTGTGAGAGTGTAGATTCCTGAGCATTGCCTAACCCTAAGGTATTGCAATCTTTGGAAGTGAGGCTCAGGAAACTATTTTAACATGCCTCCCCACCAACAACCCAAGATTCCCGTGCACAAGTGGAGTTTAAGAACCAATTGGATAAAAGCATTTCAAGAGACACAAAGATTTTGACAGAAAAGGCAGGAGGAGGGAAGGGCCTGGGGATGGATGATGGGCATGGGATGCCCTGGTACAGCAGCAATCAATTGGGATGCACTATGGGAACAGCTGTGAGTGCAGTTAAGGACAAGGCTTGGGCTGGTTCAAGCAAGGTAGAACCTGCAGACTGGTTAGGCTGATGGGTATGTGGAGAGAGCTGGGTATGAACATGAGGAGGAGGAGGAGGAGGAGGAGGAGGAGGAGGAGGAGGAGCAGCGAAGGCAGAAATAACGGGGGACTCTCGGGAGGAGACAAAGACTGGAGGGGGAGAAATGGGAAATAGGGGTGACAAGGGGCGGGAACGAAAGCCGGAATGAGAACCGTGAAGGCATTAGCTGAAGTCTTCCTTCCAAGCGGCTCCTCCCCTGAAACTCCAGGCCCTGACAAGCCTAGATGCCATGCCAAGGCTAGAGAAAGGGACTTTGTAGAGGCCAACCCAGTGAAGGGTAACCCGAGCAGGGGTTCTGGAGGAGGCGGGGAACCAGGCATGGGGCGCTGGAAGGTCCTGGGGTATCCAAGGAGACCCTGCTCCAGCTCCGGTTCCCAGAGTCTCCTTCACTCACCATCGCCGC
This sequence comes from Grammomys surdaster, assembly GCF_004785775.1. Taxonomy (NCBI): domain Eukaryota; kingdom Metazoa; phylum Chordata; class Mammalia; order Rodentia; family Muridae; genus Grammomys; species Grammomys surdaster. Next base: position 2,455,693 of record NW_021604692.1, on the reverse strand, counting down.
CGCCATCTTGGATCCACGTGTCGGCGTGATGACGTCAGCGGAAGTGGCGCTTCGGTGGTTATGGAGTGTATCGCCACTAAGCGGACTCCTTGCTTCAGATTCTTCTGTAGTCACAGTAGTGCGGAGGTAAAAGAGGCTTAATTTCTCCTTGGCAAATTGGTCTTGGCAGTGACCACTCTGACTAGGTGAAGAGAACGTACGGTGTAACTATTGGAGCCATATTAACTTCGGGCAGACGCCGCTCCTCCGCCTACTCCTTTTGCATTGTGGGTAATGGGGGTGTGTGGAAATAGGCGCGCTTGCTAGATGCTTTCTTTAGTATTGGCAGAGTCGTTGCCAGGGTTACTTGAGACCTTAATTGTGAAATGGGAAGCTTAGTAAACCCTCTCTGACAGCTTCTGATTCAGAGTAATTTGTAATTACATGTTTAAATACTTATGTGACTATTATATATTCTTACTAATCGGCCGTAATAACAATGAAGGTAGGACACAGTCCGTCTTTTCCCTTTCACTGCCTTTTTGTCATCAGTAAAATGGGGCAGAGATTTCTAGATAATTTTTATAGTTGGCTTCTGTTAAGTATTCACTGACACAATCAAATATAGAAAGTATTCGATAAATAATTGTCATTATATAAATTATGTACATTCCTTCACATGGTATGGTAGGTGTCCCAAACAATACTTGTTAAATGAGTGAATGAAAAGCAGAACACGCAGGGCGGTGATGGTGCACGCCTTTAATCCCAGCACTTGGGAGGCAGAGGCAGGTGGATTTCTGAGTTCGAGGCCAGCCTGGTCTACAGAGTGAGTTCCAGGACAGCCAGGGCTACACAGAGAAACCCTGTCTCAAAAAAACAAAAAACAAACAAAACAAAACACGAAAAGCAGAACACTTAGTGAAAGGAGACAGTTTTTAATGTGGACTTCTCCATTCTAACTGACCTAATGTATAAAATGTATGACGTAAAGCAAATCACTTAACCTTATCTTAAATTTCACTTTTCAGTATTGACTTAAAAAGGGTCTGGAGAGGGCCCTAAGGATCATAATGGAGAATGAATTTGTTTAGTCCATATGCATCACAGTAAAGTGTATACAAAGCCAGTGCTATCTTCTTAGATGGACCAAAAAGTTGTTAAAAGAGAAGTAATGAGTACTATGGATATAGTTAATTTTGCAGAGAGTCAATTATTTATAACCACCATCCCCACCACCATCACCCCATGTTCAGTTGGTAATTTTTGCACTCAGGATGCTGAGGAAGGAGGGCATAGAGAGTTCAAGACCAGCCTGAGTCATAAAGAGAGCCACTGGCTAAAACCACCACCCTCTAAAAAGAAAACTCAGCATTGTTTAAGTACTGTGGCAAAACTGTTCTTAAGATTTTTAGTTCTCTCTTCTGCATCTTGGCAGGGAACAGCTGAATTCTGACCACCACAGTGGTCAATACTGGGTAGATACCACTACTATGGTAGATTTTTTTTTCTGCATAGTCTACTAACAAGCCTGTCATGAGCATGAGCATACTGGTTCTCCTGTCAAAAGATGAACTTTTTTTTTCTTTTGTTGAAAACTGGGGTTAAGTTACTTGCTTCAACCAATAGAGTGAATTACAAGTGTCTTCCACTTCTGTGTCTAGGCTGTAAGAGGCTTGCAGCTTCCTTCCTCCCAAGGATATAAATAAGGCCGGGTGTCCTGCTGCAGAGATGCATAAAGAGACAGGTCTACTTCATTCCTCGCAGCATTCTAGAACTCCCACCTGACAATTACACGTATAAATGAGATAAGTTTGTACAGTTCAAACCTAGCAAGCTACTAACTAAATATAGAGTTATGTGAATATCCTTATTGACACCGTTTGGAACAAAAGAACTACTTGGTTGAGCCTAGTTGATTTAGTATTGGGTTGGATTGTTGTGTATGCTGAAAAACAAACCCATAAATGACTGTGACCAACACAACTATCCCAAAGAGCAGATATATTTTCAAGGGGCATGGATTTACTAGATAGTATTGCAGTAACACTGAACTACAGACTTGTGGCCAGTTCTACTGCAACTTAAGTCCTGGAAGTTTCTTACCACTATGTCTGCTTAAAGAAGAATACAGATGGGGCTGGCGAGATGGCTCTGTAGTTAAGACCATTGGAAGATCCTCTTCCAGAGGATCAGGGTTTGAGTCTCAGCTCACAACAGTATGTGACTCCAATTTCCGGGGGATTTGATTCCCTCTTATGGCCTCTGTAGGAACCAGGTATGTGAATGGTGAATAGCCATATATGCAGCAAAATACTCCTTCACATAATATAAAAGAAGATATTTATATTGATAAGGAAATATATATATTTGAGACAGGGATTCTCTGTATAGCCCTGGCTATCTTGAAATTCACTCTGTAGACCAAGCTGGCCTAAAACTCAGAGATCCACCTGCCTCTGCCTCCTAAGTGCTGGCATTAAAGGCATGTGCCACCACTGCCCAGCTCCAAGATTGTCATTTTAAAATGTTTTTTACATATATATTTATTTACTTAGTGTGTGTGTTTGAGTGTGTGTTTGAGTGTGTGTGTGTTTGAGTGTGTGTGTTTGAGTGTGTGTGTTTGAGTGTGTGTGT
>NW_021604692.1:2445540-2453067 GCF_004785775.1 Grammomys surdaster | reverse complement strand
TGTGTTTGAGTGTGTGTGTTTGAGTGTGTGTGTTTGAGTGTGTGTGTGTGTGTTTGAGAGTGTGTGTGTATTTGAGAGTGTGGGTGTGTGTGAGTGTGTGTTTGAGTGTGTGTGTGTGTTTGAGTGTGTGTGTTTGAGTGTGTGTGTGTGAGTGTGTGTGTGTTTGAGAGTGTGTGTGTATTTGAGAGTGTGTGTGTGGGTATGTGTGAGTGTGTGTTTGAGTGTGTGTGTGAGTGTGTGTGTGTTTGAGAGTATGTGTGTGTTTGAGTGTGTGTGTGAGTGTGTGTGTGTTTGAGTGTGTGTGTGTGTGAGTGTGTACATATGACTACATGCCTTGTTGCACATATAGAATTTGTAGGAACTGATCCTCTCCTTCTCCAATGTGAGATCCAGGGATCAAACTCAAATCTTGAAACTTGGCTGCATTTTCCCTCCTGTTCCCACTCACAGCTCAAAACCAACTGTAACTCCAGTTCCAGGAGATCTGATACCCTCTACTGGACTGTGTGGGTACTACACATATCACACACACACACACGCACACACACTTAAGTATTTTTAAAAATTATATATTTTTAGTCAGGTGTGGTGGCATATGCTGTAATTTCAGCATTTGGGAGACAGAGGCAGGTGGATCTCAGTAAGTTTGAGGCCAGCCTTATCTACAGTCCTGGTCCCAGTGGGTTCTGGGCTAGTCAGAGAGACCTTGTCTTAAAAATAATAATGAAGCCGGGTGGTGGTGGCGCACACCTTTAATCCCAGCACTTGGGAGGCAGAGGCAGGTGGATTTCTGAGTTCGAGGCCAGCCTGGTCTACAGAGTGAGTTCCAGGACAGCCAGGGCTACACAGAGAAACCCTGTCTGGAAAAACCAAAAAAAAAAAAAATGATACTACTACTACTACTAAATTTTGAGATTATAATATAATTACATTTTTCCCTTCTCTTTCCTTCCTCCACCCCCTCCCATATATTCTTCTTGCTTTCAATAAAATCCGTGTCCTCTTTTTCTTTAATTTTCATTACACATATGTGTTTGTCTTAGGGTTTTACCTCTGTGAACCGACACAATGACCAAAGGCAGTCTTATAAATGACATTTAATAGGGGCTGGCTCACAGGTTCATTCAGTCTATTATCATCAAGGTAGGAACATGGCAGTGTTCAGGCAGGCATGGTGCAGGAGGAGCTGAGAGTTCTACATCTTCATCTGAAGGCTGCTAGCAGAATACTGACTTCCAGGTAGCTAGGGTGAGGGTCTTAAAGCCCACACCTACAGTGACACACCTATTCCAACAGGGCCACACCTCCAAAAATGCCACTCCTTGGGCCAAGATATACAAACCATCACAGTGTATGTGTATATTCTTAAATATATAAATACAACCTGCTCAGTCCATAGAGTGTTACTTGTATGCATGCTTTCATGGCTGACCGTTTGATATTGGATAACCAACTGGTATTCTCTCTCCTAGGAAGACTGTTACCCCTCTCCCAGCACTCCTTAGTTGCATTTACTTATTTTTTTAGGGTTAAAATTAAATCTTTAAAAAGAAAAAAAAGGGAGGCAGTACTGGAGAGATGGCCTAGTCATTGAGAACGTATACTGCTCTTTCAGATAATCCAGGTTTGATTCCCAGCATGAATGTCAGGTGGCTCACAACTGCCTGTAACTCCAGTTCCAGGGGATCCAATGCCTGTAATGTGTACAGGCACCCATACTCCCATGCAGAAACACACATATAGACATAGACACATACACATGAGATCAAAAATAAATCTTTAAAAGTAATAAAAAGGAAAAAAAAGACTCCTGAAGCCAGACAGAGTAGCACATGCTTGTAATTTCAAAACTCAAGAGGAAGGGGCAAGAAGCTCAGTAGTTGGGACTCCATGGTGCTTTCCGGGTGACCCAGCTGCTTCCTGTCTCCTATCTCGAGGGTTGAGGTGTGCGTGGGAGTGGGGTTCTTGAAAACTTCATACACTTTTACTTAAAATCATTGGCCAGAACTTAATTTCATGTATTTTGCTTTGAATGGGAGAGTTAGTGTAGCCTTCATTCTAGGTGATCATGTGACCCTGAAAACCAAATGTTTTTCTCCAGAAGAAGCAAACTGGATATGGAGACAACTGTTGGTCACTGTGATCCCTCAAGAGGAAGGGAACACAGAGTAAAAGCTGATAGAGCCCCATGTCACAGTATCTGATGGTGTGGACAGACACATGACAAAGTACAGGAGTAAGGAGGTAGACTCATTCCACATCTCAGGGTAAGGTGAACCAAAAGCTTTCCTTGCACCTGACCTCAGTGACACAGTTAAGTAAGCCACCTGTTCAGTCCCTTCCTCCTGCCTCCTTCCAGGCCATGAGTGCTTACTGTTTTTCTACAGAACGAATAACACAAAATGTGTCTCCACATTTTGTGGTTTGTTTAATAGATTTAATTTTTTTCTTTTGAGACAGGATTTCTCTATGTAGCCAGAAAATCCATACACAGGTAAACCAGATGGGCCTTGAATTTACAAAGATCCACCTGCCTCTGCCTCCCAAGTGCTGGGACCACACCCAGCCTTAGACTTAAATTCTTTTTTTTTTTTTTTTTTTTGGTTTTTCGAGACAGGGTGTAGCCCTGGCTGTCCTGGAACTCACTCTGTAGATCAGGCTGGCCTCAAACTTAGAAATCCACCTGCCTCTGCCTCCCAAATGCTGGGATTAAAGGCGTGCGCCACCACTGCCCCAATGAATGGATTAACAGTCATTATTGTGAGAGCTGGTTCCTGGTAAGAGGATGACTTTGAGTCCTATCTTACCCATGCATTTCACAAGTGTCCTTCTATTCTCAGTGGGATAATGCAACAGAAAGACCCTCAACTTTGGACATCTGTGCCCTCGGGGTTTTTGTTTTATGGTGTGGAATACTTCACAAATTTGTGTGCCATTCTTGCACAGGGGCCATTCTGATCTCTGTGTTGTTCTTTTTTTTTTTCCTTTGTTTTTTCAAGACAGGGTTTCTCTGTATAGCCCTGGCTGTCCTGGAACTTACTATGTAGACCAGGCTGTCCTTGAACTCAGAAATCCACCTGCCTCTGCCTTCCAAGTGCTGGGATTAAAGGCGTGTGCCACCACCACCCGGCTAGCCCCTAGAACTCTTAAGAGATAAATTACTGTTCTTTACAAAGTACCCAGCCTCAGTCGTTCTGTTACAGAGATACCAAGCAGACTGAAGTAAGTTTAAGTATAGAATACCTAGTGGAAAGGATAGAAGTCCACTTAACGTTCCATCCTACATTTGGTTTTCCTTCTTAACACCTCGCATGAGTAGTCCATTTGTGAAAGCTAGTAAACTGGTAGTGATACATGATCAACTCAAGTTCATACTTAACTCAGGCTCTACTTTTTTCCTCCTCCGCTTCTTCCTCCTCCTCTTCCTCCTCTTCCTTTGCCTCCTCTTCCTCCTCCTCTCCCTCCCCCTTCTCTTCCTTTTTCAGACAAGGTCTTACTATGTAGTTCTGGCTGTCCACTCTGTAGACCAGGCTGGCTTCAAATTCATAGAGTCGCATGTGTCTTTGCCTTCCCAGTGCTGGGATTAGGGGCCTGCACCGCTGTCCCTGGCTTTGGGTCCACTCTTTATTCCATACTTTCAGTTGGTTTTGACAGAGGCTTAATGGTAAGTAGTCACCACTATGGTATTGTACAGCATAGTTCACGGCCCTAAAGATTGCCTGTGTTTTATTTATTCATTCCTTGGTACTTTTTCTCAGATTCTTAGCAACCATTGGTCTGGTTACTGTCTCTATGGTTTTTGTTTCTCATGATGTCATATAGATGAGATCTATAGTATGTAACCTTTACAGACTGGTTCCCCTCAACCCCCAGTTGTGCTGGGGTGGAACCCAGGACCTTGTGTATATCAGGCAAAGGCTCGACCACTGAGATCCATCCCTAAAACCAGTTTGCTTTCTTTCTCCCAGGAGTTGCATCTAAGATTCCTCTCTGTCTTTTTGTAGATTAATACCTGATTTCTTTTTAGCACTAATACTCCATTACAGAAGTTTCTTTATTCCCCATTGAAAGGCCATCCACTTGCTTTGAGTAATGAATGAAGCTGCTCTGTGTAGATTTTTGTCTAGACATACATCTTCAACTCATATGCAAAACACCAGGAGACCCAGTTGGTGGGTCATGCAGTTAAGAGATTGCTTAGTTTTGTAAAAGAAATGTTGGGTCATGTTCCCAACATTGTGATTGTGGGCTCCTGAGTTCCTGCAGCACTGAGCACCTGTGCCTGCAGCAGGGTTTGCTGGTATCAGTGGGGCTTCGTTAGTCCAGTGTGTTCTCGCCATTTCAGTTTGCGTCTCCCCAGTGATGCTTGCTGTAGAGCACCTTTCTAATGCTCATCTGTTGTCTGCGGGCCTTTGGTGAGGTGCCCTCTCCAATCTTGTTCGCTTGAAATCGAGTTGCTTTTTTATGACAGAGTCATGACAACTCTGTATATTTTAGATACTAGTCCTCCATCAGATAAATGTTTGGAAAGCATATTTTTCCAGCTTAGGATCTGTCTTTCTCCCTTCTTCTCTTTAACTCAGGCTATCTGAAACTTGCTATGCAGCCTCAGCTGGCCTGGCATTCATAGCAATCCTCCTGCCTCTGCCTTGAAGTTTTGGAGTTACAGGAATTAGCTCATTTCTTTATAGACAAGGTCAATGAGTCTGTTTCTTCTTTCGTGTTATTTTATCTAACATTGACTCCTCCTCCCTCTGACCACAGAACATACAGATGAAAGGATAGGGACAGGTACAATACCAAGAGCACAGTCCATGAAAGAAAACAATTACTCTGTGCAGGAGGATTGTTCGAACCTGGGGACTTGAGATCAGCCTGAGCCAGGCACGATGAGCATGCCTATACCCTAGGGAAACAAAGGCAGGCAGATCTGAGTTTGAGGCCAGCCTGGTCCACATAGTGAGACTTTGTCCCACACATGTCCCCCTCAGAAGAAGCTAAGTGCAGGTGATGCAAGCATCAGTAATCCCAGCATACCCCTAGATAGAAGCAGAGACCAGAGAGTCTGTGGAAGCTTCTAGGGCTGCTAGCCTGGCACACACAAATGGAAACACAAGACACCTTGTCTTAGAGTGTAAGGGTGAGGACCTACACTTGAGGCTGTCTTCTGACCTCCCTGTATCTGCTGCTGTGGTCTTCCCTCCCCCCCCACACACATTTAAAAAAATATTTTATTTTATGTGCACTGCATTTTGGCTATATGTAGGTATACCCTGTGTATGCTGTTCTTGAGGAGGCCAGAAGAGGACATTCAATTCCCTGGAAGTGGTTACAGATAGTTGTGACTGAGAACCTAAGCCAGGTCCTCTGCTGAGCTTTCTCTCTAGTCCCCACAAAATATGTTTTGTTTTTTACAGTTAAAAATTGGGATTGGCAAAATGGCTCAGCAGATAAAGGTGTTTGCCACCAAGCCTGAGTTAAACCCTGGAACCCACATGGTGGAAGGAGACGACAAACTTCTATTCGTTGTCCTTTGACCTCTCCATGAGTGCTATGGTACATGCCACCCCTGCACAATACATAATAAAGTTTTAAATGTAAAAACTGTCCAGCTGAGGTAGCATGCACCTGTGCTCTTGGCCCTCGGGAGGCAGAGGCAGAAGAATCAGGAGTTTGAGACCAGCCTGGGCTACATAGTGAGACCCTGTTTCAAAAAACAATAATTTATTGCAAAGGACGAATTGTTAAGAAGATGAAGCCAGGCCTGTCTTTATTAGCCATGACCATAATATCCATATAACAAAACAACCCTAGAAAACAAAAGCTTATGATAATAATTTTCTTTTACATGTCTGAAAACCAGCTGGAGTTCATCCAGCCATGGCTGGGCCTGGCTGCATTTGATGCTGACCTGAAGGCTGGTGCAGGTTTGCACCTCAGGTCACTTGTATTTCTTGGGCCACATTCTGTTCAGGGAAGAAGGTAGAGGGTAAGACCAGAAACAACATTCTAAATTTCTGTCTCCTTTGCTTTTGCTAATGTTCCATTGGCCAAAAACACATGGCTAAGCTGAACATCAGTAGGAGAAGGACAGGTGCACTTCCCATGTATTCCTGAAGAGAAACAGAACAAATTTCTATTGCAAGGTTGTAAGTGAGACCCTGGGCTTTGCTTTCAGACTCCAAAGAATGTATTCCAAACAACAAAGCAAGAGAGCAGTTAATTAGGTAACAAACCAGATAAGTTGTGATGTGTGTGTACACAATTATCAATATAAGGTATACATGTAAGCATATATGTATTATAGGTGATTCTGTGTGATGTATGTGTGTACAGTTATAAATATAAGGTAAACATGTAAGTATATATATGATATATATATATATTATATATATATCTATCTCATAGGTGACACTGGTTTTAGATTTTGTCCATGGTTCCTGTTTTATAACTTCCTCCTCATGTCAAGTATAAAAGCTAAGATATGTCTTCTCTAAGTAGATCATAGAAACTCTATTATGATCCCCCTGCCTTTCTGACTGAGAAGCTGGCCATAAAGACCATTTGTCATGTAGTATGTGATAAGGGTCTCCTCACTCCAGTGGGATCCTAACCCATAGCCTGAAGGTAGAGAAGCTGTACAGAGAGTACAAAAAAAAATCTTCCTAAGACAGGCCTTCCTGGACTTTCCCACTCAGTTTATTAGCAATCACACCTAGGCAATAAAGTCTCCATAAACCTCTGAAGGACAGGGTTCAGAGAGCTTCCAGAGAGCTGGATATGTGGCGACTTCTGCTGACTGGCAAGCATGATGAGGACATGGAAGTGCCACGTGGCCCCTTTCCCACTGTGCATTGTGTCATCTTTTCCATTGTTGTATCCTTTATTATAAAGCAATAAAATCCCATTCTCTTCCTGAGTTCCCTGAGCAGCTTGAACAAGTCAATGGAACCTAAGGAGGTAGCCGTGGGAGCTGCTGACAGCTGGCCAGAGCCTCCATAAAACAACCTGCAGCGTTCATCTGTCCTCTAATGTGGAAGGGACTGAGCCCCCAACCGGGGGTTTGACTGCACCTCCAAGTAGCTAGGGTTAGAATTGAGCTGGGGGAAAGGATACCTTACTAGTGGGTGACATGGCTGCGGGCTGCCTGTTAGGCAGCAATCTCTGTACCTTTTAGGGTCATAGAAATGTTGGTTGTACTGTGAAAACAGGCAAAACAATCTCTTTGTTTCTTTCCTTAGAATGTGGATTAAAACCCAGCTACCTTAGTCTTCACTGTTGTTAGATCTGGTTCTTAAGGTTAGACTGAGGGATGCAGACTGAGTTCAGCAAGTCCAGGGTTCTAGGGGATGCTGGGATGTACATCCTTTGGGGGATGTGGTAATAAAGAAGTGTCATTGAGCTCTCTTCCGTTGTCACTACCCCATCTCTCCCCATGACAAAAGCGTATTGCTAAGAATTTTTAGCTGAGGTGATATGCAGACAGTGTCTACCATCTTCTTGTCCCCTCTCCCCTCTCCCCTCTCC
>NW_021604692.1:2441746-2445140 GCF_004785775.1 Grammomys surdaster | reverse complement strand
TCCCCTCTCCCCTCTCCCCTCTCCCCTCTCCATCCTGGCCACCAAGAGCATTCCTTACAAAGTACTATGTCCTTCTCAGCAGTTTGCACCTTCAGACCCAACATTTGCAGTGATGAAGACCATCTCATCCATCATGATGACTGTGTGGCCACAGGAAATGGCCCTCGTCCTGAGGGAAGTCTACATGTATCAATGTGACTTAACAAGAGGGAAATCGTAAGTGGTGTCCTGACATTCCTAGTGTCTGGGAGGGACTGGGAGGCAAAACCATACAGCATCCAGACACCAGTGTGGTAGGCATGGTAATAGTCCCTCAAAGGTATGCATGTGAATCCCTAGAAGCTGAGAAAAATGTTGCTGCCTTGGCAAGGGGGACTTTGCAATGTGATTAAGGATCATAAAGTAAAAGGATTATTCTGGCTTATTATTTAGATGAGTCCAGTGTAATCACTTTCATGCAGTAGATGAAACCAGGGGAGACCTGATGATGGAAGCAGAACTTGGAGTGGTGTGCAGGAACACGAGCCAAGGGTGAGGGCAGCCTCTGGAAGCCAGAGAAGGCAGGGAAGGAATCCCTGGCCTCATCTCCAGGAGCAGCACGGCCCTTCCAGCCCACCTTCCCCACTGAGATGATGGTGCTGTTTGAAGCCACCCAAGCTTGTGGGGATTTGTTACCAGAAAAAAGGAAGCAGACACTGCCAGCAAGTATGTGGGGCCAGTTAGAAACCGCTCAGCATTACTTCTCTTTCGCTTTCTTACACATAGGTGTGTGTGTGTGCATGTTTGTGTGTGTGCGCAGGGTTTTGTGCACATGTGTATACATGTATGTAGAGGTCAGAGGAGAACTTCAAGTGTCATTCTCCAGAATGCCACCCATCTCCTTTGAGATGAGTCTCTCATTGCCTTGGACCTCACCAATTAGGCTAGACTGGCTGGGTAGTGAGCCCGGACAGCCTCTGGTCTCTGCTCCCCTCACAGGGATGACAAATGCACACCAGCACAGCCAGCATTTTTACATAGGTTCTGAAGATTGAACTTGGGTCCCTGTGCTTGCAGAACAAGCATGTTGCTGATGGAGCCATCTCCCCACCTGGATTCTCACTTGTCTTCATACTTCTGGTCTCTGGGAAGGTCATTCTCCTGTCTGATATGCCACACAGAAGGAAGGCAAACACATTTGGGAACAGAGAAGCTGACCATTGGGGAGAGCCTTTGACATTCATATCTTTTATTTAAATACTATGTTAACAGTTTCCCACTTAAATCACAGCTATAAATTGTATTCAGTCATTCCAGGCAAGTGAGAAATACCAACTTGGAGGCCCTGAGAATGGCGGATTGCAGATGACTAGAGTCAAAAAGAGATTGCGAAGTCCTCCCCACCCACTCGACAGCTGGAGTGTGTGTGGGGTGGTGTCTGAGAGTGGGCCCAGCAGGTTGGACATGTCAAGGCACTGATGTCAAGGCTTCTGGCCCTGCTCATGTCCTTCCTGCCCATCAAGGCTGCTGCTGATACTGGCTCTCGGTGGCTGTGTAGAAGTCATCCAGCACACTCTGGATGTATTCGAAGGTGGGCCGTTCCTCTGGGCGGTTCTTCCAGCAGCGGATCATGATACTATAGAGCTCTTCTGGACAGTTATCTGGTCGAGGCATACGGTACCCATGCTCTAGTGCCCGGATCACCTCTGGGTTTGACATACCTGAGAAAGAGGTGTGGAATTAAGTGTGTGTGTCAGGGAGGGGTGGGAAATGGAGCTGCCATTACCAGCTAACTATGTGAGGGAGATACAGAAACTAACTGTCCAGTTGCCAAGTTTGTCCAGCCACCAAAGCATGCCAGACCTCTTTTGTTGTGGTTGTTTTTGTTTTGTTTGAGACAAGGTTTCTCTGTGTAGCACTGGCTGTCCAAGAACTCAATCTGTAGACCAGGCTGGCCTCAAATTCAAACTGAAGAGATCGGCCTGCCTTTGCCTCTCGGGTGCTGGGATTAAAGGCATGCACCACCAGTGTCTGGCAATGCCAGACCTCTTCAGGTGGCAGAACATTAACCAACCTACTGCTTCTGCATCTCTTGGTCTATGATTTTGTCTATCTATCCATTTGTCTGTCTTTATTTATTTTTGAGACAGGGTCTTACTATGTAGCCCTGACCATCCTAGAGCTCACTATGTAGACCAGCTGGCCTCAGATTCACTGAGATCCACCCTCTGTTAGGATTAAAGGTGTGGTTACCATGCCTCGCTGTCCATTAGTTCTGTTAATTGCAGCTTCAGGCATCTAAATGGATGTAGGTTGTATAATCTGCTCCTGGATTTTTCTAGTGTACCCACAAAACAAACAGCCAGATTCAAGGTCACTCTGAACCGGGTCATCTCCTTATTCTAAGCTTACATCTGTTATCTATAAAAACAAACATGAAATACCTATGATTGTCAACTTTACTTTTATTTTTAGTATTTTTTAAAACTTGGGTGAGGAGGGCTGAAGAGATGGCTCAGTGATTAAGAGCAAAATCAACAAAACAAAAACCATTAAGGATCTTAGTTGGATGTCTGTCCCTCAAGTGAATCAACCCAAATTTCCACAGCTTCTTCACTGCGGGACAGCCATCCTTGGTGCTTTTCGCTTCTTTTGAAATGTGGCCCAGTTTATCAGCTTATTTCTGTTGTCCATGCACCACCTGCTCAGGTGCCCATGTGCCACCACCAGCCCCAGGTGCTCATGTGCCACCACCTGCCCCAGGTGCCCATGTGCCACCATCTGCCCTAGGTCCCCATATGCCACCATCTTCCCCAGGTGCCCATGTGCCACCACCTGCCCCAGCTGCCCATGTGCCACCACCTGCCCCAGCTGCCCATGTGCCACCACCTGCCCCAGCTGCCCATGTGCCACCACCTGCCCCAGCTGCCCATGTGCCACCACCTGCCCCAGATGCCCATGTGCCACCACCTGCCCCAGCTGCCCATGTGCCACCACCTGTCTCAGCTGCCCATGTGCCACCTTGATCACATACTCTCACCCATTCCCACTGAACCGAAGCCTGACCCCTCCGATTTATTTATTTTTATTTTATGTGTATGAGTATTTCTCCTCCATGTATGTGTGCATGTATATACCATGTGTATACTGGTTCCCTCATAGGCCAGAACAGGACATCAGATTCCCTGGGACTAGAGTGAGATGGTTGTGAGCTGCCACATGGGTGCTAGGAACTGGACCCCCATCCTCTGCAAGAGCAAGTACTCTTAACCTCTGTTCCATCTCTCCAGCCTCAAGCATAAACCTCTTAAAAGTGGAGATCATCCAGGTATATGCTGTATACCTTTAGTCCTAGCACTTGGAAGGCAGAGGCAGGAGGCAGGAGGCAGGAGGCAGGAGGCAGGAGGCAGGAGGC
>NW_021604692.1:2419391-2441736 GCF_004785775.1 Grammomys surdaster | reverse complement strand
GGCAGGAGGCAGGAGGCAGGAGGCAGGAGGCAGGAGGCAGGAGGCAGAAGGCAGAAGGCAGAAGGCAGAAGGCAGAGGGGTTTCTGGGACTTCGAGGCCAGCCTGGTCTGCATATCAAGTTCCAGGGCAGCCAGAGCTATACAGTAAGAATTGTCTAAAAAAAAAAAAAAATTGACTTCCTCCTAGCTTGGTGCCATCTCATGGCTTCCTAGACACTTGAGTGAACACCCACAGCCATCCGCATACCCAGGCCATGCCAGTTCTGGCCTCTCCAGATCATCCCATCCACCTCCTGCTCAAATAGCTGAACTCTGATTACTTGAATGCAATAAGGTGTGGGAAAGAAGAAACAGCCAGCAAACCCTGCATACAAAGCCTGAGGGATGGTGGAAGGCAGTACCACTGATTGATAAGAGAAAGGTGGAGAGGGCTAAGTTTAATAGACATACTGACAAGATGGGCCATTGCCAGGTTGGGCTCTAGACACACCCCTCACCCATGTCCCTTTTCCTACCTGGGTAAGGGATCCGGCCATAGGTGACAATTTCCATCAGCAGGATACCAAAGGACCAGACATCTGACTTGATGGTAAAGGAACCAAAGTTGATGGCTTCGGGAGCTGTCCACTTGATGGGGAACTTGGCTCCTGCAGGGTTGGACAGAGCAGAGTCATGGTAAGTCTGGGGAGCACTGAGGGCTGGGGCTCTGCTGGGATGAGGGGAATCAGGACACGGGCACCTGCTGCCTCTACAAACAGTGATGCCCTTGCAAATGTGCCCTGCCATCCCATGGTACCAAGGGACATTTGTCTTGAGGACAGACAGCTGAAGCAAGGAGGCGTGGAGCTGTGGATGTACTGTGGGAGCTCACTCTGGGGGCTACATTGATCCAATTGCTGCCTGTTAAATTATAACTCTGAAAAGTGGAGTCCTAGAGGTCTTTGGGGATGAAGGACCTCCAGGGGGCTTGAGTCTAGGTCACAGCTGATACCCCCTCCACTCCCCAGCAATGGGGTGCAAGAGAGGACTTTAGCTGTCATCTGAGATTTGCCCTAGTCACTGAGTGTCTCTTCCCTATTCTTCCCTCCCTCCATCTAGCATGGAGGGTATTTGTCTTAATTACAGTGTAATTGGTGAACATGGCATACAGGATATATAACTGCCCCTTAATTCAGGATTATGATACACTTACTGTAAAGCAAAACCCAGAAGCCGACAATGCCTTAAACACTTAGTTACTGAACACTGGGGTTCAGCAACCGCATACCATGGCTAAATCAGAGCTGTAGCTCACTGCTCTGGATCAGCATCATGACGGAGGACAGCATATCACTAGACTTGGAAAGAGATCAAAATCCAAAGGGACAGCATGTTCATCCATTCATTCACTCATTTTTATGAGACAGGCTCTCCCATAGCATAGGTTGGCCTCAATTCATTACATAGCCTAGATAGGATGGCCTTGAACTCCTGATCCTTCTGCATCCACTTCCCTAGTGTCCAGACTGGAGGCATGTACCACCATGCCCACCTTCGCATCATTTCTTCTCCATGCAACTATGCCTGCACCATCAAAATGTTGAAAATCTGCAATGACTGGGCTCTCAGTCACTCTCTGCTGCCATCTGGTGTCCATGCCCTATCATGACTGGCAGAAAACAGGCTGAGTGCTGAGGGGCAGCACCAGCAGTTGCCAAACTGCAGGGCTGTAGGGTGGAAGGAACTAGAAGGCTGCAAGCAGTTCCATTTCAAAGACTTCAGCAGGACATTTGGTTTCATGGCTAGAGTGGTCCTATAGGCTGAGAGGCTAGACCGCCATCACCAATGGTTTAATGTCCATAAGTATGCACACATCACCCTAAACAGCCTTAAGCCTGGGAGCTTTTCAGAGCTGGTCATAAACCTGACTGGCTTCATTGCAAAAGTAGCAGCACTAAGTCCTGGGGATGGAACTGAGGACACCTAGCTCTGGACTCTTGCTACAATCCACACTGCCATGTTGACTGTCTTGCCTCCACTTA
Source organism: Grammomys surdaster (assembly GCF_004785775.1). Classification (NCBI taxonomy): domain Eukaryota; kingdom Metazoa; phylum Chordata; class Mammalia; order Rodentia; family Muridae; genus Grammomys; species Grammomys surdaster. The sequence goes on along the minus strand of NW_021604692.1, from coordinate 2,439,716 downwards.
GGGTTGGATCCTGCCTGTGGAAAGATGCCAGTGTCACTGAGCAACTGAGGCCTTTCCCCTGTGCCACTCTCTTCACTTGAGGCCCCTGTCACATGATGCTAATTTGAATTAGTGCTCCCTGTCTTTTCAACTTCCTGGCAGTGATAATGACACACCATCTTGGTCGGGTCTGTTTTCTTCCCTAATTCACTTTCCATGTGGCTGTGACAGGAGATGGTTAAAGTCCCACCAAAGGCCCCAGCACCTAAAGTTAACTCCTTTGTGTGATAAAAACTCTTGTGCTTTTAGGTGTCCCATAAAACTACTTTTAAAACCACATATTGAGCCACGGCTAAGCAAGAGACCATCTGTGTGCTCTTTGGAATTTGGCGAGGCTTGCATTATGGCTGAGTAAGCGATTAAGTATTGATAATTCTCAGCCCTAAAGGAAACATCCACACCACATCTCCTCCTTCCCAGGCAAAGATCATCCAGGAAGAGGCAGTAGAAAGACTGTAAAGCCAAAGACAGTGGAGGAATGCTGTAAAAGAGGATTTTCTGGATGACAGGGACATAGCACACAAGACCTGGAAGCAGCTGTGACTGCCTGTGCAAGACCAGCACAAGATCAAACTGGACAAAATCCCAGGAGAGGTGAGAAGTCGGCCTCTAAAATACCATTCCTAGCTGAGCAGCTGTTAGCAGTTGCGGCTGCTGGGGGTGGGAGGGTCAGTTTTTGTCAGGGTTGAGGATGCCACTAGCAGGAGTCAGTTCTCTCCTTCTACTATATGGATCCCGGAGCTTGATCTCAGGCCCTCAAACAGCAGCAGGCACTTTTACTCAGCCAATTTGCCTGCTCCTTTTCTTTTTAAAAACTGATATTTTGAAATGACTTACTTTACATGTAGGGGTATTTTGCATGCATGTATAAGTGTGTACCACATGCATGTATAAGTATGTACCACATGCACGTCTCACTCCCTCAGCATCCAAAGGAGGGTGTTGGATCCCATGGAACTGGGGTTAGATGATTGGGAGCCACCATGTGGGTGTCAGGACTCAGGTACTCTGCAAAAACAGCACGTGCTCTTAACCACGGAGCCATCTCTCCAGCCTCTTCTTTCCTTTCAGGAAACGGGTCTCTATATCCCAGGTTGGCTCCAACTCGTGGTAATCCTCATCTTTCTGAGTCCTGAGATTTATAGCCCAATTCTAAGTAAGTTATTTTCTTTATGTCATACTTTTGTGTGGTAATAAGGCTCAAACCCAGATCTCGAGCATGCCTGGTAGGCACTCCGCCACCAAGCCACATCCTCGGTCACGGTCCTTTTCTACATCTAGAGAGTTTTCTCCATGTCCCACTTATTCTTCACAGATTTAGATTATATATCAAATATTCATTTTATTTTTGTACTTAGTTTAAACATCAAATCATATAACAAATGGTGTGTGTGTGTGTGTGTGTATTTACTGGAGACAGCCTAGTACAATGCACATGCTAGGCAAGTGTTCTGCCACAGAACGACAGCCCCTTTACTTTTTATTTTGAGACAGGATCAGTAACTACCCTGGCAGACCTTGAACTTGTGATCTCAGTCTCCAGAGTAGCCTGGGTTACAAGTTTGCACATCTAGACCCAGCTAAATATACAGGTACTTAAGGTCTAACTTTGGTGGTCTGTAACTAAGTAGCCTGTGTGATCATCATTTGATGATAAAGACGATAGCCTTTGCAGCCCCTTGGAAGGCTCCTTCCAGCTACGCAGGGGTAGTACCTCCCTGCTTCAGCTAGCACTCCCCCACCTCCCTTCACAGCTTTGTGGGTATAAGTGAATTTTACAGCTTTAATGATATATAATTCACAAGCCATAAAATCCACACATTTAAAGTGTATATTCCAATGAATTTTTTTCAAGACAGGGTTTCTCTGTGTAGCTCTGTCCGGGCTGTCCTGGAACTCACCCTGTAGACCAGGCTAGCCTTGAATGCAGTGCTGGGATTAAAGGTGTAGCCACCACAGCTCCCAATGACTTTCATAATAGCTGAAGAATTGCGAATTGCACAGTGTTTCATCACATGTCATCCAGCCCCATCCCTGGCACTCAGAACCCCTTTCTTGAGTCTCCCACCCAGCCCTAGGCAACCACTGCTCCATTCTGGGAATTTCTTATCAAGGGTAACAGATACTGGTGCCTGGCCTCTACTTAACAGGCTTCCAACAGTTCTTTCCATTCTGTCAGAGACACTACTCCATGGCGTGGATACTCACATATTCTCCATCTGTTCTTCAGCTGATGGGCATCAGTCACGATGTTTCAGTCTGGGGCTATCACGAAGAACACTATGAGCTTCATACATGACCTTTGCCCGGTTTTGGATTCCATCATGTATGTGGAACCTTCTGGCATCTACTCTGTTTAGATTCACTTCTTTCATTTGGATGCCATGCCTCCTCCCGTTTAGTTGCATGTGGCATTGGTGTGTGGTGTGATGGGGATGGAGCCTATGGTCTTCCATGTTAGTGATGCCTGCCTTCGCCACTCAGCGCCATCCCCAGCCCCTGGTGTGGGTTTTTAAGTGCTGTGTGGTGCTACATTATGTGTGTGACACAGATGACATGCACACTCAATCTGTGGACACTTAGATGATTCTGTTTTTGTTTCCTGGGCATAAAGTTGCTCTCACTTCTCACTGCTACTTCATATCCATATGCTTTGAAATGTTCCTCTTCAGGTCTTGTGTGGTATTAACATTGCCAACCTGGTGGGATCTAGAATCGCCTAGGAGACGCCCCCCTGGGTGTGTGTGTGAAGGACTCTTTTTACATAGGGCTATCTGAGGTGGGCAGACCCATCCCAAATGTGGGCCGCACCTGCCGTGGGCTGTGGACCACATGACAAAGGAAAGATCGAGTTGAACACGCATCTGTCTGTTGGCCTCCTAACTTGATTCAAGAGTTAGTCTAGGATAGATCTTTGCCCTTTCCAGGAGGACAGCATTCCCTACCTTCCCGAGCTGTGTACTCATTGTCCTCAATGATCCGTGCCAGTCCAAAGTCAGCAATCTTACACACCAATGATGCAGAGACCAAGATGTTGGCAGCCCGGAGGTCTCGGTGGATGTAGTTCCTCTGCTCAATGAAGGCCATGCCCTCTGAAATCTGTAACCGGAAGACACAGTGTCATCCTCACATATTGGAAGCGTACAGAATCTTCCCCTAGAAAACTGGGAGATATTTGCATCGGCCCTGCAACTTTCTTTCTTTGTTTCTCTTTCTTTCTCTCTTTCTTTCTCTCTTTCTTTCTCTCTCTCTTTCTTTCTTTCTTTCTTTCTTTCTTTCTTTCTTTCTTTCTCTCTTTCTCTCTTTCCCTCTTTCTCTCTTTCTTTCTTTCTCTTTCTTTCTGTCTTTCTTTCTTTCTCTCTCTCTTTCTTTCTTTCTTTCTTTCCCTCTCTCCCTCCCTTCTCCTTCCTTCCTTCCTTCCTTCCTTCCTTCCTTCCTTCCTATTTTTTTTTTTTGTCAGAAGGATCCTGGGCTCTCGATTGGTACTGCTCTGCCTGCTTATCTAGGCTTGGGGATACTCTCAAGTTCTGGCTCTGTTTGTGGACTTTTGTTTTTTGAACATCAGAACTTCTGGAGAGTCCTTTGAAATGTCTTCAAGGAACAAGCAATGTGAATGTTTCCCCAGGACCCTCTGCCCACATGCATGAGCCAGTGTACCAGGGAGAGCTTCGATCCCTTCTGGGGACAACATCACCTCAATATTCTCTCCTCACTCTTATGCCCTCCTTATCCTCAAGCCTGGAAAATTCACCTGCTAATCTAACAAAAGTCCTCAGGCTGTCTATGAGTGCCTATCCAGTCCTTTGAACAGGATGTAGGTAGGCACAGCCATTGCATGACCACCATAGAGAAAAGGCAAAACAGGGTACCAGATGGAAGTGCAGAAAGTTTCATTAGATGGTCGTGGAAACTGCCTGGAGGAGGTGACATTTTAGCAGAGAATGGGATGACCACAATAATAAGTGTGTTGAATAAGAACATTGCAGGCAGGGAGAGTACCATGTGCAAAGGTGGGAGGACGAGCAATCTTAGAATAGCATGGGGCCAGGTATCTGAGCAGAGATGGGAAAGTGGAGCTTGGGAAGGCTTCAGTGTAGCTGGATGCATATTTAAGGACCACTGTGGCTTCCAAGACAGTGTGAAGAATTCTTATTCTTTTTTTTTCCAAGACAGGGTTTTTCTTTATAGCCCTGGCTGTCCTGGAACTCACTCTGTAGACCAGGCTGGCCTTGAACTCAGAAATCTACCGGCCTCTTCCTCCCAAGTGCTGTGACTAAAGGTGTGCACCACCACTGCCCGGCTAAGAACTCTTATTCTTAAAGCTTCTGGTAGAAAGACACATTGCTGTTAGGAGAGGTGGAAGATAAACCTCAGTTGCCCAGAGAGCCACATGTACAGTTTACAGAACTACCTTGGAGCTCTGTGAAGGCAGACTCACCGTGAGCCACTTTACAGAGATGCTTGTCCTGAATGTCAGCTTCAAACCAGAATGGCTCCAGACAGTCCAGAACTGCAGAACTCTGGAGGTTTGCACCCGGGGATTATTAGATGAGGTTATTTTAGGAACTGGGAGTGGCAGAGTCTGATCAGACAGCCCAAAACGGAGCTGGGCAGTAAACTCAAAGCCTTAGGGAACCAGGTAGTGCAATTGCAAAGAATGAACAGGAGGGGGCATCAAAAGCAGTAGAAATAAGCCAAGCTTTCTGAGTGAACTTTCAAGACTGATTTTGTCTGGATAGAGATTGTAGTGGACTGAGATGGGGTCTGGAGGTCTGGAGAGCATGAGAAATCTACAGGGCATCCTTAGAAGAGCAGCTGGCGACGTTACTAGGAAGATACGGCAGCTTATTTAAAATAAACTGATAAACACAGCAGGTCTTTTTTTTTTTTTTTTTTTTTTTTTAACAAACTATAGACTTGGGAGGGTTAGGATCCATCGAGAGGAAATTGAAAGCCCAGAGTTGTAAATAACCAGCTCAAAGCTGCATAGCATGTGACTCTTACCCAACCTCTGTGTCTAGTGCATTCCCGCTGGCTGACATGCCTATATCGCTGGTTGTTATGTGAGCTCAATGGGGAAGGTATGCTAACGCCACTTGGGAGGCAATGGGACATCATGGCTAAGTGGCTCCAGAGTTAGACCAGCTTAACTTGATCCCCAAGCTTGTGACCACAAGCCTGTCTCCTAGATCTCCTAGGGAGGCTAACCTCTAAGCTTGTACCACAGGCAAGGACAGTGTCTGCCATAAACTATTCACTTGAGAGGTGGCTAGTAATGTCATCAGAGCAGCCAAGTGCCTCGCTCAGATCCTCACTGGCAGAGCTGGGACTAACACAAACACACTGCATGTCACTCAAATGCTGGAACTTGATGGTAATAAGTTGATATGGTTTCAAAACCACCAGGCAAGTCCCCAGGTACTAGAACTTAGGTCTGCTTCCAAGAATATCAGGGAATCAAGGAACTGGTAAGCAGTGATTCTAGCACAGTGCTTGTGTGTTAGTTTGTGTGTGTGTGTGTGTGAGTGTGTGTGTATGAGTATATATGTGTTTCTAGTACTATAATACCGCTTTCTGCCAACTTGAATAGGAATAGCTTTTCTTCAAGAGGAAGGGCTTCTTCCTCTCTTTAAATATAATTTAGTTATCTACTTTTAGTTTTTCAAGACAGGGTTTCTCTATGTAGCCATAGCTGTCTTGGAATTCATTTTGTGGACCTTGAACTCACAGTGATATGCTTGCCTCTGCCTTCTGAGTGCTGGGATCAAGGTGTGCAGCACCACTGCCTGGCTATTTATTTTAATTTTATGTGCATTGGTGTTTTGCCTGCATGTATTTCTGTGTGAAGGTGTTGGATCCCCTGGAACTGGAGTTACAGACAGCTGTGAACTGCCATGTGGGTTCTGAGAATTGAACTCTGGCCCTCTGGAAGATCCACCTGTGCTCTTAACCCCTGAACCACCTCTCCAGCCCAGGGATAGCTCTAATAAGACATATTTTAAATTCTATTATATGAAATTTTATTTCACCAATAAAGTTGGGGCTAAAAACAGGTTCCAAACTTGAAAGCTACATTTGTGATGCAATTTTCCCATTGGACTGGGAAACTGAGAACCAGAGTAGGTCTGAGGTTACAAAAGTGGGTCCTCAGGTAAATATCCTGTTCTGTCCAGGCTCAGAATCTACCTCTGCTTTTGGGTGTACCAAGACCAGAATGTCTCTTGTTTTGTTTTCTTCAGCTGTAAACCAGGGAGAGAGTGGCTCAATTTTTTGCTACAGGGTTTCATGTATCCCAGGTTGACCTAGAACACACTATATAACAGAGGATAACTTTGCACTTCTGATCTTCCTGCATCCATTTCTCAAATGTTCAGATTAATTATACATGTGTAGCACCACATCTGGTTCATGTGGTGCTGGGATCAAGCCTGGGACTTCATGTGTGCTAGGCTACTGACTAAGCCATATCCCCCTCTGCAGGGGTAGCTCTTGCTCACCAGCAAAGCTCCTGCTGGTTACATGCTCATACTTGAGTATCAGGCTAGACTATTGCTCTCCAGGAGACTGGGGCCCACTGGAAAGGAAGTGCCCGGCCTTGATTTCCATATGTCTCTGGCATTCAGGGCTCTGAAAGTAGAGGCTCTGGTTAGACCTCACCAGGGTTTGAGCCCCTGGTATTTGCATAGTCAAATGAGCTTTGACCTGGGTCTACCAGGCTCAACCCTAGGTTCAGCTGCAAACTCCCTCAACTCCCACAGGGCTGTGCCCACATCCCTTTCATCTGTGCCACATGCTGGCTCTGGCTGGCCATGCTTGCCCTCCGTTGCCTTTTTGGCCGTTTGAACAGAGCAGAATACAGAGTTGGAGGAAGCCCGCTGTGCGTGGAATGTGGCCACGGGCCGGGCCGCGGGGCAGGTAAGAGAGAACGTTAACTGGTTTTGTACAGAGTTGGGAATAGAACTCAGAGTGTGTGCACCCAGGAAAGCTCTGGACCACTGAAGCATTCTTGTTTTGCTCATTTATTTTAAATTGGGGTTTTAAGATGTGTCCCTTAGGCTTACATAGCCCCTTCTCTTTGCTGAATTCTTGCTCTTCAGGTTCTGAGCTGGGGCCACAAGGGTGGTGGGCCTTTAAGAGAGCTCATTGTTTAATGCCTGCAGTCTCATCTACAAGTGAACTTGTATGAAGCAAGAAGCGGCTGTTTGCTATTGTCATCATTGTGACAGCCACTCCTTCCCCTCTAATCAGCCCTGCAGCTTAGACCAGCTGGACAGCCTCCCTGGGCTTCAGTTTCCTCATCTGAACTTAACTTTTTTTTAAAGACATACTCTGCAGCTCAAGTCTAGCCTGGCCCTCCTGATCTTCCCTCTGCCTCCAGAGTGTTAAGATTACAGTCATTCACCATTGTGCCAAGTTTGTACTTAAATTCTTCACATCTCAGTTTTCAGGTCTGTAAGATGGGATGACAGTTACCTTCCTGTGACCAGACTCCTACTTCAGAGGCCTGCCAGGACCCTGGGCTTGGCTGCTGTGACTGGCTTTGGCCAATAGGGTATTGACAAGTCATTGCAAACAGAGGCTTACCCACTGCCTACACCCTGGACAAATCCCTCTTGGAGCTCTGGTACTGGGCTGTAAAAAAAAAGTACTGAGGGCCTAGAGGCCACATGGGGAGAAATTGTAAGGATGGATGTTACCTTGGACAATGTTCCTCACGTCACCTCAGTTCATAGAGTGGTCCACCTAGCTTGCTACAGTCAGTCCGGAGAATCATGGGAAATATTCAGTGTTATCATTTCAGGCTACTAAGCCTTTATCTGTTACATAAGAATGGATGGCTTACATGGCTGGTGATGTAGCTCAAATGTAGACTCCTTCTCTGGCATGTGTAGGGCCCCAGGTTCCAGTCCTCACTCCAAAAACCAACCAACAAAATGATCCCAGGCTCTAGAGAGATGGCCCAGTGGTTAAGAGCACTGGCTGCTCTTCCAGAGATCCTGGATTCAGTCCTAGCACCCACATGGCAGCTCACAGCCATCTATAACTACAGTTCTAGAGAATCTGGCACCCTCTTCTGACATATGAGGGCACCAAACTTTCATGTAGCATAGACTTATATGCAGGCAAAAGAACCATATAATAAAATAATTAATCTTTTATTTAAAAATTTCATAGTTTTTATGTCAGCACTGTATGGGTTGGTTCACATGAGAACAGTCCGTATCTGTGGGTTCTGCATCTGCAGAGTCAACCAACAGCACATCAAGAATATTCTAAAAACAATTGCATCTATATTCACTGTCTACAGACCTTAAATGATTATTGTCCCTTACACAATACAAAATAATAAGTATTTACATAGCATTTATGTTGAATTCCATAAGCCACCTAGAGATGCTTTAAGTACTATACAGGGAGTGTGCCTAGGCTATTTGCAAATATACTATTTTCTATAAGGGACTGTAGCATGCATAAGTTTTTGAGTACTTGGAGTACTGTGACTAGTCCTTGTGTATGTGGTGAGGATGAGTATTCACACAAAAGATACAGAGCACACAAATGACGTCACCTCTCCTGTCACCTCTCCTGTCACCTCTCCTGTCACCTCTCCTGTCACCTCTCCTGTCACCTCTCCTGACCGTTGCTGGCACAGCTCACCTGGGCTGAGAAGTCGATGAGTTTTGGCAATGGCTGCTTGCTTCCCTCTTCACTCTTGAGAAAGTCCAGCAGGCTTCCTGCAGAGGGGAGCAAGAAGAAACATGGACTACTACTCCTTAGGTGAGGAATAAGTAACACTTTTTCATAGCAATAGAGATTTTTCCTCTTTGCAGTACAGGGATTGAACCCAGAGCCTAACACATGCTAGGCAAGCGCTCTACCGCTGAGCTATATCTCCAGCCGATCTTCTCCTTCTCTTCCTCCTCCTCTTCTCTTCCTCCTCCTCCTCCTCCTCCTCCTCCTCCTCCTCCTCTTCTTCCTCTTCCTCCCCCTCCCCTTCTCCCTCCCCTTCTCCCTCTCCCTCTCCCTCTTCTTTTTTTGAGACAGGGCTTCTCTATGTTGTCTTGGCTGAGCTGGAACTCAATTTGTAGACAAGCCTGGCAATTCTCTAACTCACAGAAACTGCCTGCCTCTGAATCTCAAGTGCTGGGATTAAAGGCAAGCCGTGTATGACTTTCTTCTTGAGATAGTGTCTTGTTATGTTGTTCAGGCTGGTCCCCTAATTCCTGGGCTCCAGCTATTTTACCATTTCAACTGTGGAATAGTCTCGACTGCCAGCATTCATCACTGCCCAGCTGTAGTGCTAGTTAAAGATATCTTCCTACTGCTCCTAGTATCTGAGTGCTAGAGCCTGAATTTTTATGATAGGACTTTTTAGTTGCTTACTAACTCTTTGGCTGATACAGCCTCATGAAACTGGGTGCTCAGGGCTTGGCTTTAGAAAGCTGGCTGGTGGTAGATTTGTAAACTTGAAAAGTAGAAAAAGTTTTGAGTTTTCAAGTCACATTGGATGATGTTGTGTGAGATGTTTATCCAGAAATGACCAGGGACTGAAAATGACTATAAACCAGCTTTCTTAAAACAAACAAAACAAACAAACAAACTCTGAGAAGCCAGGTGTGGAGACACACATCTGTAATCCCAGCACTTGAGAGGTTGAGGCAGGACAGCTGTGACATTGAGGCTAGCCTGGGCTACATAATGAGTGCCAGGACAGCCTGGGCTACAGAGTGAAATCCTTTCTCAAACATTCCTGAGATATGCTGAATAATCACAGGGTAGGGTGGCCCAAAGCTAAGTAGCCTGAAGTGACAACATGAACATTGTCATGATTCAGTGGGTTGATCATAGCAGGGTAGGTGGACCACACTGTGAAGGGAGGTGACACAGGTGGAACATTCAAGATGATGTGTCACTTTTATGGTCTTTCTCCATGTGGTTTCTTTTTCCCTTTGTACTTGAAGCAAGACTTCTTTACAGCCCAGCACCAGGGTTCTCAGGTACAAGTCACAAGGAAGCCCCGTGATTCCTCTGTCATCCAGGGGCTGCCCTTCCTCTCCACAGAGCTCCCTTGACATGATTTCACTCTGCGAGCCAGGAGGCTGGAGTGTTGGAGCTCTATGAGGACTTGTTGGATGTGCCCGAAGAGCCACGCCAAGGTCATCTTTGAGACTGAAAGACATCAGCTTGGACCACAGTCTATCTTAGCCCACACACCTTTGGCCATGAACTCTGTGACGATAAAGATGGGCTCCTGAGAGACCACAGCGTGCAGCTTCACCAGCTTGTCATGCTGCAGCGTCTTCATCAGGTTGGCCTCTGCCAGGAAGGCCTCCACTGACATGCTCCCCGGCTTCATTGTCTTCACGGCCACTTTGGTGTGCTTGTTGTAGGTGGCTCAAGAAAGCATGAAACATAGAGGGTGGTTAGGACCCAGCAGCCCTGGAGCCCTCCCTGCCCATCTTAGGCCTTTAAGACAGAGAGAGGGCACCACTACAGCCCGGCTGTGGGCTGGAGACTGGTTCCCTACCTAGCTGAGTACAACTCAAACATCTAAGTTCTCTGGGCGTTTTCCTCACCTGCTAAGTGGAAGTGATAAGCACTCACTCTGAAGGGCTGTTTGTAAGAGTGCAAGAACCTCCTGTCTGGGCTTGGAGCATGTGCCTATCATTCTAGATCTCTCAAGCTAGTGAAGGAGGGGGACTGGAGGCTCCAGGCCAGCCAACTCAAAAGACGGGCTGAGACTGGAGCTCAGTGGCACAGCACTCGCTTAGCACATGCAGGATGCTGAGTTTGATCCCCAGCGCTATAACAGAAATAATAATGGGAGTAACCCTTAAGCCACCAGTTAGACTGTGACACGAGCCTGCACAAACAGTGGGTAAGCTTAACGCTGCCTTGAAATAAATACCAGATTCATTATGTCCATAGGCTCTGCTTGGCCTGATCATGCCTACTTCTCTGTCCTTGTCATCCACCAAGGTGACCTCCAACACATGCTCAAACTAGAGACTGAACCAGGGTCTCATACTAGGAAAATGTTCTACCACTGAGCTATATCCCCAGCCCTGTTTTCACAGTTTATTTTGAAACAGGGTCGTACTAAGTTGTTCAGGTTGGCCTTGAACTTGAGTCCTCCTGTCTCAATATAGTAGCTGGGATGGTAGGCATATATCACTAGGCCTGGCTCAATAAATTCACTCTTGCTTTCTTAAAAAAAAATTAATGAAATAAAATACATTTCTCTCTCTTTCTCTCTCTCTTTGTGTATGTGTGTGTGCCTGTGCATGTGTGTATGTGTGTGTGTGTGTATATGTTTGTATGTGTGTGTGTATGTGTGTGTGTGAGTGTGTGTGTGTATGTGTGTGTGTATGTGTGCAGGTTAGAGGACGATCTTTGCCAGCAGTTCCCTCTTTTCAGTGTGGGTTCTGGGGTTTGAACTAAAATCATCAGGTTTTGCAGCAAGCCCTTTTACCCAGTGAGCCAGCTCACTGGCCTCACCCTGGCTTTTATGCATTAACCGCCCTGCATGTACCTGTCCCTCAAGTACTCAGCTTCGGGGACTTGCCATACACTGTTCTCTTGTTCCATCCCACCCTGCTTCATTTGATGTCTCTTGTCTTATACATGCTTTTCTTTCTTTGTGTGCCTTGGATGCCAAGAAGCTCAAATCCAGATCTGTGATGTTGTTTGTAGTGAGGACATAGGGTCTCATGGGACGGTTCTTTCTTTTTTTATTAGCCCCAACTTTGCTACTCAGATCTGTCTTTCCTCCTACACCTCCTTTTGGCTTCCTTGCTCAGCACCTGGCATAGAGCAGGCTCTGGGTAAGCGGAGCTGAGACACAGGCTTTTGAGACTTACTTCATCTGGTGGTGGGTTTGCATCTCTACAGGCTGCTTCCTGTCTATCTGCCATACAGAGGAGTGTCATCACGCAGGCCAAGCATTGTGACCATCTATCTCCCCGTAAAACAGGAATGAATGGCTGTTCTCAAGATACTGGGGCAAGGACCACAGGGGTGTGCCAAGCCTTTCTGGTGTCCCATCATGTCTGGAATATCACTGAGCATTGTGGCTCATGATCTGAACAGCTTAGTCTTTAGTTGCCAGCATTGGACTCACCTGAAAACCCAAGCCCTTTCCCCTCACTCTGAATTTTCACCATCACAAGAGGCCCTGAGTATACCAGCCCCACAAGGGCGGGTGTTCCCAAATCCACACAAAAGAGGGACTTCCCCATCCTGGACTTGGGCAGTTCTTTGACCTTCAAGCCTGGCCACAAAGGCAAACTAGTGATTTCCCAGTAGACAATTTGGTTTGCTATCTGAGGAGTGGCTTTCTGTGGTTATTATTTGAATTCCCCGCTGCTAGGTGATATCCCTATACCCTCAAGGCTCTCCCAGTACTGGCTTTGTGGACTCTGGCCCCAGCTCCTTACCCATCCACACTTCTCCAAACTGTCCCGCTCCGAGTTTCTTCTCCATCTGGAGAGATTCTCGAGGAATCTCCCAGGCATCTTTCTCCCATGGCTTCTGAGGTTTGGGAGATACACAGGGCACTGACAGCTTCTGGCAGAGCCCATCCTTCCCCTCTGAAACAGAGTGCCCAGTCAGCAGGCAGGACATTCCCCTAATCGCAGAATATGACGAAATGATGCCTGTATACCTCCACCCTCATGTCCAACCAGCCTAAACCTTAAGGAGTGCCCAGAGTGATTGCCTGGCAAGACCAGGAAATTCGAGTGCAGAATTGCATGCCACTGGGAATCTGAGAGACAGGCCCCTCTCAGTGGGGGTTAGTGGTATGATACAGTACTTGCCTAGCAAGCACTAGACTCTGGTTCCTTCTCCAGAGCCAAACAATCATTGAAAAGCAAAGCCAACGTGCTGAGGACTACAGGCTGTGGCTGGTGACGGCATCACAGCCAGGCCACACGGCTTAGGCTCTGCAGTCAAATGTGGAGGCATGGCCTGGAGCAAAACTCACTCTTATAGTGGACCACAAGTTCCTGCAGGCTGCTGAAGGTGCTCCTCGGAGAGATGTAGAAACCTCCACTGTCCAGTGTCCGGATCTTATAATGCTTTACCGTGTCTCCGTGCTGGGGGTCATAGTCTCGAACAGACAATGAGTAGCTCCCTGGATTGGTCCAAGAGAAGCCCCTCAGAATGGCACCTCAAAGGCCTGGCTGCCTGATGTCAGTACTTTGACATCCTTATGATGTCCCGTGAGGCCTCTGCTGGCAGCACCTGGGCAGAAGCTCATTTCATTAAGAGTGGGCTGAGGCATTAGGCTGCCTGGGTTCACATCCCAGCTCAGCAAGTCTCAGGTGTGAGCTCTGGGGCAAATGACCACTGGGCTTTGTATGCCTCAGTCCCCTCGACTGTAAAAATAAGAGTTGTTATGCCTCTCCATCTCATCAGTTTGCCCCGTGATTAGCAGAAGTAATACTGATAAGTGACTTGGGAAGTAAGCTGGCTGTCACAATCACTTCATTATCTACCCATCTGTCTGTCTGTCTATCTATGTATCTATCTATGTATCTATCTATGTATCTATCTATGTATCTATGTATCTATGTATCTATCTATCTATCTATCTATCTATCATCTATACCATCTATCTGTCTGTATATATTTAATGAAGAAAAAGCCAAGATACTATACTAATTTGGGAGAGAGAGAAACAGAAATGTACAAATAAATAAAAAGAAAGAACAAAGAAGATCTGGTCTGATTACTAAAATGTGAAAATAGGCACTGTGGTCAGCTGCACAGTGTCCATGATGTTCTTATGTGAACACCTGCTCCTGGAAATATGTGACCTTACACAACACAGAGTACTCAGGGAGTTCCCAGGGAACTCAGAGGGGTCTTTAAGGGAGGCAGTTAGTGACTGTGCTGCTGGACAAGGGTGTTGGAGAGGATGAGCCATGAGCCAAGCAACACTTGTGGCCTTTCAAAGCCCAAAAGGACAAAAAATGAAATGGAGCCTCCCTGCCCCCACCCCCAAGCCTCCAAAATGAGCCAGGCCCACAGACACCCTGACCAGAGTCCAGCAAGCCCAGACTCTTGGCTTCCAGAACTGAGAGGTAAAACAGATGTGTGGCTCTAAACTGTCCAGCTTGCAGTAAGCCATGACTTGGATTGTCACACAGACCAGAGACGCTCAAGTCTTCCAATCTGTGACCACAGTTCATCATGTCAGAGCTGTGCTAACTAGCTTCTCTGCTGTTCAATTTTCCTCCTTTTTATAATAGCACAATGTCATGGAGGGAAGTTTAGATTGTGGAATGACAGCTGACAACATGCCACGCTGTTCTAAGCATGCTGGCCAAATGAACAGTGAATGACTTGGAACAGTGTGCATTTTGATCAATTAAAATTACATGGATCATATTATTCATCATAGTGAATAGTATCATGAGGTAGATGCTTTATAGAATTATATCAGCCACATTTTATATGTGACATAACTCACTTGGAGTCACACAAGCTGGCAAGTGGCACATTTGGGTTTTAAGCCTGTCCAGTTGGCTCCAGGGCCCCTTCTTAGCCACCCTATCCCAGTCAAGGGGAACCTGATGTACCTGGGGCTAGACAGAGTGCATAGGATCTGGAAAGCAGCCAAGTGCTTGGGACCTTGTTCTAAATCAGTCAGATCCTCGGCTTCCTTCACCTCCAAGGGGCTGTGGACGTAAGTCCAGCCCACTCTCCTGTCCACAGGTCTGCCACAGGGCTTTTGGTTTCTTTGCTTCTCCATAGAACTAGACAGGCCAATCTCTAAGCTACTCTAGGCACAGCGGGAGACAAGAAGCTTGGCCTCCCTGCAGCCTAAATGCTCACAGGCCTCAGACAGAGACCAAATGACTGGCCCCAGACTCACAGATGCCTTTGATGTCCCCCAAACTATGTGCCTCATAGTACCAACCAGGTCACACGTTATACAGCTGACTTGACCTGTTCAAATCAAGTGGCTGTGAGTGCGAACAGCCAAAGGCTCACTGTGCACGTGGAATCTGACCTGACACACACAGCATGTATGTGAGCTCACACACACTGCTGCCCAGGGAAACCCACCCAGGGGAGTGCCAGTCGGAACCAGCCTATGTGGTTAGAGGTGATTTTATTATCAAGATAGTGTTTCTATCCATAGTCCTATAGACCAGGCTGGCCCTGAACTTAGAGATTCACCTGCTTCTGCAGTGTTTTCATTTTATTTTAGTTTTAAACTTTGGTCACCCACTCCAGATGACTCCTTTCTGACATGGGAATTTCGGGACAAGACTCCTGACACCAATGACATCTTCCCATCCAAATGCCCATAAAAGAGCTTCCTCCCTTACATCGTATAGGGTAGGGCACATGGCTGTCATTGTCATGCTTGTAGAGGTCAGAGGACAGTCTTCAGCTGTCGGTTCTTCCCTTTTACTGTGTAGGTCTGGGGTATGGAACTCAGCTTGTCAAATGACCTCTGGGATCTCCAGCTAAGCCATCTCACTTACCCTCCCCCACCGAGAGAGACTTTTAAGTGAGTCCCAGAGGCACAGGGCCAGGGCCTGTTTTGGGTCAAGTTCTATCTTGCCCAGCACTGTTTCCTCACCTGGGAGCAATGGAACTTATGGGCAGGACAAAGTAGTGTGGCTATTTAAGATATTAGACCGGGATCCAGTGGGGACCAAGTGTCAGCTTGATGTTTGTTTGCTTTCGGGACTCAAGCCACTTCTGTTGATCTAAGCCGGCATCTTCTAGAACTGAGAAGAGGCCGCTTAGTGCAGACCCACAACCCTCTTCTTGCTCAGAGCAGCAAACAACAGATGAAAACTTGGCAGTATGGCCACTTGACAGAGCTATTCAACCCTCCTCAGAGAATTGTCCTAGGGTTGGAGAGGCACCTTGCCTGGGCACAGGAAGAGGGAGGGCTGGCATCACCTTTGGTGGTCTCACTGTCCCGGATCATGAAGGAGCCTAGCATGTTGCCGGGAGCCAGGAGGTGGCGCTCTGCATCCTTCCGGCTGATACCCTTGAAGAACCACCTGTCAGGAATGAATGAGGACAGTGTGAGATTCAGGATAGACCAACCTGCCCTGCTCAGGTGATGTTCCTGGCCATACAGGGCACAGCCCACTCAGAGGTTGGGCCCCAAGCACCTGACCTCAAGAAGCATTGTTTTTCTTACTTTTGGGGGGTTGGGTCGGTGGGAAACAGCTATTCTTTTTTTTTTCTTTGCTATTTTGGGTACTTATGGAAAAGTTCATGTTGTAGCAGCTGAAGTTCTTTTTATCCTCACGAGAATAAGGAGCAGTTCAAGTACCACAATGGGGAGAGAGTCCTGAGCAGATATCAGCATGCCTGACACTGCTGCAGGTCTGCCAGGTGACTTTCGTTCTATGGGTCTCTGCTGCCTCAGTGATCAACAACAGAGAAAGATAGCTAACTTTAATCACCCTCCTGCCCCCATACAGTGTCTCATTATACAGTTCTACTGTCCTGGAACTCACTATGTAGACCAGGCTAGCCTTGAACTCACAGAGATCCATCTCCCTCTGCCTTCAGAGTGTTGGGATTAAAGAATTGTGCTACTAAACTTAGCTCATGCCGGGCAGTGGTGGCGCACGCCTTTAATCCCAGCACTTGGGAGGCAGAGGCAGGCGGATTTCTGAGTTCAAGAGTTCGAGGCTAGCCTGGTCTACAGAGTGAGTTCCAGGACAGCTAGGGCTACACAGAGAAACCCTGTCTCGAAAAAAACAAACAAAAAAAAGAGCTCAGTACTTGAGAGGGAGGCAGACAGGGCGTGTGCAACAAAAACAAACAAACAAACAAACAAACAAAAGTCCCTTTTTGCCAGTGGGATATGTTCAGAAGGAAGTAAAAACACCTCTCCGAAGGTCACAGAAGGGACCATTTTGGACAGGTCTGCGAGACCTGAAGCATGGGAATGAACCAGCTAAGCCAAGAGCCTCGGGAAGAGGGTGCCAGACAGGGGAGAGAGTGCATCCAGAGATGCTGAGGTGGTTAGCAGGCCAGTTTTGCCCAGGCAGCCTTCTGGAAGACAGAGCTGGAATACTTACTCCTCTGTCTCCAAAGAGTTAACTCGAGCCACATAGTTGCTTGGGATGTAGCCTTCCTTCCGGGTAGCCAGGGAACGTGCCTTCCACCACTCCCCAGACCTAAGGAAAAGGAGAGAGAGAAGGGTCAGCAGGCACAGGAATCTTCTTTAGTCTGCTGTGTCCCCTACTTGGGCCTAGAAGCCCCCCTCCCACACTCAGGAAGCCAGGAGGTTAGAGGCAGGGTACCTAGCATGTGCCGAGGACTAGGGTAGGGTTGTGATAGTCTCCACAGGAGTCTGGAGTAAAGCCACAGCCTGGGTCCTTGGATCCATTCTTCTTCCTGGACTTGTGTCCTTGGCTGGACTAACTTGACCCAATCCAGGACCTGTGTCCTGGAAGCACTCACACTGGCTCAGTTGGAGCCCAGAGGAGAAGGCCGTGGGCTCAAGGGTTTGGCTACACATGGCCAGGTCTCATTCCCAGATCTCAGTATAATCTGAACTCTTGTAACAGTCCCTTCTGGTAAAGGCTGTGACTATCATAGGTGGGGGGCTCAGAGGGATTTCTGGAGGGACCAGGCCTGAAGGGCAGCTTGGAGTCCAGACACTTAGGCCTCCATCCCTTAGGAAGGCTTTGTGGAGAGCCTGCTAGGGAGGACATAGTTTCCATCTCTGGTTTTGTTACTAAGTGTGTGTTACTATGGTGTGTTGTCAGATTCTCATTTGCTCCCAGAATTAGGCTGTCGGGCTCTTTAAGAATGGAAAACAGAAATATAGCTAAACCCTGCAGGTGGGTGTGTCTCAAGGGGGACCAGGCTAGAACTCACTCTTCCAGAACCACCATCTGGTCTCCCTTCTGGAAGCTGAGGTCTTCACGGTGAATGGCCTCATAGTCGTACAGTGCGACTACAACGGTGTCCTCAGAGCCTGTCAGGAAGGGAGATACCAGGATGGATTCCTGTGCCATCCCCCAGTACCCAACTCCTTTGCAACAGAGCAGCCTCCTGTGCTGGGCCCTGTGCTGGTTAAAGCCTTCGGGGCTTTGTTCACATCACCAGACAGCATTCTAGAAAGACAAGAGCCCAGGCAAGGAATTCGGGTAACTCAGAGGCTATTCAAGGATGCTAGTTAGCTCTTGTCACCTCAACGCAAACTAGAGTCACCTGGAAAGAGAGAACCTCAAAGATAGAGTCTGCCAATCAGATTGGCCAGTGGGAAAGTCTGCAGGAAATATTTTTTTTCTGGTTGGTGATTATTGTGGAGAGACTGACGGTTGGCTGGTCCACTATGGACGGCACTTCCCCTGAACAGCTGCTTTTGGGTTGTATAAGAAAAGCAGATTGAGCAATCCAGGAAGCACCTTTTCTCTGCTTCAGTTCCTGTCTCTAGCTTCCTGCTGAGTTCCTGTTCTGACACTCTGATTTCCCTCAGTGATGGACTGTGACCCACGAACTGTAAGGCGAAATAAACCCTTTCCTCCTGACTTTGGTCATAGTGTTTTATCATAGCATTGCAAAACCCAAATGAATACAGATGTTTTTGACTTTTTCCCACCAGTTACAACTCAGAACCTAAACTAATAGATGTACCTTATGCTGAGACTCTGGCTTTCGGATACTCACCCTCCACATTCCCCGGGGGCATGCTGTTGCTGTTGTTTGATCCCTGCAGGAAGAAACAGGAAAAGGACATGGGTCTGAAAGTCTGAGGAGCCTGTGTTGAGAAGGTCACCACCCTTTTCAGCCTACCTAGGTCCTGGTAGTAGAGAATTACAAACATAGGCAGGATCACATGTAATAAAGTACAGAGTCTGCACATGGATGGAGATATCTTAACTTGTGATCTGGACCCTTGCCTTGAAATACTGAGAAAGGCTGGGTTGATCGTCCCATCCAGTGAGGGAGCTGTTGCAGATCTGTGTTGTTTAGAGGTGTCTGAAGGTACTTTGGGTCTGCCAGGTTTCTCACAGACAGACTCCATCATGTGCATGGAGCAACCTGAGTGTCTGATCAAAGGGGCATTGCTATCAGGACCACAAGGTCTAAGAGTATCACTTAGATGGCATCACACAGACTTCTGGGTGAAAACAGCTACTTCTGCTGAGCATCGCACTATTGAAACTGGGCGTGGCGGTGCACACATGTAATGCCAACACTGGGAACCAAGCAGGACTGCTGTGAGTGCCGAGCAGCCTGGACCAGACAGTGAGAGCCTGTCTTGCAGAGCAAGCACACAAACAACTCATCATGTCTATAGTAAGTGAGGATAAGTATTTCCTGTGGACACATATTTGGTAATGTGGTGGCAAATCCACGGGAAAGGGTTTTTATGTGTCCACAGCAAACTGATAATGCTTGTTGCCTTTAGGGGATGTGGCACTTGCAGGGCTTCATAATTCATCACTTCTTATCTTCAATAAGACGGAGCCTTATGTCACATATGTGACATTTCTTTGAGGAAGCACTGAGGGATAGTTGTTTTTGTTTTGTTTTGAAAGATACTCTAAGGTTCCGAGATGTTCTGTAGGATGCCTGTGTCATCCTGGGTTTCTCAAACCGATTTGGCCCTCGAACTCTTTCTCTGAGAAATGCTTTCTTATCTTACTGCCACCTCTGGGCCAGCACTGCACAGGAGGGAATACTTATGCTGACAACTGCGCCCCTTCATCTTCCCCCAGGAAGGACAGCCCCAAAGCTGTCCTCAGAATCAGGCCGTACACATTAGGAGAAGACCCAGGAATGGCTTAGGGCAACAGTCTGTACCCGGATCAGGATACCAGCAGTGTGAGAAGTTTGTGTAGACACAGGCTGTGCTAACAGAGGCCAAGTGAAAAGAGAGAGGTGACCATTGTATTCTCCTCCCTTTCCCAGGCAGAGCCCTGTTCTGAGTCTCACACTTAGAGACTATGGACTTGTAGGACAGAAGTCTAGACCTCCTGTCCTGAAAAAGAGGGCTCAGAAGGGCTGGACCTGGGTATGGTTTTTGCCTTTAGTCTGTGGGCTGTCACTGGGTGAAGGGACCGGATGTATTTGGGGCAGGCTTGGGATAAAGAAAGGGGAGGGCTACCAAAAAAAAAAAAAAAGAAAGAAAGAAAAAAAGAAAAAAAGAAAGTAAAAAACAGCCAGGCAGTGGAGTACTTGGGAGGCAGAAGCAGGTAGATTTCTGAGTTCGAGGCCAACCTGGTCTACAGAGTGAGTTCCAGGACAGCCAGGACTACACAGAGAAATCCTGTCTCAAAAAAC
>NW_021604692.1:2406909-2418991 GCF_004785775.1 Grammomys surdaster | reverse complement strand
GTGTGTGTGTGTGTGTGTGTGTGTGTGTGTGTGTGTGTGTGTGTGTGGTGTGTGCTGGGTTTTGAGAGTTAAAATACTCATTTCTATTTTCTTCTTTATGGTTCAAGATGTTAGATAGGGCTCAGCTGCTGCTCTGGCTACCATGCCTGCCACTGCCTCTGCTCCACCATCATGGACTCTAACCCTCTAGAAGCGTGAGCCCAAATAAACTCCTTCTTCTACAAGCCACCCTGGTCCTGGTATTTTATCACAGTAATAGAAAAGTAACTAAAATAACCACTATTGATGATTTTTTGCATGTATATGATGTATGTTTATGTGTGTTCACATGTGTGTGGATGCATATCTGTGTACAGGTATGTGTCTACGTGGGTACATACATGTGTGGAGCCCCCGAAGTTGATACCTTCCTTCATCACTTGCCTTACATATTGAGGCAGGATGTCTCACTTGAACAGTCATTCTGGCCAGCTTACTCTGGAGATGCTGCGTCTCTGCCTGTGAGTGCTGGGATTATAGGTCCTACTGGGGATCCAAACTCTGGTCATCACCCTTGGGCAGTAGTCCTTTATCCACTGAGCAAGCCCTCAGCTATGGCTGCCACTCTCCTTGCTGATTGTCGTTGCAGGGCAGATGGACAGCCATGCTACCACTACTGCTGTCATCATGGGTCTGCCTGCATCCTGCTGCACTGCTGCAGGGCCCATATTTCACTTTGGGGAAGAAAGGGTTTAGAGCCCCTGTGGCAGGTGCTCCCTGGGATGCTCTACTCACCAGCTTACTGGAGGACGTGGGATCCGGCACATACACAGGGCCCTTCTGATTGGCACTTGGCTCTGTTTTTGAGGCCTTGCTTCCATCTCGGAGGAACCTGGACTTCACGCATCCCATCCTGTAGCCAACAGAAGGGAAGATAGGAGGAGCTGAGGCTGGGAAGAGCCCCACAGGGGCCTTCACATTCCCACTCTGCCTGCCAGTCCTGAGTGAAACTGCTTGGGTCCTTGGCTTCTCCCTGGCTCTTCTGCCATGGTGCTTGGCCAGAGCTGACTTGGTTCTAGTCCTGGGCTCCAAGGACCACCAGGATAGGGAATCTATTAATGAAAATTATGAGAATAATGGAAACGGCAGATCTGTGGAGCAGAGTGGGTGGTGGATACTGTTGGCCTCGGGTCAGGAAACTGAGCTGATTCCTGGCCCCTGCACCCCACTGCACCTCGTTTATCATCCCACCTAACAAGTTCCCTACTGAAGAGCACTCCAAGCTTGTGGTAGTGATGTGAGATAATACTACACTGTCACCATGTGTCCCAGCAATGAAGATGAATAACATGGCTCCAATAATCAAGACTAACACCAGGGCATCATCTTCCTTGCATTAAGATTGGTTTATAACTCCATCCCTCCATCCTTCCTCTTTCTCATCCCTCCTTCTTTTCCTCCTCTTTCTAGTAGGTTTATCTGGTCATTCGTTCATTCATTCATTTGTTCATTCAGGTTGCACTTTTTTTTTTTAGAGGGTTTCCAACACCTCTATGTAGCAGAGGATGACCTTGAACTTCCGATCCTCCTGTCTCCACCTCCCAAGTGCTGGAATTACAAGCATGCAGTGTCATGTAGAGTTTATGTGGTATTACGAATGGAACCCAGGACTTGGTGCATTCTGGATAACCAATCTTCCAACCTTTCTTTGACCAACATTTATGTTAATTTTTTTTCTAACCATGAATAAGACAGACCAGCTCATGTCCTACGGAGCTCAACTGGAGATGAGCAGGAGACATCGGTAACAAACTAGTGAATAGGAAACGGACATGACAAATTTAGTGACAAGTGGGAAGGCAGCGAGAGATGATGCCAAATGAAATAGCTGGGCGGGGCCCTGGGGGCTGACAGATGGGAAAGGCTGGGCGGGGCCTTGGAGATGGACAGATGGGAAATGCCTTTCTTGGGTGAAATTAGCCTAGGTTTCTGAGTGACACAATCGACTCTGAAGGTAGAATATGCCAGGCAGCAGGACCAGCAAGTGCAAAGGCACTGAAGCTGGATGTCCTTGGAGACGTGGAGCTCTCCACGAAGGAAAAGTCTGTGACAAGAAGTCTGTGACAAGGCCACCACATCTCACAGGCCTGGGAGGAGGATGCAAACTGTGCAGACTTTGTGGTTCAATTTGTGCTTTTTAACTTCACTTTAATTTTATTTTCCAGACTGGCCATTGAGCCTACCTCATTGAGCTATATCTCCAGTGCATTAACCTCCACTTTAAGCTGAACCATTGGTTGCTGGGTGAAGTACAGAGGACTCTGGAAGCAGGCCATGGGCCCTGTGGGAGATTGCTATGATTGTCCAGCCGTAGGTGACAGCAATTCTGGGGCCTAAGGGGCTAGAACCCCATCTTTTGGGGGTATATCTCTCAGACTTTGCTGCCATATTAACTTAAGAGGAAACACATTCACCTGTTTTTTTTTTTGTTTGTTTGTTTGTTTTTTTCTTTTTTTCCGAGACAGGGTTTCTCTGTGTAGCCCTGGCTGTCCTGGAACTCACTCTGTAGACCAGGCTGGCCTCGAACTCAGAAATCCGCCTGCCTCTGCCTCCCAAGTGCTGGGATTAAAGGTGTGCGCCACCACCGCCTGACCACCTATTTGTTTTGAGACAGCTTTGCTATGTAGCCCAGGCTAGCTTCAAAATCACATTTTTCTTGCCTCAGCCTCCTAGTGGCAGGATTATAGCTGTGTGTCACCACACCCAGGTGCTGACCTAGTAACTGGAGTCAAAGCTTAACTGTGAGGAGCTAAGGGCATAGTTCTGTGGTAGAGGGGCGATGTAGCCTGTGTGAGAGCCTGGAACTGAGACTCAGGCTGGGCTGGATCCCCAGCATGGCATACACAAACACTCCACTGTAAACATTGCTAAATCGTTTCTTTTCTCTACACCGGCCCATGTGTTTGCAGAGAAAGTGGGCTGCGAGCCACTCTAGAAGGAAGTGCTGGCTTCTCCAGGACTGCACAGTCAGTTCTGAGGTGTTGAGAACTTGGTTCTGTTATGACCATAGCACCCGAACACACTGCGTCTCATCTGACTGAGGAAGCTAAGAAGGCTTGGGCCTGGGTAGTATTTGTATGGGAAAGCTCACTTATACTTAAGTTATTAGAGCCAGCCTGGACTAACATGAGACCCCATCTCAAAACAAACAGAAGCAAAAAACCACCATGATTTCTTGTATTTACCACTATTTGTCTATCCCAGGAAAGAGCGCACTTGGCTTCCTGGAATGCTACATTGTTAATTTGAAATTTTATCACAATGAATCAAGTGCTTTATCATTTAAATCTAAAATCAGCAGCTCTGATTTGTGACAAAAGTTCTAGAAAATCAAGCAGCATCTTGTGTGCGTATGTGTGTGTGTGTTTACACTGCACCAGATCACAGAACATTTGGTACGCTTTGATCAGCTGTAGGAACTTGCTGTGTGAGGCAGGGCAGCTCCATCCCCCTGCATGGGCAGTGACAGGTGCAGCTGTGAGCAGTGCAGCAAAGAATTCCTAGGCCCAATCACGGAGTGCATATTAAGCATCATTTACATGGCTGATTTACATATTCATGAAGACCCAACTCCAGACCCCTCTCAGGAAGGATGGCTCTCTCTCTCTCTCTCTCTCTCTCTCTCTCTCTCTCTCTCTCTCCCCCTTTCCTGGTGCTGTGAATGGAATCCAGGACAGCATGAATGTCCAGCAAGAATCCTACCACTGAGCTATGTCCTCAGCCTGCATGGGGGGGGGGCTTTGTCTCACGGGTTGGAGTTGTCTAAGGGAGCTGAGAGAAGTGAAAGTATGGGTGCAGGGAGCCCCACAGAAACCTCAGCCCTAATATTTCCATTTATGAGAATATTGCCACCAGGTGGGGGTGCATGGCGGGAGGTGTGACTCAGTGGCTTAGCACTTGCTGGGCAGCAAGGGACCTTGGGTTCAAGCCACATCCCCTAACAGATAGCAAAGGAACAAGTGGTAAAGATGCAAGGGTAGTCCGCAGATTCTTTAGCTCAGAGTTACAGCCACTACACACAGCAAGAACGTTTGAAACAGGAAATTCCTATCACTTTGGAGCAGGTATCCTATGTGCCATGGCGTGTATGTAGGAGTTTCAGAGGACAGTCTTGGCTGCTGGCCTTCCCCTTCCTCTGTGTTTTGAAATGGTCTTATGAAGGAGAATTCCTGGAAATAAGCTATGTCTGCAAAAGCTGATTGACCGATAACATCTCCACTGATGCAGAAAGGCTATGATGTTGCAGGGGTCCAGAGCCTAATTACAGGCAACCTTGACTCTCCTAGATAGCCATTCCTTGGCCACCTATAACATTCAGTGACTTAACAGATATAAGCCTTCTGGAAGGCTTAACAAGCCCCCTATTTTCCACTATTCAAAGGGCTAAGAGAGCAGTCAGACAGCATCTGAAGCCCATAGCAGAGATTCTCCCACTTTGCAGTAACCACCTGACTCACGTGCCCACTGATGGGTTTGAAAAGCGTCATGATTTATAATTCTCTTTGTCTTGTTACTATAAGAACTTCATGAGGGGGCTGGAGAGATGGCTCAGCGGTTAAGAGCACTGACTGCTCTTCCAGAGGTCCTGAGTTCAAATCCCAGCAACCACATGGTGGCTCACAACCATCCGTAATGAGATTGGATGACCTCTTCAGGTGTGTCCGAAGACAGCCAGCGACAGTGTACTCATAAATAAAATAAATAAATAAATCTAAAAAAAAAAAAAAAAAAAAAAAGAACTTCATGAGACTACTTCCATGTTGGAACATGGAATTTGGGGTGACCTAAATCTGCATTCCTGACTATGGTCACTCAGCTCCAGAATAACCTCTCATTCCTTTGTGTCCATTGTCTCTGGTTCGCCCATTGCCTATGCCAGGCTAGGTGCCCTGAGACCTTCTGGTGACTCATTCTCCTGCCTCCACCACCCATCCTTTCATGGGGAGCACTGGGATTAAACACCCACGTGACTGTGTCCAAACAGGTTGTCAGGCTTGCGGTGAGCCATTCACTGCTGAGGCATCTTCCAGGGACTGCTCAGACCACCTTGTCCCTTACATATGGCGTTTGCTCCACGGATCAAGCTGAGAAGTGAAACTTGAATGCACAGAATCACATCTCAAAGCCAGAGAGAGAGAGAGAGACGCCATTGTTAGAGACAGATTGGTGATGGCCTGGAGCAGGATGAGGGGAGTTTTACTGAATGGGGGCATCTTCAGTTTTAGAAGATGATGGGGGTTATTAAGGTGGATGATGACAATGGTGTCACATTATGAATGTATTTAAATGCCACTGAATTACACACTTAAAATGTTAAAGTGAGAGACTTTGTGTCATACACATTTACTACAACTGGCTTCTACGTCACATATATCCTTTCTCTTCCCTCTCCCCTCCTCCCTGTAGGCCTCTCTTCCCCCCCCACACCATACATGTATATGCAAATTTATAATCTAGGTGGGGCTTTTGATAGATAAATGATATTTGTCTTCCCAAGCCTGGCTTATTCTACCTATTTTTCATCCTCTTTTGTAAAAACTACATAATCTTATTCCTCTTTACAGATGAATAATATTCCATTGTGTATATGTATTTCACTTTCTTTATTCATTCAGCTGCTGATAGCTCTCTAGGCTGGTTCCACTTCCTGGCTATTGAGACTAGTTCAGCAATAAACGAGGATTGCAGCTGTGTTGGCTTACAACCCTTTGGGTATATACCCAGAAGTGTACAGCTGGGTCACATGGTAGCTCTAGCTTTAGTTTTTGAGGAACCTTCATATGGATTTCCATGGTGGCTGCACTAGCCACTCCCACCAGCATCGACTTTCCTCATGGCCTCACTAGCATGTGTCATTGTCCTTTTGCTTTTTGTTCGTTAAGGGCTCACTGTGTAGCCCAGGCAAGCCTAAAACTCACGACAATCCCCCTGCCTCAGCCTCATTTGTTTTCTTGATGATAGCCATTCTGACTGGGTGAGATAAAAGTACATCATAGTTTTACTGTACAGTTCTCTGTTGTCTAAAGATGTTGAACATTTTTTTTCCAAATGCTATTGGCCATGTATTTCTTTCTTTGAGAACTGTAGCATATTCAGTTCATATCCCACATATTGATTAGATGACTTGGCTTCTTGTCATTTAGCTCGTGCAGGTTTTAATATTGTCATTATTAATCACCTCCCTGACTTATAGTTAGAAAGTATCCTTTTCCATTCCATGGACTGCAGAGCCTTTTAATTTCACACAAGCCTGTTCATAACTCTTGGAGTCCTTTATGGGAAGTCTTTGCCTGTGCTTCTATTTTGAAGGGCTTTGCCTCTGCTTTTGGCAGGTTCAGGTCTTGCATGGGGGTCCATTTTGAGTTGATTTTTGTACAGAGTGGGATACATGGATCGAGTTCCTTTCTTTTACACTTGCATGCTCAGTTTATCAACTGCAAGTTTCTGCATTAACCATCATGCCTTGCACAACGAAGCGTCTCTGATAAGAGTTGAGAGTGGCACTCACCTCAGTGTGATGTTTATTATTAGCAAAATAATAGTAGTGTGTTCACACCTGGGGCCTATGAGCTCCCCCAACTGTGGGTTCTTGGCCAGATTAAAAAACAAAAACAAAAACAAAAAAACAACAACAAAAATAAAACCCACCAGGCAGTGGTGGCGCACGCCTTTGATCCCAGCACTTGGGAGGCAGAGGCAGGCGGATTTCTGAGTTTGAGAGTTCGAGGCTAGCCTGGTCTACAGAGTGAGTTCCAGGACAGCCAGGGCTACACAGAGAAACCCTGTCTCGAAAACAAAACAAAACAAAAGCAAAAACAAAAAAAACAAAAATAAAAATAAACAAAACAAAACAAAACAAAATGACATGGGTTGGTTCCCTTCTGTAATGCAGGCCTTAAATCCAATCATAAAGTTCATGGTTATTTCTCTACTTTTATACTACTATTGCACCCAGGGTTGTTACTGTCACCCAGATCCTGAAAAACGGATGTCAAATTCTCTCACTCACATGTGGGTCCTAGCCCAGAATCTTTAGGTTGTGTGTTTAACCTGAAGTACTTGTAATATCTGGGAAACTAGAAAGAGATCATTGACGGGAAGGGGAAAAGGGTTTTTCTTCCTGGTTCTGTGAAGAATGCCATTGGGTTTTGATGGGGATTATATTGAAACTGTGTATTGCTTTTGGTAACATAGCTATTGTCATAGTATGAGTTCGCTAATCCATGAACATGGAAGTTCTCTCCCTCTTCTCATATCTCCTTCAATTTCTTTCTTTGGTGTCTTGAAGTTTTCACTATGAATGTCTTTTACCTCCTTAGTCAGATTTATTCCTGTTTTTTTGTTTTTTGAGACAGGGTTTCTCTGTGTAGTCCTGGCTGTCCTGGAACTCACTCTATAGACCAGGCTGGCCTCGAACTCAGAAATCCACCTGCCTCTGCCTCCTAAGTGCTGGGATTAAAGGTGTGTGCCACCACTGCCCAGTAAGGGTATTTTTAAAAAGCTGTAGTGAATAGGATTTTTTTTTTCTGATTTAGTTTTCAACAAGTTTATTATTCAGATATAGAAAATCTACTGGTTTTCAATGTTGACCTTTTATTCTGATACTTAGCTAGAAGTGTTTATTAGGGCTAAGGGTTTTCTGGTGGAAACTATAGAGGCTTTTAGGTGTAGGATCATAAACCAACAGCTTATAACTGGCACTTGAGGGGTTGAGGTAGGAGGGGCGCCATGAATTCGAGGCTAGCTTGAGCTACATAGAGAGTTCAAGGCCAGCCTGGTACCACAGGGAGATCCTATTTGAGAAAATGCACAAAACAAACCAAATCACAACAAACAGACCCAAGAGTTCAGATCATGTAATATTCAAATGGGGGTGATCTGACTTCTTCCTTTTCTATTTGTATCCCTTTTCTATCTTACTGCCCTGGATAAGAGTTCAAGCACTACACTGAATAAGAGTGGACAGAGTAGACACACTCATTCCTGATTTGAGAGGAGATGTTTTCAGTCTTTCCCTTCTTAATATTGTGTTGGCTGTTAGTCTGTGGTATAAAGCCTTTATTATGTTGAGGACTATTCCTTCTATTCCTAGTTTCTTCAGGGCTTTTATCTTTTTATCAGAGATGTTAAACTTCATTAAAGGTACTTTCTGAATCCATTGAGATGATTGTGTGATTTCTGTCCCTAATTCTATCTACGTGTTTTGTTACATGTACTGATTTGTGAATGTTGAGTTGTGCTTGAATCCCTGGAGTGAAACCAACATGGATGAAGTGTATGGTTTAAGTGTGTTCCTGTTTGCAAGTGTTTTACTGAGTTTGTGTGTGTGTGTGTGTGCGCGCACATCTATGTTTGTCAGGGACATGGCTGGGTATGGTTTTGCATCTGGGTGAAGCTAGCTTTGTACTTTGAGATTAGTTCTCTTCTCTTGCTATTTTGTGGGACAGTTGGAGGAGATACTAAAATCTTAGACGCCACAGTGTAGTGGGGGTGAACTAGGAGTTTGGGTCCTGAGGTTCTGCCACCGCTGGCTGTGAGATAGCCTCTCCGTTTCGTTTTCCTGTCTGTAATTAGGAAGCACTTGCTTCTCAGGCTTGACTTGAGGTTTCCCGAGACAAAGGCTGTGGCAACTGTTGAACATGAACATTGTTTGTCGAACGTAGTTCCCAGTCAGTCACTGGGAGCAGAAGTAGCCTCCAGTTCCACAATGACTCAAAGCTGTTGAGCACGTCTAGGACAATTGCAGCTCCCCTCCCACCCCCAAACTCCTCAGTTGTGTAAGTGATACCTGGCTGGCTGTTTCCCAGGACTGTCATGCTGGCTGCAGATCCTCTCAGACTCTAAGCCAAGGAGGAGGCTGGGCCTGCTTGACCGTCGCTGGGTTGGGCAGGGTTCTGAAATCATTTATACTCTATCCCCACCTTTGCCGAAAGCTCACAGTGTGACTTAGGAAAGACTCTGTTTCTCCAGAAGTGAAGGAGACCTACCCTGAGGGAGAGAGCTGAAGTGTCTTCCTATGTGACATCTGTTTGCCACTGTTAACAGCAGCTCCCCCAGCTTTCCTCTGTGGACCCCTCCCCTCAGGACCGGCTCATGGACTGAGGTAGCCTTAGCTTCAGTCTCTTGCAGGAGTAGGTCTGTGACCAATCAGAGCTGTAGCCAAAGAAGACAAGCAGTGACTCAGTTCTGATCAAGGAGCATCAGTCTGTGGCCTCTGTCTGGGAAAGATGTTTTCAGTAGCCACAAAGAACCAAGAAATAGAGACATCCAGATTCCCAAACTCAAATGCAGCCTGGCCTGAAGTTAGAGTCCTGTGGAGTTGTCAATAACTTCTTCTGCTGCTTGGGCCAATTTAAATTAGATTTTTGCCCCTTAATACCACACAGAGAGTTCTTCCCAGAATACAGGAGATTCTTAGGAGGGGGGTGCAATTCACACTCAAGGGTAAATGGCTGATTAGCAAAAACTTCTCTGATAGCAGGTCTTGGTACAAGAGAAGTTAAGCTACGAGGTAGGTCCACAGAGGGTGAGGATGCGGATTATGGATCTTGTCAAGCTGGTGGCACTGAAGCCATGACTACCTAATAAGTGCCTGGCATATGAGGGTCTCTCCATCTAGGTTTGAGGTGTGAGCACATTGTGTTCTTTTACCATATATAGGTGTAAACCAGAATTAGGAACCCATTCTCAATGGGAAAATGAAGCCTCAAAGAAGAAATTCCTGTGAGAAGGCACAGTGATAGGGAGAATGAATTCTCCTTCCTGTCATTCCCCCTGGGGTCAACAACAGAGGCTACTGGCCAAAGTCTGGGGGAGTGAGAACCCCAAAAGGAAGCTCCTGGAGGTGGCAGCCACTGTGGGGGCCTGTGGCTTACAACTGTCTGTTTAGGGGAACTTTCTGTTCTTGGAACAGCTCAGCCATGGGGCTGGTGCATCTTTCTAAACAGAAGTTCCTTTCTAAAGCAGTTTTTAGGGTACAGAGTCCCTGCAGGACCCCTGGTTGCCTTCCGAGAGAACCATGCTTACTCTATACAACTTGTCTCTGGTGGACTTCTCAGGTGCTTCCTTTTGGAGACTTAGCTTCCTCTGGCTGAGCTATGATTTCCGTGCAGACAGAAAGAGTCTTAGAGGTCCAGCCCTCCATTTTCAGGTGGAGTAAAAGTTCTAGAGAGGATCCACAGTGGGCTCTGGATCACCCAAAAGTACGGGACCACACCATCTTGAGAAAGACTTTGGCTTCTGCTCCCACGTATGGCTCAGTTACAAAGTTGGTATGAGATGCTTGAGCCCCAGTGGCTAGTTCAACTGCCAATCAAAATCTTAGGATTTTACCCTCTATTTTGGTCAGCTCCAGAGATCTGCAGCATCTGTGAACTTTCTGGGATGTGGATTTTTTTTTTTTTAATATCATTTTAGCTCCCTTGAGGCCAGCAGTTTGAAAAGTACAAGATGAGACCTGAAATCATCTGGGGTAGAATCCCAATTCTTTCTTTTAAAAGTACAAGAATTCTTTAAAATGCAGGCCAGGGGGCAGAAAATCTTGCTATGGAAGCGTAAGGACCTGGGCTCCCTGTCCCTAGCATCCAGGTGTGACAGCACGTATTTGTAACCCCTGTGTTTGGGGAGACAAGAGACAAGAGTATCTCTGAGGCACCCTGGCTGTCAGTCTAGCTTCGGTTTCTGTGAGAAACTCTGGCTCAAGGGAATAAGAGGGAGAATGTGGAAAAAATAAGGCACAGTGAACCTAACAAATTCCTGTGGCATCAGTGACACGAGCCTCCTTAGCACCCAAGGTTCTCAGCAGCAGTTACAGAGGTGGGGAGGATGGTCCAGTTTGCTCAGTCTTCCTTGACAAAACCAGGTGTTCCTTGCTGGAGCGGACTGTCCCCTTTACACAGGCCATAGTGGATGGTTTGTTGATAGGCAACTTTTTATTCTCACCTGTTGTTATTCCTAAGTCAGACACCCCAACCGTGTCTCATAGATGCAAGCCTCAAAGCCACTAGAACGTGGACTGGGATGTGTCTCAGTTGGTAGAGTATTCAGCTTGCAGAGCCCTGAGTTCCATCCCCAGTGCCACATAAGCCAAGGGTTGCTGCAAGTACCCATGACCTCAGCATTTACAGGGTAGAGGCAGAAGGATCAAAAGTTCAAGGCCATCCTCATTTTAAGAAAGAGAGAGAGTGAGAAAGAAGAGAGAGGAGAGAGAGAGAAGAAAGAGAAGAGAGAGAGAGAAGAAAGAGAGAAGAAAGAGAGGAGAGAGAAGTGTGTGTGTGTGTGTCTGTGTGTTGGGGAGATGGCTCAGTGGGTAAAGCTCTTACTGTTCAAGCAGCAGGATCAGAATTTGATCCCAGAACCTTTGGAGATGCTGAGTGGGCATGATGGCCTGTCTGTAATCCAGCCTCAGAAGCTGGAGCAGGGGACTAGCTATACTGGCCAACTTTGAGATTAATTGAGAGACCCTGCCTCAGTGAATAAGATGGAGAGCAATCAAAGAATATTCCTGGCATCAACCTCTAGCCTCCTCGACTTACACCACACACACACACACACACACACGCACACGCACACACACACACACAAGTACACACAGGTATGCACACACACACGCACACACACACACACATGCATGCACACACTCACACATGCACTGAACACACACACACACATGCACATATACACACACATATGCACATAAAAAAGGTGGGGGAGAGCAAGAACACATTTTCACATCTTCCAGTTGACAGAGCTCTAGGTCCTGGTTTCCTTTATATTTTGGAGGGTGTGTCTATCATTTTAGGATGAATTTTTATTACCTTTAATTAAGTATTCCTGTGTGTCTATATGTATGTGCACAGGAGTATGTATACTTGTGCAGTCCAGAGATGATAGATCCCCTGGAGTTACAGCCTGACATGGGAGTTGGGTGCTATATTCTCATCCTCTGAAAGATCAGCAGATGCTTCTAATCACTAAGCTATCTCTCCAGTCTCAAGGAGGATATTGATTTAGAACACCGTGAAACCCGTTGTTGTTTCACGGT
>NW_021604692.1:2397720-2406809 GCF_004785775.1 Grammomys surdaster | reverse complement strand
TGCACATGCTTGGTTTAAAAGTTAGGGCTGGTGAGATGGCTGAGGGCAAAGGCACCTCTGCCAAGTCTGATGACCTGAGTTTGATCCCTGAGACCCACAGGGTGGAAGGAGAGAACTGGTTCTCACAAGCTCTCCTCTGGTTCCACCCACACATACCCACATGCACGTATATAACCACACAGAGATACATAAATGTAATGAAACTTGTTGGTATGTCACTGAATGAAACATTAGCACACTTGTTAAAAGTGTAAACATCACAAGTGACTCTCAGGTCCCTTTAGGTGACTCCTTTCACTCCCTCCAAGGCCCTCCTCCCCTCCCTGACCTGGGGTAACCTCTGCTAACATCTGGTTGAGCATGCATATGTGTAAGCAGGTGCTATGTGTGCCCTGTCCTCGTCCCTCAGCACTGAGCCATCTTGGAATATTCCAGATGGACTTCCACCTGCTGGTACCAGCACCTCTGTGCTATGGAGACTTCTCTGTGGCCACAAGTGTCTGATCTGTCTGAAAGCCTCACAAGCCGACACGTGAGCAAAGCACGACACCTGCAGGAGCACCTTTCAACCAAACAGGAAGCCAACATCCCATTTCTTTCCTCTGAACCGGCTTGTGCTGCATCCCGTCAGCCTATGTGATGGAGTTTGGGGGCCACAGTGGGAGCTGTCAGGTTGCCCCTCTATTATTGGTCCCTCTTCCCTGTGACTCTATCAAGGGTTCTGGAATCAACTCCTGAGTAAACTATTTGCAGCTGAAACGTTATCTAAGGTCTGCTTCTGGGAGAATGTATGTTAAGGCCAGTTTACTTATTGAAATCATGAGAGTGTGTATGCATGTGCATGTGTGCATTCATGTGTGTGTGTGTGTGTGTGTGTGAGGGGGTGTTGTGAGCATGGTATCCTTGGGCCCATTTTCCAGCTGACTAGACTGAGTCTGAGAGAAGGAGTTAGCATGGTGAGCCACAGCTTGTTGAATACAGCACAGGCACTCAAACTCGGGTTTATCTGCCCTGTTCTATCTATGACTAATCTCTCTATTTCTCCTGGACCCAAGCACTTCAGGGTGGTGTGCACATAGTGCATTGCAGAAGGAACTGGGCTTGCAAGTCCTAAGAGAACACCAACCAGAGGACACGGTCATGCTGCCATGCAGGTTGTATGACACAATCACAAGTCAAGAGCTAGGACACATTTTAAATCCAAGCAAAGGTTTGTTCTCCACCATTACCTGCCCTTCTAGAAGTCTATTCCACTCCCAGGCCTATAGCAACAGGGTGGACAAAACTCCTTAGAAAACTGGAGGCTGAGGGAGATTGTGTTACTGTGTTCCCGAAGTTACACAGCTAGTCTAGGCTCTTCTATGAAGAAGAGGAGGTGGCGGCTCCCACCACAACAGCTAGAGCCAATCCTGCTGTCCTGCCTGCTCCACCACGATAGACTGACTGTACCCTTAACTAAGAGCCAGAATACAGCAGCTGCTGGAAAAGTGGCTCATATCTCAACTTAGAATACTGAAAAATTATAGGCTGGAGAGATGGCTTAACGGTTAGAGCATTTGCTGCTCTCACTGACGACCCAAGTTCAGTTCCAAGAACCCACATGGCAGCTCACAACCATCTGTAAGTCCAGTTCTAGGGGATTTGCTGCCCTCTTCTAACCTCTGAGGGCACTAGGCACACACATGCAGACAAACACTACACACATTACAGAAAACATTGAAAAAAAAATCCCTGAAAAACCATGTATCAGCCCAGAAAGTTTAAAAATGGTGAACCCAAATGGAATATTATATAGCCATTCCAAAATTCAAGGAGATCTTAATAACATGGGAAAATGTTAACAGCTTAGTTTAAGCTAAGTACTTAAATAGGACAAAAACTATACCACAACATCAGAGACACCAGAGACGTTATATCAAATGGAAGCTGTGTAGTTCACAGTAACAAAATTCATGTTGCCAGTCTCTGCGCAGTCTACTAAGTAGCAGGCATCATGAATAAGGCAACGGAAGCTTGTCACAGCAGAGAGCACGTGGCCTGGTAAACCGGCCATAGTATAGAGAGAGTGGGGAGGTCCTCGGAGCTGACTCTTCTCTTTGTCTCCCATAAGACCTTCCAAGCCTCCATACTCTTCTCATTAAAAGGGACAGGAAACACTGTCACATGGAGAGCCATCCACTCCCTTAGTGTTTCCCTCAAGAAACACCTGCACCTGTGCCCAAGACCACACACACACACACACACACACACACACACACACACACACACGATGGTTCAGCAATACCGTAGTAACATTGGCGGCAACCTGAATATCTGTCAATGGGTGAGTGGGAAGAAATGTGGAGAGGTCACCAGCCAGGGTGAATATTTTACAGCTGGCAGGAATGAATTAGACCTCAAGTGCTCATCCCTGATGGATCCCAATCTGATGATGAGGATGAGTCGGGAGAGAACAAACTGCAGGTGAGCCTCATAGTTACATCAGTACTGGTGTAGAGTACTTCCCATACAGTCTGGTCAGAGGTTGCAGTTTCAGGCCCAGGGTGAACCGCAGCCTGAAACTAGCATATGGGAAATTCCAGAAATAAGCAACCCTAAGGTTTAAGCCACACGCCCTTCTGGGTAGAGTAATGAAATCTCACAGTGTATTCCTGTCCTCTCCAAGATGGAATCACCCTGCTATCCAACGGATCCATGCAGTACGCACCGCCCACCCGGTAGTTACTATGCTTGTGTTCAGGCAATGCTTGCTGTTTAAATCATAACCCTAGGCACAGGACTAGTGATGCCATCAATTCAGAGTTCCAAAGAAAAGCTTTCATATATATGCAAAGACATACAGGAAGCTTAGTATTATCTACAGTTCTGGCATTTGCCAGGATCTTGGGATGCATCCCTTATTGACCACAATGAATAGATCTAGATTGTTTTATTTTGTTACAGACAGGGACTTATAGCCCAGGCTGGCTCCCATACTCTTGCTATAGCCAAAGATGTCCTTGAATTTCTGCTCCTCCTGCCTCTACTCCCAAGTTCTGGGATTGCAAGTATGCTACCACACAGGGCTCTGCTGTAATCTTTACAGCACAGAGGACATGTTTAAGTATTGTTTATCAAGGATTAACTTTCGACAGTGGGGTCTCCTATAGAGGGAGAAAGAGAACTAGAGGGATCCAAAGCAGGGACTTTGATTTTACCCATTACACTTAGCCATTTTACTTTTTAAGGTCTGAAGCAAACATGGCCATACACTGACATTAATTAATTCTGTGGGTTCCTGGGACACCAGCATATATTCCTTTGCACTCTTAATTCTCCAGAGAAAGGATATGGTGAGAAGGGTACTAGAGAGCAATTGCTCTCCTGTGAGGTCTCTCTGGGTCAGCCCTAGGCTTGGGCAGTGATTCTCAAAGTGTGATTTCTGGGCAGCATCAGCAGCCTGGAGATCGCTGGTCTTCAGTATCTTGCCCCAGGCATTCCTCGGGGGTTGCCCTAGCAATGTGCGTTTTAACGTGCTTTCCTGGTGATGCTAGTATGAGAATCACTTGGGCTGAACAGGAACAGTGGAAAGAACACCTATAATATAGTGCACCAAGAGCTTTCCTTCAGGTATCTCCTCCATCCCCTCTCTCAGATTGTGTGTGTGTGTGTGTGTGTGTGTGTGTGTGTGTGTGAGAGAGAGAGGGGGGGGCGTCAGGGAGAGGGGAGACCACATGTGTGCAGGTGCCTACCAGGCCAAAAGAAGGCATGGGATTACTTGGAGCTAGAGTAACAGGCAGCTATGAGGCGGCTCTGCTGTTGTGATTGATTGGTGAGAACTTGGCTAGAGTCCTCTGAGAGAGCAGCGAGTGCTCTGACCTGCAGAGCCACCTCTCGGGCCCCCTTTCCTTCTGTTCTTAATCTCATCTTTAAAAGGGAGGGAGCATCCCCAACCCTAAGTCTGAAATGCTCTAAAATCTGAGACATCTTGGTCACCAACAGGATGATGTCCAAGTGGGAAAGTCCACACTTGATCT
Source organism: Grammomys surdaster (assembly GCF_004785775.1). Classification (NCBI taxonomy): domain Eukaryota; kingdom Metazoa; phylum Chordata; class Mammalia; order Rodentia; family Muridae; genus Grammomys; species Grammomys surdaster. The sequence goes on along the minus strand of NW_021604692.1, from coordinate 2,402,793 downwards.
GAGGCTATCAGTTGAAGTAAAAACAGGAGAGCCATTAAAAATATGTCACTAGTTATCTCTGAGGGACAAGAATGAAATGTAAAAATCACAGGCCAGGAAGATAGCTTAGTTGGTAAAGTGAGTACCTTGCAAACAGGGAGAACTGAGTTACAACCTCACAACTCATGGAAGAAAAGCCAGCCGGGAGGGAGGAGACAGGTGGACCCTTGTAACCCACTAACCAGCTGGCCTCACCTACGCAGCAAAAGCCCCAGGCCGATGAGAGACCCTGTCTCCAAAAGCAAGGTGGCCTTCGTTTGAAGAACAACATAGAGTCCTCTGGCTTCCATGTGCGCACAAACACCAGAGTACACACCAACCTGTACACCCACACAGAAGCATGTGTAACATACACAAATATCCTTTGAAGACTTAGATTCCATCCCCACGATGCCTCACTGTGCACTTAACGTACAGAATTCTGCCACACTCGGAAACCCTAAACACCTCTGATGTGGAGTAGTTTGGGTCGGGAACACTCAACCTGTCTTCTTACCATCCCATCCCCATCCTGCAACTATGGAAACAGAGGCACAGAGAAGCCAGCCTCCCTGTCCAGTACCCAGCAGCCCTGCTCCTCTTTTCTGGACACCTCAGCTTCAGAGGAAACCTTAAAACACCCCACTTTACAGAGGAGGAAGCTGGAATCCAGAGAGTAACCAGTATCATCCCCGGGTGTCACAAAGTGGAGGTGGTGGTAGATTGTGGCCTTTGTGTAAGAGGTTCTGGAGTTGGATGTACACCTGTTAGGGGGTCAGCCAGGAGGGCAGGGGAAGGGGTAAAAGAGGGGACTCAGATGTACAGCTGCAGCCAGGCCTGGGTGTGGCAGGCATGGGCTCCTCTTGGCCCAGCTGCTCCTTTAGCCCTGTCTGCTGCCTACCCGGCGTGACCCGCTGCCCACCCACCACCAATGGGAACTGAACGGGCCTTCCCCTTCCCTCCAGCTTCTTTTTAGTGTGTGTGTGTGTGTGTGTAGGGGTGCAGAAGGGGAACCTGGTCGGACAGAGAAGCGTCAGCTCAGCACTGTCATTCCCCTGCCTGAGCTTCCTCTATCTAGAGCTAACCCAGGGTCGCCCATGGTGGCGGCAATTCACCTCACCTGGCTACCTGGGCGCCCTCCTTCTGTCGACGACGCATCCTGCCACCGATCGGTTGCCCCTGGGACGTTTCTTCTTTCCTCAGCACCCCCACAGCTAGCCCAGGATCTCAGCTTCCTAGCGTCTGAGGTCTGCGCGTTCTCGGGGTCCCATTCCCGCTGCCCCCTTCCCCGCACTCACCTGGGCGCCCGCCCTTCGCCTCGCGGGCAGCCCGGATCCTCGCAGCTCGAACGACCCCCCAGCGCCGCGGCCTCTGGTGGCCCCGGACTCGAGAGCCCGGAGCAAGTGACGAAGACTTGTGGGCCACGGAGCTGCGTTGGCGCTCGGAGCGGGTCAGAGCCGCCTTTACCGGCGACTTTGGTTCCCTCCCACCCGTCTGAGAGCCGCCGCGGTGAGTGCAAGCTGGAAGCCGCAACTCAATGGTGCTCACTGGCCATCTGGGAGCCTTAGCCGCGCCCTGGGTGATGCAAACCCTGCCCCAAAATGCCCCGACTCCGCCCTCTAAGAGACTAATTCCCACTCGGGCTCTCTCTCATCTCCTGCTTTTAATTCACCTCCAAAGAACTCCAGCATTTCTTTGCTAACCCTGTCCTCAAGGTCGCTAACCAGTCCCTAACGGACTGAGTCAGACCCCAAGGCTTGACCCATTCTCCAAAGATTCCCAGTCCACCTCCCCCTAATGCATTTAAGCCCCGTCTGATTGAATGAGCCTGTCCAAAGGATTCTAAACCCTAACCCCAAGGAATTGGACCCCCTACCCAAGAGATCCAATACTCTTGCGGCCCCTAAAGAATTGTAATATTTTGCATTGATTGATTGATTGATTGATTGATTATGTGTAGAGGTTAGAGAACAATTTGGAGGACTAGGGTCTCACCTTCCAACTTCCGGGGATTGAACTCAGGTACTCACGCTTGGGGGCAGGCGTCTTTACCTGCTAAACCATCTGCCTCCTCCTGGCGAAGGATTTTTAATCTCACTTTCTATTCTGCTCCTAGTCTTAACGCTGGTTCTTTAGATTTGTAATCAACTTTTCTGAAAGGGTTTTAATCTCGAGAGTGGGCGCCCGTGTTCCAGAGGATGGAATCCAGCGCCTCACTCCTGCTACAGCCACCAGCCACCAGCCGCTCCTAATCCCAGAGATCCCAAATCCTGCACTTGAGCAGTCAATCGATTTTACCCTTTGAAAGCAGCCACAGAAGGAATGTAGCTGCCTTTAAGTCTAACCACACCCTCCAGGATTCTGGTGGGTCTCCACAGCCCTTCGGTCCCTCCCACACGCAGCAGTTTTCCCTCCACCCGTCCACCCACCGCTTATTCAAACTCCATGCAAAGTTTGGCGCCCGCGGGAGTTCTCTGCCTTCTTCTGGGTAGAATATGGGACTGCTTAGAGGACCTCCCAAGTTGAAGGGAGAGGAAGTCTGACTGGCAGACCACTGAGGCCCTGTTGTCATGACATTCCACTCAGCCTGAGAGAAGGGTAGAGAACATCATTCAAAACGACACGGACCAACACTCTAAATTGTGATACACACCTGCAGAAACGTACAGGAGTCCTCCTCTAGCCAGGCCAGACCACCAGTGTCTCTCATTCATTCGTTTATGTGTAGGCACGCATTTAGCAGTACTGTGTATTGGGTATGAAACCTTCTGAGCGCAACCCAGTGTTAGCAGCATCCCGAGTTCCACCCACTAGGCCCAGTACCCCCCTTCCCCAGTTCTGACAACCAGAGAAGCTTCATACATAGCTTGGCCATCTACTTCCCACCCCAAGAAATCCCGACTGAAAAAGACTGTCACCCCACACTAATGTGTTTGCTATGTGTTTTAATATATACATGGCCTATTTATAAAAATAGAGTTTTGAACGGGTTTAATTGACTTGGGCACAGAAGTAAAATTAGTCTGTGTAGAAGTAAACAACGCTTGTTATCTACCGAGTGAAGGAGACTGATATGGGAAGGAAGCCAATGATCAAAGAGCTAGCTGGCTACCGGTACCTGCAACTGTCCGGTTGGGACAGGAGGCAGTGTAGTGTATGTACACACACCATCACCCCTCCTTCCCCTCCCCTCATTATCCGCCTTGAGACAAAGGCTTGGCATTTAAACACTCACTTCTGTGGGATGTTAGGTGAGGGATGGATGCCCAGAGGGCCTTAGACCCAGTACTCTGGTCTGCGCCAACCATGCTTCCAGGGCCTCCAGGAAGAGGAAGGTAGGTCCTGGGACAGGCCCATGGGAATTTAGAAGGATATGACCAGTGTCCCTTACATCTCTGCTGACAAGGTGCCATTTGATGGCAGGGGCCACAAAGAACCAACACCTTCCCTTTTTCAAACCATTTCCCAAAAGCTTTCGCTAGACTAGTATTGCCATAAAAACCTGCATTCATGTTCCCAAGTTCCTATGACATTTATTGTGGCATAGTTAAAACTATTTTTATTAGGCTAGATATATACTGATAACCTCAGCAGAGGTCAGAGAAGCAGAAGTAGGTGGATCTCTGCAAATTCCATGTCAGCCTGGTCTACACAGCAAGTTCCAGGCCACCCAGGGTTAGACAATGATGTGACTCTGTTTCAAAAATTGTTTTTTTGAGTTTTATTCTTATCGTGTGTTTGTGGTGTGCACGAGAGTGTGGGTGTGCCATGGCCTCTGTGTGTGTGATGTGCATGAGAGTGTGGGTGTGCCATGACCTCTGTGTGTGTGGTGTGCATGAGAGTGTGGGTGTGCCATGGCCTCTGTGTGTGTGGTGTGCATGTGAGTGTGGGTGTGCCATGGCCTCTGTGTTGACAACCTTTGGGAACCTTTTCTTTCCTTCTACTGAAGGATCCTGGGATCAAACTCCCAGTGGTCAGAAAATTGTGTGTGTGTGTGTGCTCACACACGTGTACACTGGCATGTGTATGCCACAGTGTATATGTGGAGGTCAGAAGACAACTGTGGAATCTTTTCTCTCCTTATACCGTTACATGGGTTCCAGAGGCTGAGCTGAGGTCACAGGCTTGCACAGTACAACTTTCCCCACCGAGCCTTCTCACTAACCCTGGTGTGACATCATTTTTATAAACAAAAAGCACGATTAGGGCTGGTAAGGCAGCTCAGCAGGTTCAGGCACTTGTCGCCAAGCCTGATGATCTGGATCCTGTGAAAGAAAGAAAGAGAGAGAGAGAGAGAGAGAGAGAGAGAGAGAGAGAGAGAGAGCACAGACGCCTACAATTTGTCTTCTGGGCGCTACATACATGTGGTGTCACATGAACATCCATACACATACACACCCAATAAATAAATGTGACTAAAACAGTTTAAGATACAATTATAAATATTAAGTTTGGTAAATCTATGCAAATAATAATTGCCTGTAGAACCATTCCCTGAATCAGAATATGGAGTATTTTGGACTGGGGTTATAGTTCAGTTGGTAGAGGGCTTGTCTAAGCATGCACAAGAACCTGCGTCTGATCCCCAGTACTGAATAAATGGGGCACAGTGACAGACACTTGTAACCACTGCACTTGGGAAATGGAAGTTTATTAAAATCCAAGTTAATTTTCAGCTATGTGGTGAGTCTGAGACCAACCTGGGTTACATTCTGAGATCCTGCCTTAAAAGAAAACAAATGGAAGACAGAAAAGGGATTTCTGTGGCCCCAAATGTTTCCTGGAGCTCTTAGGTAACTCAAGGTAACTAGCAATACTTTTTTTTTTTGAAGACAGGATCCCATGTAGCCTAGGCTAGCCTTGGACTCCGCTTGTAGCTGAGAATGACCTTGAACTCCTGGTTCTCCTGACTCCACCTCCCAAGTGCTTACAGGTGAGCTTCAGTATTTTGGGTTCATTGGATGCTGGAGATCAGAAACCAGGAGTTTATCCAGGCTAGACCAGCACTCTACTGACAGAGCTCTCACCCAAGTCTCCACTAACTCTCTTTCTCTG
>NW_021604692.1:2288078-2397620 GCF_004785775.1 Grammomys surdaster | reverse complement strand
CTCCCTCCCTCTCCTTCCTTCTCCCTCTTCCTCTCCCCTCTCTCTCTAAAATCATTATAGACTAGCTTTGTCCTTTCTATAGTTTCACATAAATATGTGGTATTTTTCTTCTGTTCTGTCTGTGTGGTATACTTCTGTTTCTCTTCTCTCTGCTGACTTCCTGCCTTATTGAGATTTTTCCTCTTTGTTACATGTTCTCCTAGTTAGTCCTTTTTCTCAGCTGAGTAGTGTTCTACAGTGTGGACCTGCCACTGTCCAACCACTAGCTTGCTGACAGGATGTAGGTTGTTTTTAGTTCTTTTGTTGTGTGAATAAAGATACAGGCACCATGTTCAAGTCCTTGGGAGAGGACCTTCTTTCATTCATCCTGAGTGACTCAAAACTGGACTCTGGGTCTGGAGCCGGGTGCTTGTTTAACTGCACCACAGACTGTTGAGCTGACAATGTCTCTGTGACTTGTGTTTGCATTGCTTTCATTGCTCCACATCCTTGTCATATCACATTGTCATCTTTTAATTTAAAACAAAGTCCCCAGGCTGGAGAGATAGTGCAGAAACTAAGAGTGCTGGCTGCTCTTTTAGAGGACCAGGGTTCCACGCTGGGCGTTTACAGGGTGGCTCACAACTGTTTGTAACTCCATCCCAGGGAATCACATACACTCTTTTGGCATCCATGGGCACTAGGCATGCACATGGCGCATAGACATATATGCAGACAAAACTTTAATAATAATGATAACAACAACAGTAATTTCAGGATGATCAAATAGTTTTTAAAAATTCCATTTAGGACTATTTGCTCTGTATGTAGAAATGCTTGCTGTAAGCCAGATAGACCCAACTTGACTTCCAGGATCTGTAGTGGAAGGAGAGAAATGACTCTTATTAAGTTGTCTTCTCATCTCCATGTGCTCTGTGGTACACACACACACACACACACAAAAGTGTAATCAAACCAGTGTGCAACCAGTTTTTTAAGTGGCAAATCTTGTTATCCATCCATCCATACATGTATCCATCCACTCATCTATCTATTTATCCATCTATCTACCATTGTAATGGACAGCCTAGCTGCTGACTACAGGAAGAATCAGAGAAGCTCAGTCTTAGCATTGTCATCTGCCCATTGGCTTCTGTAAAGATCAGCCTCTCTGGCCTCAGTCTCCTCATACTAAGTGGGAATGAAAATAGAAGGTTACAGCAAGAGTCAGACATAGGCAAAGCTTGGCTGATTTCCACAGTTGACTGTATTGTAGAGACCTGGAACTGAGTGGGCTCTGAATGGAGCTGTGCTGGGAGTCAGAGAAGTGGCAGGCAGTTTAGAAAGGAGCTATCTCCAGGAGGAGGATGGGCCCTGTGACTATAGGCTATGGGAATTCTGCAAAGACTTTTGCTGCCATTGAACACTGATGTCTGAGCAGAACCTGGGATAAGAAGCCATCCTGGCTGGGAGTGTCTTAACTCAGATTTTAGTGTCCCTTCTGTCTTGAGAAGTAACTCCGAGTGTGCCATTTAATGTCTCCAATTCATTTCATTAGCACCCTTTTGTGGAGTGCCCACTGAGGGAGGAAAGCCTTACTGGCTGCTAAGGAAATCAAAGGATGAAGCAGCTCCCAGCCTGGGCCTCAGGGGCTTCGTCTTAATGCAGGACACTAAGTAGACACATAAACAAGGGCAGGTTAGAGTTGTTACCTGCGGCAGAAGATTGGAATCCATACAGAGATTCACAGGGGAAGTCAGGGAGACACCCCAGAGTAAGCAACATGTAAGCAGAGACCAGAGACTGAATGGGAGCCAAAGAGGCAAAGAAGCAGGCCACAGGAGCCATGGGTCTGTGGTGTCCACGCTCCAAGAGTCCCCCTTGACATTCAGGTCTTTGGGGGATCAGGCCCTCGGAAGACAGCTGAACAGTGTCACTAAGACATGAAGAAAGGTTAGGTTATGGTTTCTACAGCTAGGTTATATCAGTGACAAAGGGTGTGGGCCAGAGACCTCCAGTTCTGAGCTGTGGCCAGGAACAGCCCAGCTGCTTTATAGAGCCCTCCCATCAGGTACAGGTGACCTGGCCGCAGACTAGGTTAGCTGGAAGCAGAGTGGAGTCTACCATTATTAGCAAAGGAGAGGATAGGACACACTCAAGTGTGGATGGGGCAGCCCAAGGGAATTGCACTTGAGTACCTCAACAGTTGGCATCTCTCAAGCTACATCTCAGAAGATGGAATTATAAGGTGGCTCGCAGTGCCTTGGGCAAGACTGAGTCTGATGAAGTAAACTGTTGGCCACAGGCTCACTGAAGGGGAGTAAGACTCATCTTCTACTGTAAATGGAATTTCTTGTCTTGTTTCCTAGAAAAGTGCATGTTTACAGCTGGGGAGGAAGACGACACTTGAAGTCTTACACACTTAGGCCTCACACACGGCTTGTTGATGTTTGATTCCCTGAGACGCCTGTGTATGGTCCCTGTGTAGGTGGCTTTCACGTCCAGTTTTGTGTGTTAGGCTGGAATTCTCGACTGTCAGGTGGGGAAAGACTTCATCCAGACTCCAAGGCACGAGGCCTCGTTTTCTTCCTGAGTCTCCATGATTTTCTCATTATCTTTCTTCATTCCTTCTTTCCTTCTTTCCTTCTTTCCTTCCTTCCTTCCTCCCTCCCTCCTACCCTTCCTTCCTTCCTTCCTCCCTCCTACCCTTCCTTCCTTCCTTCCTTCCTTCCTTCCTTCCTTCCTTCCTTCCTTCCTTCCCCCCTTCCTCCCTCTGTGGTATGGTGTGCATGTGCTTACTTGTGTGAGAGGTGTGAAGGAAAGTGTGGGTATGGAGGCTGGAGGTTGGGCAGGGGTTCATTCCTTAACTGCTGTCCACTTTTGTTTTTAGAGACAAGATTTCTCGCAGAACCCTGAAACTCACTTATTTGACTAGGCTTGCTGACCAAGGAGCTTCAGGGATCCATTCAGCGATCCCCTGCCCTCCCCCCGCCCTTTCACCAGCTCCCAAGTGCTGGGATGACAGGGCACACACATGCTCACTTTTTGGTGTTGGTGTTGGGGTCTGAAATCAGGTCCTCATGTTTGCACAGACGCACTCATCTGCTGAGCCACATCCACAGTTCTTTCTCCTCCCATCCTTCTTTCCCATCCCGCACTCCCACCACCACCCCCCCTTTTTTTTTTAAAGCAGAGTCTATTGAGTCCTCTCTAGGGAGGAATAAGTTAGATTGACTGCTAGCATTGTTGACCTCAGTAAGCCATGTGGCTTTTGCCTGGCTTTCTCTTGGGTTGTTTCCTCTGGGGGATGCCAGCCACCTTACTGTGCGCAGAATTCCACACAGCTGTGCAGGAGTGAGGCCTCCCACTGATAGCCCCAACCCCACTGGCTGAACTGCTTAGCAATCAGATCCTGGAGCTTTGAAAGGATGTGGTTTGGGCAACACCTTGACTAAAGCCTCAGCAGAGACCCAGAAGCCCACAGAAGCTGCCCTGGTTCATGAGCCACAGAAGTTGGATAAGATGATATGTTCTTACTTTGGTGGGTAATTTGTTGTATGACATTGAGAACTAAAGTGCGAGTCAGTCTTCAAGGTAGGAGGGTGCTTTGTGTGTCTGAAGAACTGCAGCGTTAGAGGCCCGAGGTGAAGACTATCCACAGAATAGGATAGTCCTGCAATTAGGCCCTGGCATAGCTCTGCAGGGAGATGAGAGTTTAGTAAGATCCACAGGAAGCCCTTGGGTTGCTACCCACAAGATCAGCAGGATCACTCATTCACTGACCAGTTTGTGAAGTACCTACCACTCGCTGCACTCCATGTTGGATGGCATGGATACAGTGATGAGCAAAACCAATGCCTGCACTCTCATAACTGCCATTCTGGAGGGGAAGATGGCCACGAACAAGAGATTGCTACACATCTTCTGGCTGGGGATGATATGGGCTATAACAAAACACAAGGTGAAGGGAAGAGGTCACAGGCTTTGAGACGTGAAGTCAGGGAAGACTTCTCGGAGGCTGCAGCGTGAGAGCAAGACCTGCTGAAGTGGGGAAGTGAAGCAGGCAGAGGCCAGTGGAGTCCCATGAAGTAACAGGACTAACAGATTCCAGAAGAATCACAGCCCTTGATGTGTTCACTGAGCACAGTGGGTCAGTGTGACCAAAGTGCAGGGGTCAGGGGACAATAGAGAGGTACTGTGATAGAGGCAGTTGGCTGGATGGTGATGAATGGTATCCATATTAACTTTAGCTGATAGAGAAGGGAGATTTGGTAGGGTTTTGAGCAGGGAAATGAGCTAATAGGCTCATTTTGAGTAGGATCCATCGGGCTGCAAGAGGGTGACCGTGCTGAGGTAGTCAGCCAAGGGCAAGATCGTGGTGGCTTGTGGTTGAGTGCTTGCAACTGAACAATCCTGACAGCTCAGAGAGAGGCTTAAGAGGCCTCATGGGCTGTACTGGGGGAACCATAGAAATCTGGAAATAACCCAAATGACTATAATTTAGGGCCTGGGAAATAAAAAGTCAGCACAGTAATGGAATACTAAGCAGTTGTCAAAAAGAGTATGAATTTGTAGGAACCTGAGTGTTTCTATACACTAACTTGAAGAATCTGCAAGAGAAGTTAAGAAACTGCTTAGCCACCGGGCAGTGGTGGCGCACGGCTTTAATCCCAGCACTTGGGAGGCAGAGGCAGGCGGATCTCTGAGTTCGAGAGTTCGAGGCTAGCCTGGTCTACAGAGTGAGTTCCAGGACAGCCAAGGCTACACAGAGAAACCCTGTCTCAAAAAACCAAACCAAAAAGAAAAAGAAACTGCTTAGCCTTTCCCAGTCAGTGAGCGCCAGGATCACGGACTCTGTCTCAAAAAAAATAAAGTGGAGAGTGACTGAGAAGACAGCCATGTCTACCACACACAGACAGACCCCTTACCCCTCATATGTACAAGACATTCATACACACACACACACACACACACACACACACACACACAAATTTAAAATGCCATCTTCCTATTACTGATCCTAGTTTCTTATTAAAAAAAAAGTCACTTTTCCCATTCTGTGGTAATCTTCCCCCTCCTTCTCTCTCTGTTTCTTTCTTTCTTTTCAAGACAGGGTTTCTCTGTGTAGTAATGGCTATCCTAGAACTCCCTCAGTAGACCAGGCTAGCCTCAAATTCACAAAGATCCACTTGCCTCTGCGTCCAGAGTGCTGAGATTGGGGTAAGAATCACCATGCTTGTCTTTGTTTTCCTGAGTGTATTATTCACAGCACAAGTTACTTATTGATTGATTGATTGATTGATTGATTGATTGATTGAAGGTGGTAGGGAATGGAGACAGTCTCTCATCATGCAGCTAGGCTAGCCTAAAATCTTTAATCTTCATGCATTTGTCTCCTTAGCGCTAGGATTACAGGTATGTGCAACCATGCCTAGAGCTAAAAGGTGACATAATTTTAAAATGGGCAAGAGATATAAACAGACAATTCCCTGAAGATGTTATACAAATGACCAATAAACACATGAAAAGATATAGACCAAAACCACAACAATGCTGCAGTGAGAAGATAGACAGAAGCCTGTGAGAGGGCTCAGAGGGTCAAGGTGCTTGCTGCCAAGTTTAAGGGCTTGAGTTCAATTCCCAGGACCCACAGGGTAGGAGGAGAGAGCTGACTCCTTCAAGTTATCCTCTGACCTACATACATACGCACACACACACACACACACACACACACTAACTGTTAAAAAAAGAAAGACAGGATAACAAGTAAAATGGAGACATTAGAATCTTCATTTACCTCTGGTGGTGAATATAAATGGTGCAGCCTTTACACTTTGGTAAAGGATCTAGCAGTTCCACGGTAGGTTAAACATGGACATTCTACAAGATCCAACCATCCTATTCAAGAGTGAAACTGAAAACATATGTTTACATAAGGACCTGTACATGAAGTCTCACAGCAGTGTTATTCAGAACAGCCCAAACCAGAAGCAATGGTCAAACAACATGTGGTATTTCTATACAATGGAATATTACCGGGCAGTAAAAAGGTACAAGGCAGTGATACCTATTTCAGCACAGATAAACTTTGACAATATGATGCTGAGTGATAAAGTCCCCAAAGCCCATGTTTGTGTGATATATTTGTGTGAAGTTCACAGAATGACAAACCCATGGGGATGGAAAGCAGATTAGGGGTTGCATTGAGCTGGTGAATGGGTAGTGCTAATGGGTGTAGTGTTTTTTGGGGATAGGAAAGTTTCTTTTTTCTTTTTTTTTCTTTTGGTTTTTTTGAGACAGGGTTTCTCTGTGTAACCCTGGCTGTCCTGGAACTCACTCTGTAGACCAGGCTAGCCTCAAACTCTCAAACTCAGAAATCCACCTGCCTCTGCTTCCCAAGTGCTGGGATTAAAGGCATGCACCACCACCGCTCAGCAGGATAGGAAAGTTTCAATGGCTCAGGAATGCACCGTGGTGAAAGACACACACCTCTGTGAAAGATGAATGTAAAAGCTAAAAGGGGCGGGGGGTTCTATAGTGTGCAAAGGATGCTTCAATAAAAACACTTTTTAAAAGATTTATTTATTGGGGGCTGGAATGATGGCTCAGCGGTTAAGATCACTGGCTGCTTTTCCAGAGGTCCTGAGTTCAATTCCCAGCAACCACATGGTGGCTCACAACCATCTGTAATGGGATCTGATGCCCTCTTCTGGCACACAGGCGTACTCGCAGATAGAACATTCATATACATAAATAAATCTTTTAAAAATGTATTTATTATTTGTATGTGTATGTGTTTGCATCTGAGTGAGTTTATAAGCACCACATGTATAAGGAGCCTGTAGAGCTCATAAGCTGTTAGTTCTCCTGGAACTGGAGTTACAGGCTGTCACGAGCCTCCAGGTGGATGCTGGGAACTGAACCCAGGTCCTCTGGAAGAGCAGAGAGCAGAGTTAAATCCTCTTAACTGTCCAGTCACCTCTTCAGCCCCAGTAAGACACATTCATTTTAAGAAATAGAATGAGGAGCTCCTTCTGCACTAATAAAGTCTAAAGTTGAGATACACGGGTATCTGGATAAGAGCATAACAGTGTACAGTGGTTACAGGGAAAGAGCTAAGGACCAGGCTGGGTGGAGTCAGGATGGACACTTGAACAGCTGGAGGGATGTCTTCCTCCTGGGAGGGGACTCTTAGGATGCCCTTTCCACTTGTCCCCTGTGAGCCATGTAAATATGTTAGCTACTCTCAGACAGCATAAAGACCCTTTATTTCTTTAATTTTCCTAAAAGTTAATTTTCATTTGCATGCATGTGTGGATGTGTGCTACACGTATGAGTGGCTGAGGAGGTCAGAAGAGGGTGTTGGATCCCTTGGAGCTGGAGTTAGAGACAATTGTAAGCTTCCTGGCATAAGTTCAGTCCTGCTGAGAACTGAACTCGGGTCCTTTGGAAGAGCAGGAAGTGCTCTGTGCTCTTTAACTGCTGAACCATCTTTCCAGTCCAGAGACTTTTTAAAGAAACAGACAAAGTCAAACACTTTTTGCTTAGTGTCATGGCGCACACTTGCAATTTCAGCACTTGGGAGGTTGAGGCAGGAGGATGAAAAGTTTAAGGTCCTCTTTAGCTGCAGAGGGAATTCTAGACTAGCCTGGACTATGAGAGACCCCCATAACAACAAACACCTCAGAGATTTTGTGAGCAGAGTAGAACTGAGGTTGGGCAGGATTTGAGGATGAATAAACAGGAAGGTTGTTCTGATGTTATCCTTGACAGTTGGGCTGGGCGGAGAGGAGACAGAAGCAAGTGAAGGGAGGAGGCTGTGCTCACTGCGCTCAGCAGCTGCAAGCGCTCTGCCTCGGCTAGTGACTTCTAATGAGGTGGTTATAATTGGATGACTTACAGAGGTCATGCCCTTATCAGTGGTCACAGAGTCAAAAGTGGTGGAGTACAGACTCGAACTCTCACCGTCGGTAGGCACGCTTTAGTGTGGCCCTAACAGCTGTGCCTCTAAGCAGGGGTGGAGGAGGGGGACTGGGGAGTGGAGGACTCAGAAATCTCATCCCAGAAGGGCAGGACCCAGGGAAAAACATAGGCTTCACTTAGCGATGGGCTGGATGCTAGCTACTTCCAGAATACTTTTTCCTATGTCCACGGACATTTGCATTTCATATTTTTAAGTTCTTTGGGGCCATTGTTGATTATCTGCTATTCAAAACCAGCTGGGGTGGGGTGGGGGATGCAGCAATCATTACTTCAGACCTCCAGCATTTCCCCTTTTGTTTGCAAAGCAGCCACAGTCATTTTCCGCACTTCTGTGCTGGCCAAAGCTCGCGGCTGTTCTCCTTTACAGAGGGGCAAGTGTTAGGTCTGGAAGACAAGTCTTAAGACATTTCCAGCAACCCCCAGGAACCCCCTGACTCTGCTTCCCCCCAAAGCTCCTCCCTTTTCCAAGTGTCGCCAGCTCCTACCCCCAGTTCTACTTGTTACCAGGAGAACTTGTCACCTGTCACCAGTGGGCATTGCGGCACAGTCACTTGTCTAATCTGTTGGTGGTCTCTCCCCTCCCCTGCTTTGCAAGGTCTATGCAGGTAGTATTCATGCACACATTTCACAGGTGAAGAAACTGAGGCTCAGTTAGGTAGGAGCCAGCAGTGAATGTTTTAGGATGGTATCTCAACTCTTCATTCTCTAATTCTGATATATATTAGGAACTTGTGGTATACATTTCTTTTTTTCAGGTTTCACCACCACCACCACCACCACCATCACCATCATGGTGTGTGCATGTGCCACAGTGTGCACAAATGGAGGTCAGAAGACAATTCTCTCCTTCCTCCACCTTCTTAGGCACTGTCTCCTCTTTTCTGCTGTGCATCACAATCCAGGCAGGCTAGCTGGACCCGAACTTCCAGAGGATTACAGATGCTGTCACTGCCTCCAACTTGGTTTTCTAAAAAAAATCTTTAACATGGGTTCTGGGGGTTTGATTCAGATCACCATGCTTATGTGGCAAGCACTTTTTCCCACTGAGCCGTCTCATTGGCCCCACAGGAACAGCCGTTCCTGCTGGGGTCTGGGAGCACACAGAGGAACAAGGTGGTCTCAGTGCCAAAGCAACCTTCCAACTTTCTATCCAACCTTTCAATTACAGAGGCAGACGCTGAAACCTGTAATTTAGAGTGAGGAGAGAAAAAACCCACAGTGTGTGCTTGGCGGGGTTGAGGGGGGATGGGGCACGGGCACACTATGAGTGATATGGACAGGGAACACGGAGGCCCTGAGTGCACCAAGGAGAGGTGATTTGAGAAGGCGTTCCTGAGGGGTTCTTCTCAGGGGTTCCTAGAAAGGCTGTTACATGAGCTAAGGCTTGAAGGGACCAGATGCTTCATAGGAGCGTTAATCTTGTCAAACTGATGAGATTCAACACCACCACTGAAACATGTATCTGGGCACGTCTGTGAGGAATTGTCTGGATTATGTTTACTGACTCGGGAAGACTCGCCATTTTATGAGCTGGGATCCCAGACGGAGTAAAATAGAAAAAAGGAGCTGAGAACCAGCATTTCTCTCTCTGCTTCTTCACTGTGGACGCAGCGTGACTGGCTGCCTCCTGCTACGGCGCTTTCCCCTGGGATTTTCTTCCTGAAGTTGCCGCTGTTGGATATTCGGTCCCAGTGATGGTAAAAATAGGGTACAGGGTGCCACATTCAGCCTGGGAGGGCGAGCAATGGGAGGGCGTGGCTAGCCTGTGAATTCGCCACAGTGAGGAGGCCATGATGGTGACACGGAACCTGGCCTAGGGATATCTTCAAAGCTTACCTCCCCAGGTGTGGTCCCTGTTCCAGGAACAGTGATCTGTTCAGGGCTGGGTGGGATAGGAGGTGATGGGATGTCCTAGGGGAGCCCTGTGTTTTCTGCCTCCATCTGTGTGGTACCTCCAGCTGATAGGTCCTCCCAGGAGGGTGGGGGAGGGTTGAGTTTCATAACATCCTCTTCCCCCAGTGTCCCCAGAGGGCAAGAAAAGAGGAAGCACTTGTGGACTTCCTCTTGGTTAGGGTATACCAAGCCCTGCTGCTTCTTGCTGAAGGGGCAGAGTCAGGCCTGCCTGGAGGTTCTTCTAGAACAAGGGTCCTGGGCATGGCTATGCCCCCTTCCCCCCACATTCGGCTAGAACATCCTCTGGCAGGGCTGTAAGATGGAGGAGACAGGAGAACAATCTCATCTCTTTGTTTTATTTTCAGGGCTGGTGGTGGAGGTAGAAAACTGGGGTTAGACTTTACTGAGAAGCCCAGATTGGCCAATGATCTTGCCCCGGTCAGCACATCTAATGAGCTGTGTGTGCCAGGTGAGGTTCCTCGCTTCTCTGAGCCTGTAAGCCCCCTCCTTGGCATCTGGCTGATGTGTGTGACTTAACATCAAGAAATTCCCATGGAACACGTGCATGAGAACACAGAAAAGCCTGGGCAGGATGGCTCTGTACCAGCAGGAGGACTGTAGCATGATCCAGGTCAGGCTGGGCTGCAGAACAAGGTCCTTTCTCAACTTTTCTTTCCTCTTCCAGGCAAGGAAGAACATGGAGGGCACAGCCCTGAAAGGGCATGTGACTCAGGAAAAGTCTGGAAGCTCTACCCTCTCAGCCCACAAGAAATAGGGACACTGAAGAGGAAGGAATGTGGGACCAGAGAGGGAAGTGATTTTCTATATTTGGATTTTATTTTTAATTAGACTGCCTTTTTACAATTAAAATAATAAAAAAATAAATTGGTGCATATTGATATTAAATGTTCTGTTTCCCAACTACTTTACTATGTAGTTTAAAAATGTTAACAGCTGGTTGTGGTGGCACATGCCTTTAATCCCAGCACTGTAGAGGCAGAGACAAGTGGAACTCTGTCAGTTCGAGGCCAGCCTGCTCTACAGAGAGAGTTCTAGGACAGCCAAAATCCAAAACCAAAACAAACAAATAAAACCAGGTAACAGAGTTGAAAGAATCTTACAGTACTATACCCAACCACCTCTGTTCTACCGTTAATATGTTACCTTTTTTTTTTGTTACATGTGTGTCCACCAATCTCTCATGTATGTGTTTGTGCATGTGTTGTGTGCACACATCACATGTTGTTCAAGTTCTGTGTACACAGAGGCCACTGGCTGTCCCTTGGGACGATTCTCCATTTATTTTCTTTAGGCAGGACATTTCACTGAACCCGAAGCTAGACTGTCAGCCAGCTAGGCTCCACCATGGTGCTGGGGTCAAAGACACATGCGTAGCTATGCTCAGCTTTTTAAGTGAGCGCTTGGGATTCAGTCTCAGGCCCTTGTGTGTGAACACCATGCTCTCTCACCTGCTGAGTCATCTCCCCGGGCTCTAATTCATCTTTGTTTGCGGAAGAGACTCCTAAATGCCAGGCAAGAGCTCGGCCACTGAGCCAAGCATCCCTTCCAATGTGTCATTTCTTCTTTGAGACAGGGTCTCACTCTATGCCCAGCCAGCTGGAACGTGCTATATAAGCCAGTCTGACCTCAGACTCACAGAGGTCCACCCGCTTCTGCTCCAAGTGCTGGGGCTAATGGCCACTACACCTGGCTTCATTTACTTATTTCTTTCTTGTATGTACGAGTGTTTTTGCCTGCACATGATGCCTCTGGGGTCAGAAGAGGGGACCAGAGTTCCAAGTAGTTGTGAATAGTCATGTGGGTGCTGGGAACTAAACCTGGGTCCTTTGCAAGAGCAGCAAATGCTCTTAACCCCTAGTCATCTCTTCATTCCCAATTTATCTTTCTTACTTTTTTTTATTATTGTGTGTACTATGGGGTTGTGTGTATAGGCATGCCACAGTGAGTGTATGGCGGTCAGAGGATGGTTTTGAGGAGACATTTCTTTCCTTCTACTGTTACTTGAGCTCCTGGGATTAACCTGGATCAGAGTAAGTGCTTTGCCCACTGAGCCATTTTGCTGACTCTGCTGTTATTGTAGTTTAGATGCATTTCATAGTAAATTATTTCTCTAAGCTTAAAATGTTCTTATTTTATTATTTTACGTGTATAGGTGTTTTGCCTGCCTGTATGTGCTTGGTGCCCATGGATGCCAGAACTGGGAACTGACTGTCTTGGAACTGGGTTTACAGATGATTTTGAGCTGTTATGTGGGTGCTGGAAATTGAACCCCTGTTCTCTGGAAAAGCCGCCAATGCTCTTTAACTGCCATTTCTCCAGCAACTCAGAAGATGATTTCAGTCAACACAACCAAGTGCACATCAGTAACTGTTCATTTGCTGAGTTTTTAAAAGTCCGTATACCGCTCTGTAAATTAAACTCATTAAGCTATATACCCTCCTAGACCCAACTAGCAGAAGACAGTTGTGGGATTCAAAGCCATCCAGTCTGATCCTTGTCATAGTGCCCGTGTCTAACCGACTGCCATGCTTCTTTGAGTTTCCTGACCAAGGTCCACACCAAGGTCCCAGCCTGAAGGACTCTTCCTCTCCATTGTCTCTTTGATGCAAGCCTTGTTTGTTCTAGAAGGCCTTGCTCATACATCACCTCTGTTTCAAAGTCCCTTCCAGATTCTCCAGAAAGAGAAAGTTTCTTACTCTCTGATTTTATAACTGAGAAAACTCTGTAATCATCATCATCATCAACAACAACAACAACAACTCCGTAGCCTAGGCTAGCTTCAAATTCATCCTCCTACACCAGTCCCTCAGATGATGAAGTTACTTACAACAATGTGCCACCACGCCCAGCTTGTGTTGAGACCTCTCCCTTCAGACTACATGTCCCACCCCACCCGCTCATCTACACACACTCACAAAACCCATTCACACTCACCCATGCACCCACCCCCACTCACACCCACCCCCATTCACACCCACCCATGCACCCACACCCACTCACACCCACCCATACCCACCCACGCACACCCACACCCAGGAGCTATTGGCAGGAAATGTGCTTTGTCTCCCCCTGGTGTCTAGCACAAAACGGGTCACAGAGTGGGTGTTCTCTAAATGCTTGAGGCTTGAAGGGCAGGGGCCTCATCCCCATCACACAGATGGAAATTCCCAGAAACCATCTGGGAGTCTCTAGCTGGACAGAAGCAGAGGAATAGGAGGAAGTTGTAGGTAAGATCTCCATCTAGGGGACAGTCTCACTAATATTACCACACCGCTTGGATCAAACTCCCCAGAGGTGCCAGCTGGGGATGAAGTTCCACACTTGCATGATCCCCAGAGGACTTTTGGAGCCAGCTGTCCTACCCTAGGGGACTTCCCCATCTTTCGATGCCAGGAACTGAACCATGATAGGAAGTGACCCTGGCAGGATGTAGCATGATACAGGAGGAAGTGTGGCCAGAGTTCCTAGGCTCATTGCCTAGGTCACCCCAGCCAGGCCCACGGGACATCTGACAGCAAATGGTCACATCACTTTCTTACTGTGTTCGTTCTAGGGCGAGTGTGGACTTCCCTGACTATGAGGGAAATTGCCCCATCCTCAGGGCTATGGGGCAAGCACCATCCTTGCACCTCCCACAGCCCTGCTGTGGTATCCTGGCTACGACTGTAAGCAACAATCTGAGTTCTTAAAGGCTCAAGGTCTTTAAGAGAGGCTGCTTCCCTCGGCGACTCCCTAAGACTCCTGGGGCCTCAGGTCCCACTGGGATCTAATATTGCCACATCCCTTAGGGCAGGGCAAGGCAGGCTGGAGGCTGAAAAGAAGAACTTTGTTAAGTTCACACTGCAGATCACTGTGCAACATGGCTTCCTGACTTCCCCTCCTTGAGAGTCCAGGCCACTCACTCACAAGTGAGGAAAGATACCTGATAACGTCAAAGGTAATGAGTGAGCTCAGCAGAATGAGCCAATTTGTTCAACAGAAGGCACCAGGGACTAGCTACTTCCTACATGAGTTCCCCAGATCGCTAACAGCACTAAAGTTCTTGTCAGAACTTTGGGCCCCACCTCTACCCTCCTGAGTCAGGAACTCTGGGGGGGAGGGGGATGTGGCTCAACAGTCTGCTCTAGCAAGCCTTCCTGGAGGCTCCAGCACATACTGAAGTTAGTCAATCGATGCTAGAAGCTGAACAGATGGGCAACATATTGGGAGAAGGTATGTGGAGCACCAACATCAAACAAGGGAGTCGGATCTACAATGGGAGTACTAGTTTTGCAAATGAATGTTTAAAAAACAAAACAAAACGTGGGAAACCCAATGGAAGTGAGCAAACAGTCCAAAGGAGCAGTTCACACATAGCAGGGGAAGCCCAAGGTCCAGTCCGCACGGGAGCAGGCTCCAGATCCCAGGATTAGGCTGGAAGTACTTAGGAGATGCTCACCCGGAGTTCATGATTCTCTGCATCCCATGAACCAGGCAGCAGCAGCTCTCATCTTTGATCCTAGAACTTAGGAGGACCAGAAGTTTGAAAGCAGCCTGGGTTAGAAGAGACAGTGTCGCAACAATAACAATAACAACAACTACAACAACAAAAACAACTACAATAACAACAGAGATCTCACAATAAACACAGAATTGCAAGAATGTGTGGTATATGTGTATTTGTCTGGTGTGTGTGTGTGTGTGTGTGTGTGTGTGTATTTTTTGAGACCAAGTCCTGCTCGGTTACTACATCCAAACTGACGACCACGACTAGAGACAGGCTTTATAGAAAATGTACAAGACAACAGCATTACTCGAAAGCTGTAGATGGGCCATTCTAGAAGGGGTCTGTGAACTTTAAACACATGTGTCTGGGGTCTACTAATTCCATTCCTGGCAGAGCCCAAAGGACTCTTCACGTGGGTCCACAAGGGCTAGCGACAAAGGTGTTCATCTCAGCAGTGTTTGTGGTAAGGGGGAGTTGAAAGCAAACTGGGCTTCGGATTGGGGTCGGATGAATAGAGGGAATGCTAAATGCTTCAGAGAGCTGGTGGCTGTTGAATGCATTGAGCTAGGTTTCCTCACAGTAATATGGCTAAGTCTTAAAAGTGTTACAGAGTGATCCAGCCATGATGCAGCATACCTGTAATCAAGCACTCAAGTGCTGAGGCAGGAGGATCTTGAATTGGGTGTAGCCTGTTATATAACAAGATGGTCACATCAAAAATAAGAACAAAACATGATGCCACACCACTGACCACCTCAGATAGGAAAGCATCAAATGTTATGAAAGGAAGAAAAAGAAGGAGAAGAAGAAGGAGGAGGAGGAGGAGAAGGAGAAGGAGAAGGAGAAGGAGAAGGAGGAGGAGGAGAAGGAGAAGAAGGAGGAGGAGGAGAAGGAGAAGGAGAAGAAGAAGGAGAAGAAGAAGAAGAGCCCATTCCAATACCACTTATGCTGTGTTCATGTGCACATGGCATTGCATTGTGTGTGTATGTGCATGTGTGTGTGGGGGGGAAAGGCTGCATGCATGTGGAGGTCAGAGGTTAGTTTTCTTAGATCTCTCTGTACCTTACCTGTTAAGACACGGTCTCTCTTTTTTAGTTAAAATTACTATTATTAACATATGTGTCTGTGTATGTGCAGGGTGGTGGCGATGCCACCGTGCTCATGTGTGTGGGTCAGAGGACAGCACTATGAGTTGCTTTTCTCCTTCCACCTTTATATGGGTCCGGGGACTTGAATTCAGGTGGCCAGGCTCATGCAGCAAGTGCTTTACAAGCTGAGCCATCTCCCCGGGCTGAGGGTCCCTCATTCATGCTTACTGTTAGCTGGTCACGCTCTCCGTACCCCGCACCCTAGCTAGTGTTCCAGACATATGACCACACTGGCTTTTTACATGGGTACTAGGGACTTGAACTCAGGCCACCATGCTTGAGTGGTAGGTACTTTTCCCACTCACTGAACTATCTTGCAGCCTAGTATCGTGCATTTTAAGTAGACAAGTTTTGGTATGTTGGGGCTAGGGGTCATGGTGTGGAGAAGAGTCTGTAGACAAGCAAGGAATGAAGCAGAACATCAGGGGAACCTTGATGGACCAGTGACTAGGGGATGGTCATCTGCCACGGTCCCAGTGGGAATCTGGAACTCTAAGTCCCAGTGATCACATGATTTGAAAATGTTTGGCTGTGGAAGGCTTAGCAAGGTTTTGCAGACACATTTGGTCTCTTCTAGAGGTCACTGGCCTCTTCTCAAGGCTCACTGTCCTCCCGAGGCTGTGCCAAGTGTTGGCCTCAGTGACCTCCATAGCTTATGCTCTGCCTGCATAGCTCTTTGAGTAGCCCCAGGCTGTCTGTCTGCAGAGTCCTGCCTGTGCTTTGTTTGGGGCTTGGGCACAGAGCCAGACTATAAGACCACTGTGAAAGCCAGTTCTGTTTCCTCTCAAGCTGTAAACTCCTCTAGTCTTTATAACATCTCAATCTACATACTGCTCCAGGAACGACAGGTACATTGAGTCAGAAAACAATCCAAGCGGAGAGAAACAGTATTTATTGAGCATTTACAACATGCTAGGTCCAACGCTAAGGTCTTGCCCTCCATTCTTCCCGATGACCACCTGTGAGGAAGGGCGGAGCTGAAATTATCATAGAGATGTGGAAATTGGTATCGATATCCAAGGACCTGGCGATCCCTCATATCCATTCCCTTAAAAACAAACAAACAAATCCCCCCAAAGAGAGAAGTCTCTGGGTTCTGGAAATGTTTCTGGTTTGGGGTTGGGCAGGGTTGCAGAAAGTGGGGCGTGAATTGGAAATCTTTTCTGTCGGCCAGTAGGTGGAGCGATTCTTTAACTTGAAGAACACTCTAGAGTCTGGCTCTCCCGCCCTCTGCAGGATTTTCTCGGTATTGCAGGGACTGAAGCCCTGCGAACCCACTTGCAGTGAAAGAAGGCACAGATGGGAACCCAGGAGCCTAGGCACCTTGGGGATGGTGTCATATGGGCAAGTGTGCCGCGGAGCTACAGGTAGTTGTCTTCAACCTGGTCGCCCCCGCTTGGGGAGACATCTTCGTAGACGTCGTCGTCGTCGGGGGCCAGTGCCTCGATGTCATGCGTGATATCGGCCAGCAGCTGGTGGAAGGTCTGCACCTCGGGCCTCTGGGCCGCCCCGTCGTAACTGCGCACGGCAGAGGCAGACGTGGAGCTCATGCTGCGTTTGATGCGGCCGAAGCTGTCGGTGAGGATTCCGCCCTCGCGGATACCCATACTCTCCAGGAAGCCCTCGAAGTAGCCGATGTCCTGATCTGGGATGAAGGGCCGCATCCCTAGAGGGGAAGGGCAAGGTGACTCCAGCATCCAGCGAGTCTGCTATGGAATGCTTTCTCTGGAAGTCTAAGTTCAAGTCCCATCTCTGGCGGTGTGGCTTTACCCAAGATTTTTTTTTTTTAACCTCTCAAAACAGCAGATGATACAAGACTACCCACCTGTTTGCTAGCTTAGTATATTCTTAAGGATATACTCCCGTTTACCTTAGTTAAATAGCTACTCAGTCCTCACTTTTCTCACCTGGACAGCAGATCTGTGTGCCTGATTTGGTGCCACTGTACTAACTTACTTCCCACGCTGAGCCCCGTTATCATTAGATTTACTTGCGTCCCTTTATGGGTCTTTGACATTCTTACTTTAATTTGCTACTCTGAGCTTCGGCCTCTCCACATGCAAGTGGGGACGAGACGGCACTATTTACTTCTCAGGAGTGGGGACAGTCTATGAGCATGCTTGGATCATGACAACTGCAAAAACATACATGCTTCTGTGCTATCAGTGCTATTCCTGTGGTACTTAGCAACCCTCTTCAGTGGTGTGTGTGATATCACACCCTGACCAGCTTTGCTACCCTAGGGCTTTGCTCACACCAGCTGTTTCCTGGCAATTTCTTTCCCTTTTCTGCATTCTTTCTTGCTCTCCTTCTCAGGTCCAGGTTCTTAAAATCTTGTGCCTTAAGGGTTCAAAGAACAAAGTGGTCCCAAGTGGTGCCTGGCTGGGGATGACTGGAGCCAAGGGGGAGCCAGCTTACCAATGAGAAGGAACTTCCGACGGTCCCCATAGAGTTTCTGGAGGCCTGCACAGTAGTCCTGGATAGGCAGCCCCAGGCGATAGTCTCGTAGCAGTAACGCAAACTGCTGGATCTCAGGAGGACCCAACTTACTCCGCAGCTGTGGGAGTAAGGGTACCCTTGGAGACCAGATCCAGACTGCAACAATGCCTGACTTCTGCTAAAAATGCTGAGTTTCTTTCTGGCAGCCTGTCAGGCCCGGCCTGCCCGAAAAATCTTCTATTGTCCACTGGAGGGGACAACATCTGCTCTTTTGCATCTCGGAATGGTATGGTGGTTTGTATATGCCTGGCTCAGGGAGTGACACTATTTGGAGGTGTGGCCTTGTTGGAGTAGGTGTGTTACTGTAGGCGTGGGCTTTAAGACCCTCATCCTAGCTGCCTGGAAGTCAGTATTCTGCTAGCAGCCTTCAGATGAAGATGTAGAATTCTTGGCTCCTCCTGTACCATGCCTGCCTGGATGCTGCCATGTTCCCACCTTGATGATAATGGACTGAACCTCTGAACCTGTAAGCCAGCCCCAATTACGTGTTCTCCTTATAAGAGTTGCCTTGGTCATAGTGTCTGTCACAGCAGTAAAACCCTAACTAAGACAAATGAGATATGGGTCCAGCTTCCTGAGCCCCAGTCCTTTGGTGGCCTCCTCTGTGGTGGCAGGAGGTCATTATCTCTCTGACTCTTGCTTTCCTCCTCTGTACTTGGGGTGAGGAAGGAGCCTCTCTCTTGAGGTTGCTGAAGAGATGAAAGACAAGATGCAGGAGAGGCGCTCAGAACATTTAGTGCAGACTGACGCCAGTCAAGGCTTCTCTAAGCTGGCCTCTCCTAATTGCACCTCCTTCCCTGGCCTCTGAGCAGTGCTTGCTTGAGTCAAGCCATGCTCTGCTTGCTGCAGACCTCTGCCGCCCACTCATGCTCACCGTGACCATGTAATCCTGTAGCTGCTCGAAGGCCCAGCTGCTGTGGTCGATACTGCTGCAGCGGGAGCCGTGGAAAGATGGCGTGGATGCACCACTGTAGGACGCTTCAAATGTGTCCTGGGAGCCATTGCTGCAGAGAAAAGAGGAAAGTAGCCTCACCAACCTCTGTTCCTTTCCCTAAGTAGGCTAAAGGTGGCTGGGCCGATATACCCTATCCTTGTCTTGCCCATCAAAGCCCAGAAACCTTTCAACACCCTCCTGTTCTCTGCACTCTGGTCTCCCTTCCTTACCCCAGCCCCTGGGCCTTTGCACATGCTGTTCCCTCTGCCTGGAATTCTCACTTCTCCACTGTCTTTCTCATGTATGGTGTCACAGCCACAGGACTCCCTACCTGGTTATTCTGAATTCTTGCTGTTCCCTCTGCATGGAATAACCTGTCCTTTTTATCGTTAGCTCAACTGTTATCAGGAAGCCCTCCTGGTTCCTAGATAAGGTAGAGTCCCCTTTCTGACTCTCCCATAGCCCAGGAAGCTTCTTCTCAGTGTGGTATCATCACTGCTGGCTGCCACCTGTGCTGAATCATGTGGCCCTTCCTTTCTTCTTGTTGAGTTCTTTTTGTTTGTTTGTTTTTTGTTTTTGTTTTTTTTTTCATTTGTTTTTTTGTTGAGTTCTTTTTATAAACTAGGCTGTCCAGCTCATTGTGGAAGGTTTTGTTTTTGACAGGGTCTTGTATATACTAGAATGGCCTTAAACTCTTTATATAGTGGAAATTAGCCTTAAACTTTCGATCCTTCTGCTTCTAACCTCCCAAAGGCTGGGGTTGTAGGCATGAACCACCAAGCCAGGTTTATGCAGTGACAGGGGTTGGAATTAAAGCCTCTGATATCTTAGCCAATCACTCTCTCATCTCTGGATCTCTTTATTAACTGCTTTTAAAATAAGATGACCACACTGAGCTTGGGCTTTGACCTTTTGACACTCTGGCTTCCGCCTCTGGCAGGCTGGGACCACAGACCCAGCAAGGGTGGAGACTCCTGAGTTCACATTCTTTTGGTCACGGGCCAGGGCTATGCCGTTCACTGTGTTTGACCCTTGGGATGCTAAACTTTGTTTCCCTAGTCTTCTGCATTGGTAAAATGGGATGATGAAGACTGGTGTCACTGTGGAAATGACAGGAACTAACATTTGTAAAGCAATTCAGACTATAGACCCCGTGTAACAGATAACTAGCCACATAGCAACTAACAAAAGCCATTAATGTACAATGCAAGCACATGGCACGCTCAGCAAATGTGTCATTAGTGTCATTTTGCTCTCCTCAGCCAAATCAGGTTGGTTATGGAATGGTTTGTGCACACATGGGTTCAGGAAGCCAAATGTAGTGCCAATATTAACATTAGTGAGTAGGGCACAGGCCACTGGCAGGGGCCACTACTTGCCAACACCAGAATCCTTACAGGAACAGGATATCTTAATACCATAGGTCTACCAAGGGCTTTATTGGATTTAAACTGAAAATCCCATATCTTGGGAAACTCTTCAGTCCTGAGAAAACTGGGATGGGCAATGTTTCTAACAGAATTCTTATAAAAAAAATTTTCAGGCAGGTTTTATATATCCCAGGTTTGTCATGAGCTCATTATGTGGACAAGGGTGAACTTCTGGTCCTCTTGCTTTTACCTTCTGAGTGCAGAGATGACAGGTGTGTATCAGGGTCTGCAGTGCTGGGGATCGAACCAGGGCTTTGTGCGTGGCCAGGGACGACCTCTACCAGTGGAACCGCATCCGCAGCCTCTCAAATGCTGTTTTAGTCTACATATTCCTAGCCTTGCTTGCAGCTAGTTCTGACCAAGCAGCCAAATTTTGACTTCTAAAGTGTAAGCTTGATGGTGTGTGTGTGCATGTGTGTGGGTACACACACATGTGCTGTAGGGTTGGAACCCAGGGCTTTTCTTATCGTGAGCATTCATGGTGATTCTATGGTATTCCCTGGTCTCCATCCTCTCTAAAGTCTTTCAAGAGGCCATTGGTGTGCTGCTGCATGGTTGGACCATGAGGTCACCCTGACGATGGTGAAGATGAAGCTGTGACAGGAAGAGAGGCCCAAGGTCCGTAGGACCAGGAGGTCCCAAACACTTGTATTTTGCATAAGAAGGCAAGATAACCAATTCTGTCTTTGTAAACCTACCCTCCCCCGGATTTTCTATTATACCAACATAGCTTCGAGCATTAGGTGTGACTTTGGACTCTGCAGACCACTAAACCTAGGAGACTTGAAGATCTCTGTAGTCTCAGGTCTCTAGGTCTCCCAGGGTTTAGCCTGGAGCTCTGTTTACTTCCCATCCTCAACACAAATCAAGCTCGGGTCCCTGTCCCCCATGTGCTCTAGAGGAGTTTGGGTGGGGTTGGGGAGGGAAATGTGGCATCCCAGACAAAGCTGATACTCACAAGGAGCTGCAGCAGCTCAGGTCGGCATCGTAGGCAAACGTCCCATCTGTGTGGCAGCTCTCACCTGAGACCAGCAGACGGAAGAACTGTCAGAGATGTCATGCAGGCACCAATATCTCAGGCTCCCTGAACCCCGACCTTGGCAGCACCCTGGGTCTAGTTCTGGTCCAGCCCTGATACATAGCTAGCCTCAGGCAACTGACCTCCCCAATTCTTGCCTTCCCCAGTGCCCAGGTCCATAGCATCTGCCTATCTGATGGACACAGGGAATGACAAATGAGAACCAGTGGGAGAGTGCTAATAAATGCGTGTCTAGATGAGACAGGAAGATGTTGCAAGGAGGAAGAGGGTCAGAAGCTTGAAAGGAAAGCAGTATCACTTGTGGAGAATGTGGCTCCTCCTCAGCCTGGTCCCTCATCTGCCCCGGCAGGACCTTCTCGTGTCAGCTCAGTGGGGGTCATTCTGTCATCTCAGAGGCAAGTTCCTCATTACAGGTTCTCATAACACCATGGTTAGACATTTATCTCTGTGACTATTTATTCCATGCAAGTTGCAAGAAGGCAAGGCCGTGCCTCAGTTTGTCCACCGTCACGATATCTCACAGATTACAGCTGGGCCCGAGGCAGTAAGCACTCAGTTGATATTGGTTGAATGAATGGACTCTCTCATTCGGTTGCCTAGCATCCTGGTGGAGCCAACACGTCTCCAGTAGAGGCTTCCCAACAGCCACAGCTCCTGTGGGCAGCAAGGTCTACAGGAGGCCAGTGCCTCAGCTGCTGGAGCTGCACAAGCTTTGGAACTAGACACACTAGGTTTGGATTCTGACTCTGACCTACTGTGTGACCTGTGACTATTTATTGACTACTCTGAGCCTCAGTGGTTATTATCTGTAAAACTGGAGTCACGGGGCCTTGGAGAGGCTCCTCTGCCCCTTGCCCCCTTTTCTCTATGTAGCCCTGGCTAGACGGGAACTTGCAGTGGACCGGGCTGCCATTGACCTCAGAAATCTTTCTGCCTCTGCTTCCCAAGTGCTAAGCTGAAAGATGTGTATCACCACCGTGCTTAGAGCTTTCTTCCTTTTTTTAAAGATAAGGTTTCTCCATTGTAGCTCAGACTGACCTTAAACTTAGAGCCTTCAGCCTCAGCGTTCCAAAAGCTCAGAACTATTAAGATTGAGTTTGCATATGCCATGGTGCCCATGTGGAAGTTGGAGGAAAACTTTTGAAACTCAGTATCTCCTTCCACCCTGTGAGTCCCAAGGACTGAGCTCAGGTTGTCAAGGTTGGCAGCAGGCACCTTTCCCCGCTGAGCCAGCTCACCAGCCCAGGGACTGAGAAGTTTTCATTTATCTGAAGATTACCTCTCTAGCATCTGTGGAGTGTCCACTCCTGTACCAAGTGAACGAGACAGATAGGATGGCATAAAGACTCAAGAAGACTTGGCACCTGGCTATTGTGCTTTGCACATAAGTGGCACTCAATAAATGTCCCTATTAGTCCCACTTGAATTCCAACCCTTGATTGCATACATGGACTAATCTGGAAATGCCTGCCCTAGGAATCTCATGGGGTAAGATGGCTCAGTTAGCCGACAGTACACACGATGAACTTTCTGCAAAGCAGGGACACCCAAAACAAGAGAGAATTTCAAGTGCCTAAGCTCAAACTCATCCCAAGCTTGACAATCTGGTCATCTCTGAAGAGGACATCAAGAAGAATGACATTCTATCAAGTGGACCCCTAGGACCGGGATCCAGCTCAGATCAGGGTCCAACTCCTATAGGCCTTCATCAGCCCTGACTGTCAGGACATCCAGCCTCTCCCAGTGCTTTGTGGGAGCTTGGATACGCACTGCAGCTGGAGAGCCACGGCCGCTTTGGTGTGGATCTGTAGTGGTAGCCAGCCCGGTCTACACACTCGATGCTCTGGTCCCCGTAGATGATCTGGAAGACTTGACAGATGAGCGCACAGGACTCCTCAGCAGCATCCTGGTCCAGGGGAAGGAAGAGATCTCAGGCTCTTACCCACCCCCAGGGCACTCCTATGACCTCAGATGCAGTGTGAGCCAGTGCTGACACGCACATCTTAAGCCAATTTCAAAGTCATTTCCCCTCAAAATTATATGGCTCCTCTCTTGTTCTTATGACCCTTTTATAGAATCTAGAGGTAACTCAAAATCCTCTGCTGTGAAAGTACATTCCAGGTTTCCAGGGGATTCATGGCCTATCATGAAATTTATCCAGCATAAGGGCTCGTTTAACTAAATGTACAGGCACAGAAGCTGAAGCCCAGTGTGGAGATGGGAGCAGTAGGAGGAGGGACACTTCAGAGAATCAAAATTGTAGGCTCAGTGCTGTCATTACTACTACTGGACATAGGATATGGCTATGAGCTGCCCAATGCCCAATGCAATGGTGGAAGCAAAACAATAATAGTGTCCCTGGTGGAAGGAAGAGGGGCTTGGCCAGAGCTTTGGAGACTGCACATTTGAGGAGGAATCCACTCTTCAAGCGAGAGACACAGAAAGCAGTAACATTGACAAAGGCCATGCTTATGAAGATCCTGCCTTTGGCACCTCTAAAAATCCTGAGGTAAACGTTAAACTGTAACTCAGGGTGGGTATCTGTGTCATCGCAGGTACCACTATTTAAACCAGGATCAAACCTTACCCTGGAGTAGACAGGGCAGAGAGGATCCTCATGTTATAGCTGAATGCTCAGAGGCTTAATGGAGTTGTGTGATCTGTCTGGATTCACCACAGGCCCAAGGCTGTAATTGTAATGCTGGCGTTGGGGGGTTTAACTCTGATCATTGTGTGTGAGATCACTTTGCCTCTGACAGGAGGCCAGAGGCTCAGACACTTGGAAAGCAACTCATTTACTTATTCATTCTACCACCAGGCCAGGACCAACAAAACCCCGGAGCTAAGTGGGAGAGCCAAGGCACAGTGTCGCCTGTCCGGTTTTCCGGCCCTTGGATCTATCCTCGCTTCAGTTTAAACAATACAAACTAATTTTTCCTGTTGAAACTGGGTCTCTTCCTCCATCCCCTGACACACAACTCACTCACCTCTACCAGAGCCAGCACAACCCTCGTGATCCTAGCTTTTCTGCACACCTGGGTGCCCCTTTTCATTTCCTCATCGTCCTGGTCAAGTTTCCAGGATGAGGCTGTGTTGGATGAGGCAGGGGAGTACAGAGTGTAAGGAAGGGCTGAGCCAGTTGGGTGGGGCATGGCAACGTTATCCATGCAGAGAGACCATGGAGCTAGGTATGGACAGTGAACAGTATGGACATAAGGTTTGATTATATTTAAAAATAAGAACAATGAATTTATTGACAGAGTAGACTGAGAGAGAGAGAGAGAGAGAGAGAGAGAGAGAGACAGAGAGAGAGAGACAGAGAGAGAAAGAGGGAGGGGGAGAGACAGACACCAAGGACCACTGCAAGGTTTCAGCCTGAGTCACCAAGGCTGGAGCTGCCGTTCAATGAAACATGCAGATGAAGACACTTCAGGTTTGAGAGGAGGCTGGGGGCTCAGCTTGGAACAAATTCATTCATAATGAGAAGAAGACCCTGGAAAAGACAGGAGGAGCAGAGATTTGGTTAGAGGTGGAATTCAGAGTGTTCTCCGGATTTTAGAAGGCAGCAGAGTAGAAGTCACCTAGAGACAAGTGTGGATAAAGGAGAAAAGACTGAGGATAATGTCTGGACCACCCCGACTTTAAGAGGCTAGAAAGAAAGGAAGTACCAGCTTCTAAGAAGGAACACAGGGTGAGAGTGGGGGAACAGGAAAGGAGGGCTGGATGGTATCTCAGGGTGGGGTTGTAAGCCACTGAGCTGTATTTCCTTGGATTGACCGCCTCTCCCTGTAGACAGGCACACTCATTCTTCAGAAAGAGCCCTGGAACCCAGAGCAGAGGAAACGCTGGGAAGGCTCAAGGCTTGAGAGTACTGGCTAGACTGGGTGCTCCTTAAGGGAGGATGCCAAACGGCCTGCTCTTCTTGCCCACAGCACCTACCAATGTGGGGCACACAGCTGGCACTCAATAAATACCATCAAGCCAGGCATGGAGGTGTGGACCTTTACTCCCAGCACTCAGGAGGCAGAGGCAGGTGGATCTCTGAGTTGGCAGCCAGCCTGATCTACAGAGTGAGTTCCAGGACAGCCAGGACTACACAGAGGAACCCTATTTCGAAAGACTACAACAAAAACAACTATATTATCATATCAAGTGAGTGAGGACAAGGGTGAATGAGGACAGGAAGGTGATAGGCAGGTAGGACAGGCAAGAATGATGGCAAAGCTTTTTCTTTAGTTGGTTACCAAGAGAAAGGCTTTGAACTTTCTGGGTTTGAATCTTGAAGCCACCTGCTTTCCGCAGGACTTCTAGTTACCAAAACTTTGAGCCTGCTTCCCTTCCTAAGGAATGGGACTAGATGTCATATTCGCCCTAGGGGCTGCTGTGGGGATTAAATGTTAATGTTGTCCTCTGTCTGTCTAGGGTCGGGGCTTCACATGTGGTGTGATTAGTGTGATAGTGACTGTCACGGCGGCGGTGGTGCCAACACTGCCTGGCGCTCACCCTGTTTGCCACAGCCAGGATGACCAGGTTGCAGTAGGCGTCGGGGCTGTGGTTCTGGGGGTCCAGTGGGTTGGGGCCGGG
Source organism: Grammomys surdaster (assembly GCF_004785775.1). Taxonomy (NCBI): domain Eukaryota; kingdom Metazoa; phylum Chordata; class Mammalia; order Rodentia; family Muridae; genus Grammomys; species Grammomys surdaster. The sequence goes on along the minus strand of NW_021604692.1, from coordinate 2,371,624 downwards.
GTGGCGTCGCTCCCAGCTGCCGCCGACGCCGCCACTCGCCTGCCGCCGCTCCCAGCTGCCACCCGGCTTGCCCGCGCCGCCGCCCGCGTGCCGCCGCTCCCAGCTGCCGCTGAACGTCTGTCGCCGCTCCCAGCTACCCGACGCCCTCACTCCCGCGCGCTGCCGCTCCAGGCTGCCGCCGCCTCCTGCCGCCCGGGCCTCGGCGCCCGCGCCCCCGCCCCACGCCACGCGCCAGTCCAGGCTGCAGATGGTGTGGCGTCGCTCGGCTGTGCCCACCCGTCGTTTCTCGGGCACGGCGCCTGGAGGGCCGGAATCCCGACCCGTTGAACCTCCGGGGCTGCCGTCCATGCCTGCCGGCACCGGGTCCACGCCCAGACCTAGGGAAGGACGGGGTTTTGGAGTTCAGCAGCAGGAGATCGCGGCTTTCAGGGGCCACTCGGAGGGCTACCTCGCAGCTCCGAGGTTCCTTGAGCTAAGGCCCCGCCCAGCACTAAGCTCCCTCGTGGTTTTGCTAGCTCTAGCTCCTACCCTAAGCCTATGACTCCGCCTCCGGCTTTGGCTCCGCCCCAGACCTCCAGATGGCAGCCACAGAGTTTCCACCCTCCCCAACACACCCTAAAGAGCTTCTCAAACTTGCTTTCTGGGTTGAGAGTGGTAGTCAACTTGTCCCCTTTCTCCGTACCCTTCATTTGAACGGTGACCTTGGTCTAAGCATTCCACCTTCGAGTAGGACTTTCCCTGCTATCTTTAGTCCCGGCTCCAGATTGCTGACCTGAAACCTCCCACAAGACCCGATTCCTCCCCTAGCCAGGGCGCCCCCTACTGTTAGATCAAAGTCAAGCAGTTATGTCTTTTAATCCTACCCCCTTCAATGTTGAATTCTACTAAGGTTGAACTCTTGACTCCAACATCTCTGCCTTATCCAACCTTCTCTATCTGGTCAGGATGCCTACTCCTCATCTTAACCCCCCGGCTCTCTGGTCTTACCTGTGGTTTCTTCTGCCTGCCCTTAGTCTTAGAATAGTGCGCTCAGGTTTTCTTCCATCCCTTTTCCAGCCTCGGATCCCTTCCCTGGTGCCTACATGCAATGATCCTAGCACTGCAGGTTGGCCTCCCACCCGGTCTCCCCAGCACCGCACCGGTCTTAAGCACTAGCAGATGCAGAGCATCGTCCTGCAGGTAGGAGGCAGCAGCAATCTCGTGCGTGGGGATGCGCAGGATGAGCTCCTCGTTGTCGCGCCAGGTGAGCAGCAGGCAGCGTGCAGACAGGCTCAGGATGCTGTCCTGCTCCGGTGTGGTCTTCAGAGGCAACTCCTTCAGCTGCTGCGGGGTGGGTCGGATCACCTGAATCCCCCGAGAATTCGGTGTAGGAGAGGGGAAAGGGAGAGAGACCCCGTCCTCCTCCCTTCCCAGGGCCTTACCCTGGCGGTGTCCAGCAGCTGCAGGAGCTCATCTCGGCTGGAGGGGTTCAGTGAGGAAGTCACCCAGGTGAGGTGACCCAGAAACTGGATGAGAAATGGGAGATTCTAGCCTCCAAGTTAATGCAGGACAGGCTGAAATACTCACATTAATAATAACCTGTATGATGGATAATTTTGCTTGTCAACTTGTCAGACCCAAGTAGCTGGCACCTCGGTGAAGGATTCTCTTGATTGGATGATCATTTGAAGTGAGAGGCCCACTTTAAATCTGAGCCACACATTCTGGTGGCAGCCACTTAGAGGGACATGGAAGAAGGAAGCTTTCACCTTTTGCCTACTTTCTCTCGATCTTACTGCAAATTTGTCTGTTCTGCTGCTGAGGCTTTCCTTCAATGGTGTTACATCCTAATTCTTCCGGATTTCCACAAAGACTGAAGACCAGCTGAGACATAGTCTCACAGACTGAACAATTATCAGATTCTTAACCTTTCTGTTTAAAGACTGCCTATATTGGACTGGCTGGACCACAGCCTGTAAGCCTCTCATCCCCCTCCATCAGTTCTGTCCCCTTAAAGAACCCTGACACCCTGACTAACACCTCTCTCTCTCTCTCTCTCTCTCTCTCTCTCTCATATATATATATCCCCGGTGTGATCTTCAGAGGCAACTTCTTGAGCTGCTGTGGGGTGGGTCAGATCACCTGAGTTCTGGGAAATTTGGGATAGGAGAGGGAAGTGTATACTTTCCCATCCACTCACGTTTACTTTAAGGATTAAAAGGCTCAGAGTGGTATAGTTAACTAAAAACCTGGCTCAGGATTATAGCTAGAAAGAGTATGGCTGGGCAAGTTGTGGTAGAGCATGCTTGTAATCCAGCACTTGGGAGGTGGAAGCACGGAGTTTAGAGTCCAGAGTCAGCCATGGGAGTGGTGATGGTATCAAAGAACTCCTTGAATCCCACCACTCGAGAGGTGGAGGCAGGTAAATCTGAGTTTGAGGCCAGCTTGGTCTACAGAGTGAGTTCCAGGACAGCCAGGGCTACACAGAGAAACCTGTACTGGAAGTTGGGGTGCTTAGACCAAGGTCACCGTTCAAGCAAACAAGCAGACAAAGAGTCCAAGGCTTCATAGCAAATTCAAGACCTCCCTGGGCTACATCAGACTCTTGTGAAGTAGGGAGGAAGCTTGAATGCCTGCGCCAGAGCCCACATTTCCAGCAGTTAGCTTATACACACTAACACATGGCCGCCTCATTGTATGGGGCTCTCCAGGAAAGTAAAGGTCACTAATATAGTGCTTCCCTCCCCCACCCCACAGCCATGTTGAAGATCAGATTTAGAGCCTCTTTGCATGCTAGTTCAGACTCTATCATTGTGTGTGTGTGTGTGTGTGTGTGTGTGTATGTGTGTGTGTGTTCCTGTGAGCGCAGGCATATGCCATAGCACCTGTGTGGCAGTCAGGGGTGAGCTCCTGCCTTCCGCATTGCCTGAGCCAGAGCCTCTTGTCTGTACTTCACATGCCAGACTCAGGCTCCTGAGTTTCCAGGGCTTCTCCCATCCCCACCTCCCATCTCCATACCGCAGGGTTTTCAGGACCACGGGAGCATGCTTTGCATATGCCTGGCTTTACAAGGGTTTGGGGGCGGGCTGGAGATATGGCTCAGAGGTTAAGAGCACTGACTGCTCTTCCAGAGGTCCTGAGTTCAAATCCCAGCAACCACATGGTGGCTCACAACCATCCGTAATGAGATTTGATGCCCTCTTCTGGTGTGTCTGAAGACAGCTACAGTGTACTCATAAATAAAATAAATAAATCTTTCTTAAAAAAAAAACTTTAAAAAAAAAAAAAAAACCAAGGGTTTGGGGGATAGAAACTGTGGTCCTCAAATTTACCAGCGAGTACTTTATCCATCAAACCATTCCCCTCTCCACGCCTGCCCCAGGCCAGGCTCTACTATTAAAACGTGAAGGATCCCCGGGACTTTCCGTGCCCAGTGCCTCTCCCCACCTCATGCCTTATTAATCCTTTTAACAACCTCACTGCAGATTAAATGGAAAGAAGCATTGAATTGACACATCATTAGAAAAAAGACATTCTCAATCAATATACGAGTGCTCATGCATTCTCAGTTATAACAACATTATCATTTAATTGTTATTCAGTATGAGAATTAACTTTTTATTGCTTTAATTGCAAGATTCTGGGTGAATTCACCACTCACATCTTTTTATTCTGTAAACTTTCAGCCCTTGGGTTTTAAACACATTCTTTTTCTAGCTTTTCTTTATTTATAGAGTTGCCAGATAAAATACAAGATGTCAGTTAAACAACAATTTTGTTTTTAGGATTTTTTTTGATACCTATTTAGCTCTATTTAACATGCGGAGCATATTTATGCTAAAGAAATAATCACTGCTGATCTGCAATTCAAATCTGACCAAGTAGCCTGTTTGTTCAATACCTTAATCTCACCTCACACCAATCTTTGGCTGATGAAGATCTGGTAACCTACCCAATGCTCCTTCACGGTGGTTCTAAAATAGAAGTAAAGCTTTTGAGAAGTAAGAGAGTCCATTATGGTGTCTACCTATCTCCACCCTCCATGCCCTAGACCTGCCTCCTGTGCTGGATGTGCAGCCTGGGGCCTCCAGAATGCCAGGATGCTGGGTGAGTGCTCTAGCACCAAGCCACAAGCCCAGCATCTTGCTTGCTCTTAACTTGGACACTGAATAAACAGGAAGCCTTCAGACAGAAGTCTCATGAGTAGGTTGAGGTTTTGGGAACACAGCACAGTTCCCCCACTTGGTCTCCTGTGGAGGTGGCTTCTGAGCCCCATGTTGGGGCAGAAATTTTGGAGCCCACTGAGTGGGTGTCACTCTCCTGCTGAGGGTCTGCAGCCTGTAGCAGTAAGGTAGGAGGCTTCCCTCACATGACACAAGGTGTAGCTGAGCTTGGTGTGCCTCCAAGCCCACCCCGACCCTTTGTCCCACTCACCTTGACCTCTTTCTCCAGGTAATCACACAGCAGGATGTGGGGGTCAATGAGGTAGTCTGGAGGATAAAGAGGCATAGAGTGCAGGGGCCTGCGACTGACATTGTTTCTGAAGGCAGCCTGGCGCGCAGCCTTGGGGAACACCAGCCTTCGGATGGGGGACACAAAGCCCTGGTGGAGACAGGAAAGTCCCAATAACTACAGCACTGGCTTTATGAGTTCAGTTTTACTTCCACAACCTAAGTCAATCCTCCTAAAAACTGTGGGAGGTGCAGCCCTGTGCACTCCCCTTTCTCAGATGGAGAAGCAAAGAAGCTCCAGACTGAGAGCTAGAAAGAACAGCAGCAGGTGGGGTGTCCCAGTCCCCAACCTGCATTTAAGTACCCAGGGAGGGTGAACGCCTGCCAGCCAGATTCAAAGAATGGCCAAGGCCTGGGGCTAAGTGGAGGATGCCTGGGCATGAAGCTATGGCCTGTTTGTGAGTTAGAAATACACAATAAATAAATGTAAGTATAATCCAGAGACACCGATATAAAAACACCCAGGATGGATCAAGAGAATTTGAGAGAAATGCTGTTTCCTGGATCTCATCCTAGACCAATGGAATCTGAAGCCCTGGAGGCAGCAATTGAGTGGCTCCCATCCCCTATGACATTCTAGAACTGCTTTGGCAGTTTCTAAAGCAAACCATAAATTCTGGTGGCACGTGTGGCATGCTACTTAGCTTTGTGGAAAAACAGGAACAAACAAGATGGGCTGTCATCTAGGAGAGCATCTGTCAAGTGGACCTCACTGGGTGATTCTAGCACTCAGGAGGCTGAGGTAGGAGAATTGCTGTGGGTTTGAGGCCAGCCTGAGCTACATAGTGAGTTTTCAAGATCAGCCTGGGTTACCTGGTGAGACCTTGTCCCCTAAATAAACACATAGACCCATAAGAGTGTGTGCATGTCTGCCCCAGTGAGTCACATGGGGCACATATACCTCTGAGCTGTATGCCTCCAGCCCTCTTTGCACTTAAAATTCTTTCTTTTCTTTCTTTTTTTTTTTATTTTGGTTTTTCGAGACAGGGTTTCTCTGTGTAGCCCTGGCTGTCCTGGAACTCACTCTGTAGACCAGGCTGGCCTCGAACTCAGAAATCCGCCTGCCTCTGCTTCCCAAGTGCTGGGATTAAAGGCGTGCGCCACCACCGCCCGGCGCACTTAAAATTCTTATCATCAGTTTGCCGTTTAGGGTATCAACCTGGGACCTAGCATGCTAGATAAGTGTTCAGCCAAGGAATGACACCCACCCAGCCCACATTTTTTTTTAAAAATGTTTTCCCCCTTCCCTTCTCTCTCTTGCTTCAGCCCCACACGCTCCTGGCCCCTGCTTACTCCTATGAGAGCATCAGATCTCACTACAGATGGTTGTAAGCCACCATGTGGTTGCTGGGATTTGAACTCATGACCTCCGGTAGAGCAGTCAGTGCTCTTAACCACTGAGCTATCTCACCAGCTACCCTACCCGGCCCACTTTTAAAATTTTGAGACAGGTTCTTAATAAATTACCCACACTAACTTTAAACTTGTAATCCTCCTGCCTCAGCCTCCAGAATAGGCCTGTACTAGACTCATGTGAGTACCTAATAAAACATTCTGAATCCCATTTCTTGGGCAGAGAGAGCTCTGTGTGGTTGAGGGTACAATGGGAGCTAGGTTAGTACTAAGTGGGAAAACCTCTCAAATTCAGAAAAGGAGGAAGGCGGAGAGAGGACTTGGGATGGCTTAAGCTGAGGTCTCAGGAGTGAGGTTTTTGCACAAAAGTGGGGAGGGCAGGTGTAGCTTGGGAGGCAGCAGGCAGGGAATAGGTGGGAGGCCCCAGCCTGGATTGGGCAATCTGCCAACCTATAATCACCTTGGCTGGGTGAGCAGGGAAGGAAGGTCTGAGTGTCTGTCTGTCCCTTTCTCTGAGAGGCTGCAGGAAGCTACCATCAGAATGTCTAAGAAGCAGATTTCCCAGGAAGACCCTGTCTGTCTCTCAGTACAAGTGTGACAGAGGCCACTAAGACTGAATTTTAGGCTGATTTCTATCTTCACCTGGAGCTGACCCTGTACCACAATTCTCCATAACCAAGTCCCACCGGGAGAGAGCTGGTCTCCCAGGAGTACTGACGCACAGGCTTACAGAGGGACAAGCCACAGTCAGAGACAGCAAGACCAGCTAACACCAGAGATAACCAGATGACAAGAGGCAAGGGCAAGAACACAAGCAACAGAAACTAAGGCTACTTGGCATCATCAGAATCCAGTTCTCCCACCATAGCAAGTCCTGGATACCCCATCACAACAGAAAAGCAAGAATCTGATGTAAAATCACATCTCATGATGATGATAGAGGACTTTAAGAAGGACATAAATAACTCCCTTAAAGAAATACAGGAGAACACAGATAAACAGGTAGAAGCCCTTAAAAAGGAAACACAAAAATCTCTGAAAGAATTACAGGAAAACACAACCAAACAGGTGAAGGAATTGAACAAAACCATCCAGGATCTAAAAATGGAAATAGAAACAATAAAGAAATCACAAAGGGAGACAACCCTGGAGATAGAAAAGCTAGGAAAGAGATTAGGAGTCATAGATGCAAGCATCACCAACAGAATACAAGAGAGAAGAAAGAATACCAGGTGCAGAAGATACTATAGAAAGCATTTACACAACAGTCAAAGAAAATGCAAAATGCCAGGCAGCTTTTGTGGAAATTTATAAGCCTGAGTGGTCATGGACCTTGTAATTAGGTAGCCTTGGCAGATAATACCAGCTTAGATGGGGACAAGCGAGTCATAGGCAGAGTCATAGTGACCTGTCCCCTGAACCTTCACCCAGCCGATACCCGGTTCTGAAGATATCTGTATTCCCCCTGAACACCCACACTTCAGTGTCATTCCCTTCCCCACGTCCTGCCTTTCTGTGTTTATACCCCTGGGTGAATTAATTATGATTTGAGAAAATAAATAAATAAATAAAACTCATCACCAATTCCAAAAAAATAATAATAATTTATGAAAGCTTATTAATCTTTGAATAAAATAATTTTCAATAAAAAAAATGTAAAATGCAAAAAGCTCCTAACCCAAAACATCCAGGAAATCCAAGACACAATGAGAAGACAAAACCTAAGGATAATAGGTATAGAAGAGAAGGAAGATTCCCAACTTAAAGGGCCAGTGAATATCTTCAACAAAATTAGAGAAGAAAACTTCCCTAACCTAAAGAAAGAGATGCCCATAAACATACAAGAAGCCTACAGCACTCCAAATAGATTGGACCAGAAAAGAAATTCCTCCTGTCACATAATAGTCAAAACACCAAATGCACAAAACAAAGAAAGAATATTAAAAGCAATAAGGGAAAAAGGTCAAGTAACATATAAAGACAGACCTATCAGAATTATACCAGACTTCTCAACAGAGACTATAAAAGCTAGAAGATCCTGGGCAGATGTCACACAGACCCTAAGAGAACACAAATGCCAGCCCAGGCTACTATACCCAGCAAAACTCTCAATTACCATAGATGGAGAAACCAAGATATTCCATGACAAAACCAAGTTTACACAATATCTTTCCACAAATCCAGCCCTACAAAGAATAATAGATGGAAAACTCCAACACAAGGAGGGAAACTACACCCTAAAAAAAAAGCAAGAAAGTTATCTTCTTTCAACAAACCTAAAAGAAGATAGCCAGACAAACATAATTCCACCTCTAACAACAAAAATAACAGGAAGCAATAATCTCTTAACATATCTCTTAACATCAATGGATTCAATTCCCCAATAAAAAGACATAGACTAACAGACTGGATATGTAAACAGGACCCAGCATTTTGCTGCATACAGGAAATGCACCTCAGTGAAGATCAAAAACTCAGGTGACAGCAGACGCTGGCAAGGATGTGGAGAAAGAGGATCACTCCTCCATTGCTGGTGGGATTGCAAGCTGGTACAACCACTCTGGAAATCAATTTGGCAGTTCCTCAGAAAACTGAACATAGTACTACTTGAGGACCCATTATACCACTCCTGGGCATGTACCCAAAAGATGCTCCAACATATAACAAGGACACATGCTCCACTATGTTCATAGCAGCCTTATTTATAATAGCCAGAAACAACCCAGATGTCCCTCAACAGAAGAATGGATACAGAAAATGTGGTACATTTACACAATGAAGTATAATTACTCAACTACTAAAAACAATGACTTCATGAAATTTGCAGGCAAATGGATGGATCCAGAAAATATCATCCTGAGTGAGGAAACTCAGTCACAAAAGAACACACATGGTATGTGTTCACTGATAAGTGGATATTAGGCAAAGATTGTGGAATACCCACGATACAACTCATGGACCACATGAAGCTCAAGAGGAAGGAAGACCAAAGAGTGGATGCTTCAGTCCTACTTAGAAGGAGGAACAAAATAATCAAGGAAGTAGAGGGTGGGAGGGACTTGGGAGGAAAAGAAAGGGGGAGGGGGAAAAGAGGAGAAAAATCAGGTACAGAAGGAGATGTTCAGGGTCAAGAAATTGAACAGAGGTGTGTAGCAAGGGGGGATGGGGAACTAGGGGTAGCAACCAGAAAGTCCCAGATGCCAGGAAAACAAGAGACTCTTAGGACCCCACGGGGGTGACATTAGCTGAAATAACCCACAAAGGGGAGGGAGAACCTGTCCAGACCATATCCAGAGGTAAGGCATGGCCCAGTTGAGGGATGGGGCCACCCATTCATCTCCAAAATTGTAACCCAGAATTGCTCCTGTCTAAAGGAAATACAGAGACAATGTGTGGAGCAGAGACTGAAGGAAAGGCCATCCAGAGACTGCCCCACTTGGGGACCCATCCCGCATGCAGACACCAAACCCAGACACTATTGCGGATGCCAAGAAGTGCTTGCTGACAGGAGCCTAATACAGTTGTCTCCTGAGAGGCTCTGCCAGATCCTGACCAACACAGATGCAGATGCTTGCAGCCAACCAATGGATTGAGCACAAGGACCCCAGTGGAGGAGATTGGGGAAGGACTGAAGGAGCTGAAGGGGCCTTATCTGGTGTCAATGGGAGGGGAGGCCCTTGGTCCTGTGAAGGCTTGATGCTCCAGTGTAGAGGAATGCTAGTTCCATAAGGTGGGAGTGAGTGGGTGGGTGGGTGGGTGAGTGGGGAAGCACCCTTATAGAAGCAGGGGGGGAATGAAATAGGGGGCTTGCAAGGGGGAAACCAGAAAGGTTATAACATTGAAATGTAAATAAATAAAGTATCCATTTTTTTAAAAAAAAAAGAACTAAGAAAAAAAAAACAAAAGACTGAAACTTAGACGGAAACCCAGTTGTCTGGCTGTCGGGGACAGAAAGAAACTTCCTTCCAAAGGAGAAGGAAGCCCCCCCCCCCCCCACTCTGTGTGCTGTTTGCTAACTCCATGTCCCTCACCTCTCTACTCCACCTGCAGAGACATTTCTCAAGCCTGGCCCTCTGGAACTCCCACTTACCTTCTTCCCTTTCTTGGCTTCGTATTCCATGGTGAAGCTGCTCCTCGGCTCCTGCCATCCCCCTCTGCCCCCTCCAGACCCCCCTCCATTTCCTTTGTTCTTTTTCCTGCCTGGTCGGAAACTCCACCAGTACCAGAGTTCCTGCCCCTCCCATCTGACGGTGGGGGTGGGGGCAGATAGAGAGCACTGCCTCTGAACTCTGTAACTGAAGGGGTGGGAGCCAAACATGGCGTCCAAGGGGCTTGGCCCTTGAAGCAAACTGAGGAAGGGTCTCCTGAGTTGGAGATCACATTTGGGTCATTCCCTATGTCTGCCACCAACTTTGCTGGATGACTTTGGGCAAGGTAAGACAGTAAAAGCCTCTTTCAAAGCCTGCTGCCTGTTTCTTTGTGTACACCAGGAGAAACCCCAGTCTTTCTCTGAGAAATGAATGAGAAAGTGGGTGGAAAGTGCTTCAGACTATGTCCAGGCAAATTAGGTAGTAATAATAATAATAATAATAATCATAATAATAAATCCTTACTTTTAAGAGATGGTATATGTATGAGGGCCTCTGGGACTGCCTGCCTGCTACTTACTTAACCACATGTGCCTCAGTTTCCAGATTCATCCTGACCTCATAGTAGTTTGACTAGGATACACTTAGGAGAGCTCCTGGAACATATGAAGTGCTCAACACATAGTAACTATTAGAACTGCTCAGTAGTAGAGCACTTACCTAGCAGCCTGCAGGCCCAGGGTTCTATCCTTAGCACTGCAAAGGAATAAATAAAAAAACAAATCCTATTTCCTTATCTGTGGCTCCTGGGCTGCCTGTCTTTTTGGCATATTTTATCTCCCTTACTCCTCTCTATATCTGCAGCCATGATTTCAGCTGCATAAATTTAAAAAATACAGTCTTGAGTGCAGGTTCCGTCAAGGTCACATGAGGGGTGTGCTCGGCAAGCATTCTGCATTGGGGGTGGGGGTTCATGTCATACAATGAGGATAAGAACACGGGGCTTCTAGTCTCACTGGACCTGAAGTCTAGCCTCCAGTGTTGCTGGGGCTCTAACCTCCTGCAAGCCTTATCAGGCACACTTGGGGATGTTCTGAGTGGCCCATGAACACCTCCCACAGCACCTGGGTTCTGGATGCCAGAGCTCTAGAACTGCTTTGCTGATGTCCCTGACTGCAGTGAATATTCTAAGCTCTGGGCTTAGGCTTCCCTACCTTCGCAGTGGAAAGGTGATCCCCAAAGTCCTTCTTTGCTACTGCTCCTCTATGATATGGAAGACACGAGGCCACAGATCGTAAACAGCAGGTGCCAGGGCTTGGGACTCTTTGCATGGTAGTTTTGAAAGGGCGGATATACCACGTCCGGACTCTCATCACTCTTGGGTGTGGGAGCTATAGACCACCCACAGCCCTAGCCATTCCTATCTCTCTCTATGCAGCAGAAAGGAAATGGTCCAGGCAATTTGGTGCCAGACTTACAGCCTCTTCCGCTTAAGGCCCTGTGTCCTGTCAGTCATGTCTGACCACTGAAGCATGAGACCTCCACTCTGCCTGTTGGGCCAATGAAAAGAGATCAGAATATGCCAGCCAATCCCTGACTCTGCTCTGAGCATCAAAACTGCTAAATTACCCCTTGAGCCAGTCTAGTTCTAGCCTTGCCGTTATAGTAGGTTGTGACGGTGGTCTCTGGTGCTTCTGTAACTGGCTGTTAGAACCCCTTTCCTGTCTCTGGGCCTCAGCCTTCTTGGTTATAAATTTGGACCTTATTTTATTCTAAGGATCACTAAGAGGACCAAATGTCACTGCTTGGAATCTCAACTAGGACAAGGAGATGACTAGAAGGAGAAAATGGTCTCCGTGTTGCTTGCTGAACCCACCCCAGAGCCATGATCTGATCAAGTGCTTAGTGTCAGTAAATCATCCAGAGACAGAAGACTAGGGTTCAATCATGAGTGACCTTGAGCAATTTACATCATGTCTCAGAGCCTCAGAGTCCTCATGTGTTAAACGCAGGATAATAAAGGTGCTTTCCTCAGAAAGCTGTTCTCGGGACAAAATGGAACAGCAACATAATAATAACACACATTACTAAAATCAGCCAGTGAATCAAAAATAAGACAAGCAGAGCCAGACCTCGCCACACGGTCAGTATCGTCAGTGCGGCAGCCGGGCTTCAGCCCCAGTTACGTCAGCTGCCTGGACTGCGGTGGTGAGGATTATAAAAGATCACCTCTGCACCTGCAGAAGAGGTTATTGTCAATGGCAGTCCTAGGCAGAGAAGGGAAATGTAACAATTGCAGCTTACCTAGAAGAGCTCTGCTATACAGCAAGCAGCTTGTGTGAGGAGGGTATTCCTGCTCAGCCTGGAAGGGTGAATGCAGGCTAGCTTACTTACTTTAAGCAGAGGGAGCAGCTTGAACAAACATGTGGTTCTGAGTTGTGTGGCTTCTGGCTGTATCAAACAGCCAACTCCAACCCCAGGTGGCTCAGCAGAAGTCTGAGAGTATTTTCAGGGCTGGTTAGCTGAGCAGCTCGACAATGACATCAATGTCCTTATACCTGTCTACTTTGTTGTTTCCCGAGATAAGTTGTATGTGACACTAGATTTGCATATTGAAGCATCAATCCCTGGTACTTCAAAATATAACAGTATTTGGATATAGACCTTTTAATTCAAGTATTTATTTATTCATTCACTATGTATGTATGTATGTATGTATGTATGTATGTATGTATGTATGTATGTCAGGGTTTCATGTAGCCCAGGCTGGCTTTGAATTCACTACGCAAACAAAGGTGACTTTGTAAGTTCTGATCCTCCTGCTTGCTTGTATCTCCCTAGTGCATGGGTTACATTTTGTACAGTGCTAGGGACAGAACCCAGGGCCTTTGTACATGCTAGGTAAGCATACTACCAACTGATCCATAGCCTCAGTCCTGTGATATGTCCCTTAAAGGAATAATTAAGTTGGGCTGGAATGCAGCTCAATGTTAGACCATTAGCCTTGCCTGCAAGGAGCCCTGGGTTCTATATGAAGTAATATAAAAACAAACAAGAATTGGAGAGATGGCTCAGCAGTTAAGAGCACTGCCTGTTCTTCCAGAGGTCCTGAGTTCAATACCCAGCAACCACATGGTGGCTCACAACCAGTCTATACTGGAGTCTGATGCCCTCTGCTGGCACACAGGCGTATGTGCAGGTTGAGCACTCATACGTAAAAAAAAAAAAATCTTTTAAAAACACAAACAAATACTGTTTTGTTTTTGTTTTTGAGACAGGGATTCTCTGTGTAGCCCTGACTGTCCTGAAACTTGCTTTATAGACCAACAGGCTGGCTTTGAACTTACAAAGATTCATCTGCCTATACTTCCCAAGGTCGGGATTAAAGGTGTGCACCACTATGTCCAGCCAAGAAGAAACAATTTTTTAATTAGAAGAAACAATTAAGTTGAAATACCACTGTTACAAGGATCTATATAAGCAAAGGAAGAGATTTGACACATATAAAAAGACGCTAGGGACATTCGTACACACAGAATCCATCTAAGAATGCTGTGGGACACTGGATCTGTAAGCCAAGGTAAGGGGCCTCAGGAGAAACGAGACCAGTTTTTCCAGTCGTGTTCTCCTGTCTGTGGATCATGCCATGAGCACTCTAGCAAGCAATATAAGAGAGCTTCAGAGTAGCAAAGCCGTAAAGCCCATCGAGCACTTCTCCTCTTGTTGTTTATTCTGGAAGAAGACATTTCTAGTGAGTTTTCAAAATACTTCCTTTAGGGGCTGGAGAGAGCTCAGCCGTTAAAGACACTTGATGGATCCAAGTTCATGTCCCAGCACCCGTGTGGGAGACTCACAACCACTCAAAACTTTAGTTCCACGAGATCTGATGACGCCTCTTCAGACCTCTGGGCACCAGGCACACACATGGTACACAGACATACATGCAGGGAAATACACTCATAAAAACAAAAAACAAACAAACAAAAACCTGCTCTTAGGAGCCAGTGGTCCAGACACACCAAACAGGATCCATTTGGCTATAACTGAAAGCTACATAGCAGTGGCCTCAATGTGATAATTTATCTCTTATCCTAATAGTCAAGGCCTACAGTCTAGACAGGAATAGCAGTAATGTGTGTCGGGACCTAGTACATCCTGTCTTGCTGCCTTTGCTCCATACGGTGTCCTCTCTCCATTGTAAAACGTCTATCTATTCAGCCAGAGTCATAAGCTGAGAGCAGACTACCATGCCCTCCTTCAAAAGGATGCCCTCTAAAGTAGCATTAAGTTCTAAGTTCTACCACCCACATCTTGTGGACCAGAGCTTGGTTCGGTTGGAAAGCCCATCTGGTGCCAGCTAGCTTAGGTCCAACCACAAATGAACAGGAAACACCAGACTCTTAACTACTGCAAGTACACTTCTGGGTTTGTCTGTGAACTCCATTCTTGTGGCATCACTACTGAGGGAGAAGACAGCCCAGAAGAGGGGAGAAGAAGCTCAGAAGGAGCAGAAGCCAAAGAGGAGGAAACCAACTCTTTATCTCTCTAGGCCTCTGGTCTGCCACAAGACAAGCCACTGTACTCTCACCAGAGACTTCTGTCATGTATTCTGCATCAGCACACACCAGCCCTGAGACAAATGGAACCCAGTGGCCATGGACATGGTGAGCTGAAATAAACCTTTTTTCCGTTTAGGTTATGTTTTGGGGGCTGGCTTGTTTGTCACAGTGCTGGGTGCCACTAGTTCATGCCTCAAATGGTGTTTAGGGTTTCTCTTCTACAAAGTTGGCATCAGCTAAAAAGGTTGATTTTGTTCTGAAGGCACGAGAGGGTCTACCCCAAGAAAAGGCCACCACCGGGCTTACAGAAGAACATAATGCAGTGGTCCTCAGAGTGAGGTCTTCAGAAACCCCCAGATATCTTTTTGTTCTGGAGTCAGGAGTTCATGTAGCCCGAGCTGCCTTGAATGTCTGATTTTTCTGTTTCCACTTCCCACGCACTGGGATTCTACTACGGTCTGCCACCATGCCTGGCTGAGACCTTTTGAAATACAGAATCCTGTATTTGAAATGAACCACTTTATCGCTTCTCAACCTTTTGGCTAAGATCAAGTGGTTCTCATACTCTGAATTTTGGGAAGCGTTATGCTAGAGTCAAATGCTGAGTTGGGTGCAGATCAGTGGTAGCGTGTCCCCACTAACTGTGTGCATTGTACCCAATCTCCAGCAGAGTGGGAGTAGAAACCCTAACGGGAAGGCATCTCTTCTACCAAGGCCCCCAAGGTCAGCTCTGGTCACAGTGCATAGACTATTTCCTTGGCACACAAATCATAAACAGTGCACATTTCAGTTGAGTTGGGAGCTGAGTCTGGCTTTTGTAAGAATTCTTTCTACAACCTTGGAACAGTATGTTCCCACCTCCCGTCTTTCCCCCTTCTCTGTAAAATGGACTTGGAGAAAATCTCTCGGAAGATTCAGGCTGAGAGTCTGATTGATTGATTGAGGGTCTAGTCAACCAACAGGGAGGATAATGTCCCGCTCTTCCCCACTCATGTGCCTTTAAAGGGATCCTGATGGAAAGTGGTTCTTTCTCTTCCCCTGGCCCTGGCCCAGAATAACCAAACGGGACACAAGCAGAATGTACTGAAATGACTTTTAATATCTCATGTTGCAGCAAAATTAAAAATATACAAAAAGTCTGTGGTGTACAAAAGTCTCAGTACAGAAGTCCCAGCGTGGCCCCTCCCCTGACCAGGGAAAGCTCGAGAGGGCAAGTTGGGCTGCGGGGCTGGGAATGGCACAGATGTAGTAAATACCAGGAAGTGGGCCGAGGAGTAGGCTAAGAAGCGGGCGGAAGTTTGGACTGACCACAGAGGAGAAGGAGAACATGGGGAAGAGTCACGGAGTTGTGCTGACAGGGAAGTCGGGCCCTTAGGCATGGCTAGCGGTTCCTGTGGACATGTGGCAGGTATCAGAGGTGAAGGTATTCTGGTGGGATCCCCCTCCCAAGGGACCTTGGCTCTAGTCCTAGACTACCACCAGCTTGCTGTGTAAGCTTGGGGAGGTTGCCTCCCATCTCTGGGCCTGCCCCTTCTGTAAACTAAGAAGTAACTGGGTATTAAGCCACTGATACCAAATTTGGGGGTTCTAGGCCCTGCCCAAGGGTCTACAGTGGCAAAGCATCCGTGCATATTCTGCATTAAGCCATCCAATATTGAAGTCCTTCACACTTGAGTCTTGGAAGCTGACATCAGTCTTCACTAGGATGCCTCTGTAATCCGCTCAGCTTGTTAGTCTAGGGTGGTGAAATTAATGCTTTATTAAGGTGGCCTTTTTTTGTTGTTGTTGGGGGAGGGGAAAAAGTTCTCAAGCCACAAAATCCTCAGGGAATCCTGAGGGCTCTGGGGATATTTCAGACCCTTTCTTATGTCTGGTTTGGAACAGAGACAGGAAAGTGGCAGGGAAAGAGTCCTGTTAGATCTGTCTAGATGAAGAGTATCCTCCTCCCTTCTGTGGCTACCCTCACTCCCTCTTTGTTTCCAAGACTCCCTCCACTTTAACATTATTGCAGGTATCCTGAGCTTCCACCATCCGGCTTGGCCTGGGGACTCTTAGAGAGTTGTGCATAGAAAAAAGGCCAGAGATGCTGAGCACGGGTGGCCTTTGTGTGAGGTTACAGTGGAAGGGGCCTAGCTTGGGGACAGTTCTGTGTCCTGGGGATTCTGCTGCCAGGAATCAGACCTGGATGGAGTGGTCCTTCCTTACCCCATCTCCTGCAGTGTCCTGACACGGTCCTTCCTCTCCTGCATCTACTAGTGGCAAGCTAGAACTCAGTGTCCCAACCAGAATGGCACACATGTCTTGTTCTCCTAAGCCTCAGAAGTGCCCTTGACTCCAAAGGGGACCCAGGCCCCTGCCCCATGCTTCCTGTGGGAATTGGCACTTACCCTGTTCTTCCATTGGGATGCCACAAAACACTTGCCTAGAGATTTCATCTCCCCTCCTGGAGCCTCATCTGGTTTAGTCTGGAAGGAGGTGGAAGCTAGAGCTGTAAGGCCGCAGAGGATGGGACTGGGGCTCTTGGCATTAAGCTAGAAACCTGTGCCTAGATTCTCCCTCTACTTGGAGAGTCCCTCTGAATCAGGAGCTCCTAAACCAGAAAAAGACTCCAGATCCTAGGCAGCTGACCCCTTAGTATTTGCTAGGAATAGTCAGGGACCTGGAGTCCTCCAGACAACCAGGGTGACATTTAGGGTTAGATACAACCAAGTACGAGAGGCTTCCGACATCCCTGGAGGGGAAGATTCATTAGAAGCCTAATGAATAAACTGGTGGCCAGCAGGTTGCTTTCCAAAGCCTAAACCTTATTGCCTAATTGGCACAGAACACCCTCCTGCCACAGTTCTGCTTTCTCAAACCTCCACCCATCCCACTTTCCTTTCTGGCCATTTCTGAGTTTATGCTCATGCACCCTGTCTCAGGGAACCTTCCTCCCACTGTCAGACCTTTAAAGAGCCCAAACCCAGGCAAGCTGCAAGGGGAGGGGCCTGCAGAACCTTGGTCTTCAGGGGAGTGTTTGGGGATGACTGTCCCAAGCCTCTCTGGTTCTCTTCTGGGAATCTGCACATTCTCAGTCTTACCCTTCCTGGGTCTCTGTTTCTCCAGCCCTCGAGGTGACAAACTTCAGGGACACATAGGTGCAGGAGGGATTTGGCTGGGAATAAGGTAGATTGGGGGATAATAGGCGGAAGGGACCGAGCCCATATTTTTAAGCTGTTCCTGCAAGGGAGGGTGGAGGCCCAAGCTGTCGGCTGGGGTGACCGTTACAAGGCACATGGTACATTGGTGAGTGGAGGTGCAGTTAGGGATGCATGGTGCCTGGGGAGGTCTGAGGAGCACAGCTGGAGTTGGTTTGAGGTTAGAAGCTCACGGAATAGGAGGCATGGTTAGGAGAGGAAGGACTCAGGATTAGATACTAGGCCAGGGCCTGCCTAGTATTTCTGTTCCCAAGATGTCCTATTATCTGCTGTTCCTGAAGAAGACAGAACTAACTTTTATTGATGCTCAGGAGAACCCTATGGGTCCATTTACTTGCTGTGTGATCTTGAGCAAATGTGTGGCCCTCTCTGTTTCTCCTATATAATAGATATGAAGAACAAGTGATTCTGGGGACCTACTGAGCCCCCTCCTTTATGGTTGTGGTTCTAAAGTCCTCTCTCACTGAAAGAACCTTACAGGGATCAAGGGAAGAACTAAGAATCCAGGTTTGGTTGATGGTCTGGGAACAGAAGTGGCAGACCCCAGAGATCCACTTGTGACAGGGGAAAGAGACCAATTGAGGTAGATTGTGTCAGAGAAAGGAACCAAAAAACAGCTCCAAAAAGATGGGACCTTCCTCAACTCGGATTCTTCTGCCCTAGTGAAGCAAAAACACAGGCCAATAACAAGAGGCCTCAAGCCAGGAAGGACAGGGTCCTGAACTCAGTGGTGTGTGTGGGGGGGTAATACTAGGGGCAGATGAACTCTGTCCAGATAATGAGAGGGGTGAGGACCTCTGTCCATGACCTTCCCTGGTGCCCAGATCCTCTTGCAGGCAGGGTCCTGGGAAAAGCTTTGTGAGATTAGAATGATAAACATGGCCATGGCTTCCCAGTGGCCTCCAGCCATGCCTAGCTCTGCTCATCCTGGTCCCTTGCCTGCCCTGGCCTCCTGCAGCAACCAGCCAGAGGATATAGAACCTTTCCTTCTAGGCTGCAGGATAATGGAGCATCCTCAGGGCTATTATTCCTGGGGGCTGGGTGTAAAATAACTTGTCAAGGGCAGCCTAGATGTCACCTCATTGATGTGTGAATGAGTGTACAGCTCTTGTTGGGGTGTCACACACAGAGGAAGAGTGTCAGGTAAATGATGGGATGACAATTCCTGGCACCATGAGCCCTGCAGAAACAAGCGGCTTGGGTTTGGGGCCCATCCTCGATGCTCTGTCTCACAGATTGTGACATGTGTATAGCTGGCCATGGACTTTGTCTCCAAAGCTAGCCCTGGGTAGAGGGAAAAGAGAGTGAATGACTCCCTCAGAGCAGGCCTGGGTTAGGGTAGGGCTACCTGTCACTCTGGAGGCCTCTCAGGGCTTCTGGGAGGCAAGAGGAAAAAAAGCATTCTGCACTGACAGAACAGATGTAGCGCCCGGTGGTGCCAGGCATGATGGTATGTATCCTGGGTGTGATGTGTGCTCGTGTGTGCCCTCTCAGCCTCACTAAGGCTGAAAGTAGAACCCTCCCTGCGTCCTCAGCAGATCAACCATTGCCACATCAGCACTAATGGGACCTTGTGAGAGTAGCTGCCACCCTGAGCCTCCAAGAAAAGCTGAGCCAGGGAGGGCTAAATACTTCTTATTTGCATAGTGTAGGATTCTCATGGCCCACCATACTTCCAGCCCTATCTGTCCCTAAAGTCCCAGGCTGTCCCCTTCCAGTGAGCTTATCTCACTTGGTGTAGGAGAGTGACAAGGGACTCCAGGCTCTGCCTAGAACTCCATCTTCTATTTCACAAAACTCTTGCTCCTCAGTCATCTTGCATCTCAGTCAGGACTGGCCGTCCCAGACCAGGATGAGTGGTCCTTTGTGCAGATGTCTGGACCATGGGAATGGGTCACAGGCCTGGAGCCTTGGCAGATTTGAGGCAAAACAAGTTAGTCTCCCAGATATTGCCCCAGAGAACCTCACTGCAGGGTGGCAGGAAGCCAAAATTTATGTCACATCCCCAGAGCTATTTTTTTTCTCTCGAGCTGAGAACCACTTGGCAGCAGAAATGTCTCAAGGGTCCTGAGGACAATTTCCTTTTAGAGAAGATAGGGCTGGGGACATAGAAGGGGATCTAGAACTCCCAGAAGCCCTGGCAGCCTAGAACTAGAGCACCCTTTCTAGAGCATCCCAGGTGACTCATGCTTCCCCCCCCACACACACACACAGTAGAAGCTAGAATCTTCCACATCAGAGCATCAGGGCTCCAGGTCCTTGATCCTTATAAAAGATCAGCAGCTCCACAGGACATGTTATCAAGAGGTATTCTAGAACCTAGATGTCTCCCCAACAGGTCCTCTCTCAGTGCGACAGAGTGAGATTATGGGTCCTCATCTGTAGTTGAGCTGGACAGAATCTCCCTGGACATGTTATCTGCTGTGCTTAAGACCTTCCTCTAGAGGGCACATCCCATATGCACATCTAGAACAAATGGCACCTTGTGACCTTTCACTTGAGGGGTCTAGACTTCATCCATAATAGAACTCCTCCCAAGGGCACCTCCCAAGCAGAGGCACCTCACTCTTCCTATTGCTGTCAGCCCACACTCCTCAGGGTTCTCTATCCTGCCAACACCTGCGCTGTCAGATCCCCAAGTCCCCTCCCCGACTCTCTGCTCTAATTCTCTTTCTGTCCAGCTCTGCTTCCTACAGGAACTGTGCCAACCCTGTCCAGAGATTCCCCCCAACTTATCCCACACCCCCCACAGCCTTCTCCATCCTTCTCTCAGAGATCCCCTCCCATCACAAGGCAGCCCTTCCCCCACACTCCCTGAGGGGTACTTGGGCCCCAGGCAGTGCCTCCTCTCTTGCAGGCTCACCAGGGATGATGTGAGATGAGTCTAGGCCAGGGAGAGTTAAGACCCCTGTGCCAAGCATTATATGGCATCTCCAAGAGAGCAGGGCAGTCCATGAGGGGTAGCACCAGTTGACGCCCTGTGCCCTGGTCCAGGGGAACTTAGAGAATGGGCCACAGGGCTTAAAATGAGGCCTAGGGCCTCTACGGGGTTGCCCTCTGCCCTAAGGGATCTTAATGGTGGGACCATTCTTGGATCCAAAGATCTACTCCCACTTAGCCTGGTGGCCCTGAAAAATCCAGACTCAACACTGTGGTCAATGTGGGGTCAGCCAAGCCTGTCCCTTTTGGGAGGCCAACTGCGCCTATACTGTGGTCTCATACTCCAGCAGCTCTTGGGAGGTGCCCATGCTCCGGTACTGCAACCGGGGTGTGGCGGGTGAGGAATACTCCAGTGCCAGGATGGTCTTCCGGAGCCGGCGGTCAATAAAATGAGCATCCCATGCTGGGTACTTTTTCCGAGGCAAGTCAATCCGAATGACAGGCCCCTCTGTCCGCAAGGGGCGAGCCACTGGCGTGGGAGGCAAACCGGGTCGCACCTGGAAGACAGGTGGTGTAGGGGTCCCTGCTCTCTCACCTCCCCCTGCGGCCCCATCCCGCTCGGTGCCTGTAGTCCTCGGCAGAGACCTTGGCGGACTTGTGATGGCATCAGCTGGAGGGCCACAAGGCCCTGGGGCTTCAGGGAAGATGCAACCAGGTGCCTGGGGACCCAGCATGGGGCCATTGGGGTGCAGGAGACAGTAATAGACACACATGAAGAATATGCCCAACGCAAAGCTGGAGGCCACCACACAGACCAGGATGAGTGAGTAGAAGTCTGTGGAGAAGTTGCGGCTGGAGTACCAGAAGCCAGTGAGCGCTGCGTTCTCCAGCAGCACGATGCAGTAGTAGAGTGTCACGCGGCGGCGGCTGCGGCCCTCCTTGACGTTGAACCAGCAGAAGATGTAGATGATACCCACCACCATATTGTAAATGATCTCCTCCCACTTGGACATGCAGAAGTCTGTCTCACCCTGGATAACCCAGAAGGTCATGATGCACCAGTGGGCTACAATGAAGATGCCGAAATAGAGCTTGTAGACGCTGGCAAAGAGGGCAAAGGCCAGGGTTCGGGCTGCAATGGTGAACAGGTGCCACAGCACTTGGACCACAGCACCCTTGTAGGACAGAGGCCGCTTGTCATCTCTGGAGTCTCTCAGCACCTTCTGGTAGGATGCCAGCGTCCAGGCCAGGGACACAAGGGAGGCAGAGATGGAGAGAGCTGTGGAGACAGGGTAGGGGTGGGGTGGGCTGGGTTAGGGGTGGGTCCAGGTTGGGGTCTGGAGAGGAGGAGGTGCTGGGTCAGGACCTGGGTTCTGAGCAGGTGTGAAGGTCTGTGGATCAGGTGTGAGGAAGGTCTGGTTGGGGGGGTCTTCAAGGGCAAGGATATGGGGGTGAGGTGGGAGAATGGGCTGGATACTTCTGTGGGTGTGGGAGCATAAAGGGAGAGTGATCCTCATAGGCAGAAAGTCTAGGATTCTAGTATGGGGTGTAGACAGGATTCAGGGGTCTTGGTGGAGGGTGGGAAATGGGGGTCCAGGACTCTGGAAGAGTAGGTCAAGAAGGGATAATTATGTCACAGAGGAGTCAGGACACCATTAGAAGATATGAGGCTGGGTATGGAGGGGCAAGCAAAGCTAGGCAGAACTAAAGGGAGACTCCCACGTGGGACCCTGCATTCTGGGCTGGAGAGAGGGCAGAAGACGTCCCCAAGGGGCCTGGAGCTAGTGATGGAGTCTTGAGACACTGAGGTTGGGCTAGGGAGCCTGTGGGTGGGAAGCCTGTGAGTTGCGTTAGAGATAAGTGACGTGGCTTTTCTGTGACACTGACTCTCTGGGACTGGAGTGTTTCAGAAGGGGCAGTGTTGGTGTGAACGGGACCTGCTACAAGGGTGGAGACCAGAACATCCAGTGAAGGGATAGGTAGATAGATTCTCTGGAAATTGATGGTGATTGAACAGGTCTGTAAAGCAAGGGGTCCCCAGAGGGTGCAGGCTGGGACGCAAACAGTTTGTAGAACATAGCCGGTAGAGGGCTCCCTCAGGGGGCCTAAGTTTTGTTGGAGGGAGTGAAGGGCAGAGGCAGGTCTGCCCTGGAACAAGGGAAGAGAAAGAGGAATTCAAGGCGTCTGAGGGGTGGTATCAGAGTGGAAGAGACAAGTCAGACGGGAGAAGTATGAAGGAGCCCAGAGGGTAGTGAGGACAGTGTGGTTCCCTAAACTCTGGGCAAGCATCTCTGCTTTGGGAGCCAGGAGCAGGGTATCCTCAGGGACCAGCGGGTGGTGGGTGGGGCTCACCCGTCAGCAGTTCGGGCTCTCGGCCGCGGTGGACCAGCAGGCTGAGCTGCAGCACCAGCTGCGGCGCACTGCGCAGGAAGGTCTCCAGCAGACGCAGCATGCTCACGTCCGCGCTCTCGAACAGCATCCGCCAGTAGAAGTGGCGACGCAGCCGCTCCCCGCGCCAGCGGCTCTGCAGCCCCAGGTACAGGGCGCGCAGGTACCTGCAAGGGAGGTGGTACTCAGGTCTAGGCTCCTCCAGTTTCGTGTTTTCCCTACCCCAGCCTCAGCCTGCGCGCCGGGCCAGGTCCTCCACCTCCAGGACCTACACCATGGCAGTAAAGTAGACTCTGCGGGCCGTGGTTGCAAAGCACCGAGTGCACCCATTAGCTTCTCGCCTAGTCCTGTCCTCATCTCAGGTTTAAAGGAAGGGACTGGGAGCCAGAGACCATAGCATTTGCCCAAGATCACACAGCAGAACCAGAACTCAATTCCAGGTAGTAATGAACAGACCACATCGCTTCTTACTGGAAACTTTGAAGAGATTCGTTCATGGTTTTCCTGTATGGATCACAGATGGTGCCAGGCCCGAGTCCTGACCCACTCAGAGAAGCTGCTCACCCAACAAACTTCATAGTTGCTTGTCACAAGTCATGGTCATTTAATGGTCCTCCTCACCACCCGGCTTTTACACCTCTGTTGTTCCTTTTACCTGGAACACCCCCCCGCCCCGCCCCCACCCCATTCTCATCTCATTCCAAAACCTGGGTAAGTCTTGCTCTTGTTTCAAATATCAGGCTTCTATTGACCATGTGCGGGAGTTAGGAGCCTCCCTCAGCCTAGCCCCGCTCCCACCCTCTTCTGCTACAGCCCTCCCCACGGCAGGTTGAACTTCCTGGCTAGACACACATCTCTCCCAGCTGTGAGCTTCAGGCCAGTGATTACAATCACCTGCTAAGTTCAGCACACTCGGCTCTTACCACATGAGGTGCTCAGTTCACGTGTTCACAGATGAATGAATACATAGTTGTAAGTTGGTTGACTTTAATGGCTCCAACAAACTTGGAGCGGGAAGGGAAGGATATAAGGTCTGAGTTCAATTCCCGACTCTATTTCTAATTTACTCTATTGAGTCCTCATTCCTTCTGAAGTAGCAGAGAGGATGGATGATAAAGACCAGTGTCCACGTGGTTTGAGGAACTGAGTTATCCCACTGGGACCACAGAACCTATCTCTCCCCAGTCCAGGAAAAACTTTGATGCATATGGCAGGTTATGCTCTTTGTCCAAACCACAGTGAAATTCTCTAAAAGTGGCCTCCCCAGAAAACGGATGGAGAGTGTCCGACACAGATCCAGTGACCTATTGCCTGATCTTCAAACAGAATCACTAGGGATGGGAAAGTGCTGGCATTTCTAGGACACTGGAACCAGGGGACCAACTCTATACATGCTGTGGTGACAGCCCTCGGAAGGAGCCAGGGCGCCATAAAGTCTCCAGATGATAATGAGAAGGGTGGGCGTGGTGGCTCTGACGCTTCAGAGCTAGTGTTCTAAGTCCTGGGCTCTGTTCCCCAAAATGTGGCCAAGAACATTCAATTTGCGGTCCTCTTGACCCCAATTAATGCTGCTAACTCATCCCCAATATGACACTTGGTAGCCAGGAGGGGAAAGAAGCTGTCTGCATGCCTGCCGAGCGGCCCTAGGTCGGGACTGTGTTTCTTCTGATGAGTCGTGGTAATTCATCTCCCTTTGTCATCCATTTTTCATCCTGCCCCCCCCCCACACACACCAAAGGATTCCTGCGGCCAGCATCATTCAGTCATATAGCAGGCAAGCTTCAAGCTAGCTCTGTATCAGGTTTATGTCCCTACATATCTCACCCTTCCATGAGAGCGAGATGAAAAACTTTGTTGAGGAAGAGGAGCAGTCAAGGGAAGGTTTTCTGCAAGAAATAGTTTCTCCCTTCATCTTCTCTCTTCTTCTTTCTTTCCTGACAGTATCTGTGGTAGCCCAGGCTGGTCTAGGACTAAGTAGCTAAGGATGTCTTTGAACTCCCAGTCCACTTGGCTCTGCTTTCTGAGTGCTGGCTGGCTTTACAGGCATGTGACACCATGCTAATTTTCTATTTGTTTTGTTTGTTTGTTTTTTATTTCTTTTTTTTTTTTTTTTGAGACAGGGATTCTCTGTGTAGCCCTTGGATGTCCTGGAACTCACTCTGTAGACCAGGCTGGCCTCGAACTCAGAAATCTGCCTGCCTCTGCCTCCCAAGTGCTGGGATTAAAGGCGTGCGCCACCACCGTCCAGCTGTTTTGTTTTTAAGGTAGATTCTCATGTAACCCAGGCTGACCTCAAATTCCTTACTTAGCTCAGGTCTTGAATTCCTAATCCCTCTGTCTCCACTGCCTTCCACCCTTCCTATAGGCATCACTGTGCCTGGTTTTGATTTCGGTTTTAAAGTGCACATTGTCTGTAATCCCAATGCTTGAGAGGAGGTTGAGTCTGGAGAACAACAAATTCAAGGCCAGCTTGGGCTATGAAAAGAGATTTTGTCTGGAAAAAAAAAAAACAAGTCAAATAAAGTACAGTGGAGACACTAGTGGTGGTGGGGGGAGCTGGAGAGAAAGCTTGTTGGTCATAAACACTGGTTTTTTTTCCAGACCAAAAAAGTTGGTTCTATCCCAGAACCTGCATAGCAGCTTGTCTGGGCCTTCATTTTCAAGGGATCAAGTGCTTTCTTCTGTGGGTACTGCACAAACATACATGCAGACAATATACCCATGTAGATAAAGTGCAAATAAAGTAAATCACACACACACACACACACACACACACACACACACACACGACAGCAAGGGAGGAGGGCATTCAGAATGGGCAAATGTAATGTACAGAGGCCATGAGGGCCCATGCCCTTCCGGGGGACTAGGCTGAGGTTTGCTGGGCTGGGCCCAGACAGGAGGCTTCCTATGAGACAGGGGCCCCAGGAAGACCAGAATTTTCATAATTCATCATATTGCGAAAGTTCATCAAATTCTGCAACCAGTTCCAGGCTGCAGGGCTAGGGGTCTACTCAATATTGGAGTACATGTTTAGCATACACAAGGCCCTGGGTTCCATCCCTGAAAAAAAGAATCTGGACTGGAGAGTATAGACTTAATTTTTAATCTGAATTCCAGAATTGGAGGTGATAGGATCAGCTCAGAGCTTCCAAAGCCCACTCTGAGGGCTGGCTTGGAGGAAAGCCAAGGAGAGGCTGAGGCTGATCCTCCAGGCTAAGCAATGGCAGAATTGAGCTAAGGGAATGGTGCACCAGAGGGGAAGAGAACAGACCCAGAAGTGGTCAGTGGTGAGGGCTATGGGGTGGGGGGAGGTGGTCTCAGGGCTTCTGGGGGCCCCAGAACACAGATCTTCATTCTAGGCCTCCACTTCTGCCCTCCTCATTCCTGTGGCTCTGACTTCGTACAGGAAGGAGAGGCCAGCTGGTCCAATGTGCAGGGGCCTGGGGAGCTGGGGAAAGAGCAATACCCTGGAAGTTTCTCTGAAGCTAGAAGACCATCTGTTTCCGCCCAGGTTAGGATGAGGGAGGTGCCAGCCCCGCCAGCATCCGTCACCACCTGGCAGGCCTCCTGCTACCTCCCCGCCCACTCCTGCTCTCTCTTCTGCCAGCTTCCAGCTAACCGCAGACAAAGGGTTCACGTTGTCCAGGCCTGGCATGGGGAGGGGTAAAAAGGAGGTTTCTGCCGCCTGCCCATGGAGTTTGGGGGTGTAAGAGTAGCACAGAAACCACGCTGCAGCCTAGGGACAAAAGGCCCAGCCTTTTTGAGCCCAGCCCCACTCTTGTCCTTTTGGCAACAGGACCAAAGCAAGGGTTGTTCCTTCCAGGCAGCGCTAACTGCTCACTGCCAGGGGCCTGTGAGATGTTCATGGGCTTAGGAGAGTGTTTGAGGCTTGTGGGGAAAATTGGCTTTAAAAACACAGGGAAAAAAAACTGCAGAATTGAAATTAATAAATGTTTAATTAAATGCCTGGAAAACAGAACATGATGTCAGCTAGTCATTTGCAATTTTGCTTTTATTTGGTTAGCTATAATTTGCATTTGATGTTTGATGTGGCTGTATTTTAATATGCTTGATAGATGTTAAGCTGCTGAGGCCTTAAAACTGCGCTGTCTAGGACATGCAACCTTATTTCCCTGGCTTCAGTTTCCCTTCCTCTGGAACAGGGCTGTGCATTCTATGTGCACCACAGTCATCAGAATGAAGATTCCAGAGGCAAGATGGCCAAATACCAGCTGTGTGGGTTTGTGTCCCAGCCCTGCCCTGGACCCTGCTTTGTGGCCTTGGGTAGTTTCAGCTTTCCTGAGCCTTTGTTCCTCATTGTAAGCATCAAGCGATAAAGAGTTAAGAGTAATTTACAAACTGTAGAGGGATATGGGCATAGTGTCAGTGGAGAGAAGAGGAACATATGTTGGGTGGGGGGTCTCTGGCTCCTTGTGGCCACCAAGCAACTGCTCTTGAAACCTCCTGCAGGAATCCCACTGCACTCTACACCCTGCTCCATTTGAAAGTTGAAAGAAGCAGATGTCACCATGGATGGGGCTGATAACACCCACGCAAGACACCCACCTCAAGGCAAGGA
This sequence comes from Grammomys surdaster, assembly GCF_004785775.1. Classification (NCBI taxonomy): domain Eukaryota; kingdom Metazoa; phylum Chordata; class Mammalia; order Rodentia; family Muridae; genus Grammomys; species Grammomys surdaster. The sequence goes on along the minus strand of NW_021604692.1, from coordinate 2,344,087 downwards.
AACCAGATTTGTTTTTCTTCCAACATGCATCCAGTGCCACTCCCAACCACCTCTTGGGTGGGCGCCACCAATTGGTACAAGCCATCATCTCTTGCCAGGACAACCACATGAGCCTCCCCTTCTCAGTGGGTCTCCTCCATCCGCTCCTGCCCCCTACAGTCCGTTCTCCAAATAGCAACCAGCGGGGAATTCTTAAAGACCTACAGATCTGGTCACTCACTTTCTGGAAGCCTTACATAGGCCTCTTACCACACTTGGAAGGAAACCCAAGCTTCTCCCAACCATCTGGCCTGCTCATCTTCTCACTGTCTCAAACCACTGTCTGCTTGTTCTCCACACCCCAGCTGCAGTAGGAGTTCCCTGCCAGACTCGCTCCAGACTCAGGACTTCTGCACTTGCTGTGTGCTTCCTCAGATCTTGCTCTGCCTGGCTCCTCATCAGCCCCCTAACACATTCTTAGAGGAGGCCACCCATCCCACATTGGCACCTCCCACCTCCAAGGTTCATTCTAGTCCATCCCATCCCTGCCTGACTTCTGGTCCTCCAGCCTTCATCTCCTGGGTGCTGAGATTGCAGGTGTGAGACATCCTGTTTATGAAGCGCTGGGATCAGTCCCGGGGCTTCGTGGATGTTGTGCAAACATTCTGCCAGCTGAGGTCCACCCTCAGCCCCTAGACATTTTCCTTCTACTCTGTCACTGGTACTCCATGAGTCAGGGGCCTTGTTTGTAATGGTCACCAGAGTGTCCTCTGCTTTTGTGAAGGTAGAAGGCAGGTATAAATGTTGAATGAACTGATAAATAAGTCTCAGGTATGTCTCCTTCCTGGTCTTAGGCCCTGGACTTCTCTGTCTCAGTCTGCACAAAGCTAGAACACCTCCCAGAACTCCACTCCTTATTCATTCTGCTGTTCTTCCTTCAGAAGTCTTCCCTGGTGCCCCTCTGTGATTATCAGATGTCAGTGGCCTGAAGCCCAGGATGAGTGGCACTGCAGCCAGTGCTCTTAATCTACAGGCCACCGTAGGCTGTGTCCTCAATTTACAGGGGTATAGAGACATCTTTTGGGACTGAATTTCTGGTTCCTAGTCTTTTTTTTTTTTAGAGTCTTGCTATGTAGCTCTCTGTCTGGACTTAAATTTGCTAAATAATCAAGGATGGCCTCGAATTCATAAGATTGTCCCTGCTTTATCCTCCTAAGAGTTAGGATTGCAGATGTTAATCCAGTTGTGTCATTTCTGACTTCCTGTCTCTAAACCAAACAGAATATTATTGCATTTTTGTTTATTATATGTGTGTGTGTTGACATGTGTATGCCATGTGTGGAGGTTGGTGTGTGTATTTATGTATGTGTGTGTGTATGTGTGTGTGCATGTAGGCATGGGTGTGCCATATATGGAGGTTGGTGTATCTGTTTATGTGTGTGTGTGTGTGTGTGTGAGCATGTGTGTGTCATGTCTGGAGATTGGGGGGACATCCTGTGGGAGTCAGCTCTTTCCTTCTCACATGTGAGACCCAGGGATCAAAATCAAGTGGTCAGGCCTGGTAGTAAGTGTCTTTGCCTTCTGAGCCATCTTGCCAGCCTTCACCTCACTGTCTCATGCTAAGAGAAGGAGCTTGCTCTAGAAGAGAAAGCTGAGGAACCAATAAGCATAAACAGGTGGGGCTGGGAGCACAAAAGGCCTGGACTGAGAAGTAGAGAGGCCAATGTTAGTGTTGGAATCCACCTGCTCTGGATCCATGGCTCCCTCAGGACCCTATGACCTCTGTGAGCAGGCAACAGGGTCAGTAAATGGAGAGAATTCACTCTTTTCCCCTATCAGGTCACTCCTGTGACCCAGCATATTCCAGAGCTGAAGGAATTTGCTTTAATGGAGAGGAGGGGGGTCACTGTTCTTGAGAAACTTCTGAGTTCAGTCCTTGGTTTACCCCATCTCTCTCCTGTGAGGTGAAATTTCTGTCATTGGTTTTAGTCTCCATTCAGACAGGCAAATGTGGCCTCAGAAGACAGATCATTGGTGGTGTCTCCCCACTTGAATGTCATCTCTCTCTATCCCTTTACCATGGTCAGTCAATCTGTGGGCCTCTGACTGAGATCATGCACCATCCCACCGGTCTATGCTGTACCAGCCTGTTCTTCAGATACTACATTCATCTGACAGTCTGACCTGTGCTCTGGGACCAGCCTGTCTGCCCTGTGGACACAAGCTTATTTTTTTCTTCTTGTGGGTCTCTTTGCCTGGGGCTTCCAGTCCTTCACTGACTGGTCCATCTGCTGGCCTGCTGCTCAGCTCGTGGCTCAGCATGACTGCCCGTTTTCCAGCCATCCTCTCCTGCTTGATTCTCTTCTTCCTGACTCTGGGTTCTTCTCTTGTCTGTCTGTGTCTCTCACATCCTCAGCTCTTCCATCTGTCGGTCTCCGAGTTTCTGAGCCTGTGTTCTCGCCCCCTCCCCACTCCCTCTCAGGGCTCTGGGCCAAAACCACAACAGCTTCCAGAGGCTCCCCTGCTCTGCTCGTTCCATCCGGAAAGCAGCCTACAGGCTTGCTAAAGACCCATCTCCAAGACACCTGCAGCCCTGTGACACCTGCAGGCTGAAGGTGGGGCTGGGGAAGCAACAGGACTCCCACCCTCCAAGTCCTTCACCTCCTTGTAGGATGACAGGAGACAGTGTGCAGGGCTTCCTGATAATGACATCAACCCACATTAAGCACTGACCTTCCAGCACAACTGGGAAAACAGAAAGTGGTAATGTGGTACCAGCTAGACATGTAAGCAAGGCATTTTGAAGGAATTGTCTGCTCAGAGACTTTGTCAGGAAAGAAACTTGGTACATGCCAGTGGGAGTGGAGGAGGTTCTACAGTCAGGAAAGATTTTCTGGAAGTTGTGATTGCTGAGGAGTCTGAAGTAGGTACAGGAGCTAAGCAGGTAGAAGGGGGGGGATTTTGGTAGAGGAAACAGCTTGAGCAAAGGTCTTTATCTTATGACCCAGGGATGTTTAAAAGAGGGTAGTAGTTTTAGAGGTAACAGTGGAGAACTCATATATGGTGACAAGAGTGGAGGGTAGGTCAGCTGCCAGGTCAGAGAAAAGGATGGGCTTTTATCAAAAAAGGAGACAGTTATCAGACATTTGGAGGAGGAACTCGGCCCAACTCCAACATCTGGAAAGCAATGGGGCTGTGTCTCTGGACACAGAGAGGTCCCTCATTTCACCAGCGAGTGGATTACGCTGAGTGGGGGATCCCAGACCCCACCTGTGGGTTTTGCAGGCTAGCCTAGGAAGAGTGGCTTCAGCATCCCCTCCCGCTGGTTTATGCCTCAATTCTGAGCACTCTTGCAAGGATGTGAAAATAGGCCCTTCCTGGGGTTGGCTGCCAAAAGAATCCTAAATGTCAGTAAAGAATGTGATTTTACACGTTTGGCTCCCATTTCATGTGGTGCTGGGAGCCAGGCTGTCTCCCTTCTCCTTCACAGCCCCTGAAGAGTCACAGCCCCTCTTCTTGGCTGGCAGCAGGCCAAACAACTTCCGGCCACTGATTTTAGGTCTTAGCTAAAAACCTGTGACTTTCTCCCATCACACCTTCTCTCATCAGCTCCCAGCCAGCGTCCATATTCTTGCTTAGTAGAAAAACAGAAAGCTGCTCTGGAGCAACATGTCTGGGACTAGGCTTCTCACATCCCTCCTTTCTTTGGGCCTCAACTTTGCCAGCTATGTTATGGGTTGGTGATGTGCAAGAGAGACTAAAGCTCTTGTGAAGGTCCTTTGCTCCCCCCAAACCCCATGTCCCATCCTGTCCCCTGGGTGGGGCCCAGAGACAGTGGGGAGGGGCCTGATTCCAATTTCCTGGTCACATCTGAAGGTATCTGAAAACTAATGCAGACAGAAAGAATCACATCTGACTGTTTGTGGTCTCACAGAAATTCCAGAAGTAGATTTGGAATTTCTAATGCCAGTTCTCTGAGGACTGAACGATTTCATTTTGGGGGGCTCTGGGGAGCCATAGAGGGGTACCCTATCTAAAGAGGCAGCCTGTTTCAGCTCTAACCACACACCCTGGGAGAAGATACAGTTCAAGGATAGAGGCTTCCCTTTGGTTTCCCTTCCAACTTCTTCAAGCTCAGCCAGAAATTTAGATATTAATGCAAAAAGGAAAGTCCCAAGTTGGAAATGATGGTGACTAGTTAATGAGATAACACACGATATTAAACAAACAAACAAACAAACAAACAAAAAAACCAAACAAACCCTTCTGTGCTCTCATGAGTTTATATGCACCACATGCTTGGCAGTTAAGAGCACTTGTTGCTCTACCAGAAGACCTGGCCTTGGTTCCCAGCATCCTCTATATGGTAGTTCACAACCATCTGCAACTCCAGTTCCAGGAGAGCCAACGCTCTCTTCCGACCTCTACAGGCACCAGGCACACACATGGTGCACAAATATACATGCATGCAAAACACTTCTATACTCTGGAAAAAAAAAAAGCCAGGCATGGTAGAACGCACCTGCAAGCCCAGTGATGAAAGCAAACTGGGAATCTAAGACAGGCTGGTCCCTGGAAGTTCACTGGTTTTCTTGGTGAACTTCCAAGGGAATGAGGGACTCCTGTCTCAAACAAGAGGAGGGAGATACCTGAGAAATTACTCTGGAGAGTGTCCTCTGACCCATATACACATGCACTCACATACACATACACACCTGCACATGGTACACATATATATCTACAGGCAAAGCACTCATACACATAAAAATAAATTAAAAAAAAATTAAGTTCACTTAAAAATGTGTTCCTCCATCCCTCTGTTCCCATTTCAAAGGCTCAATGGCTGTTGGTGCCTGGGAGCTCCTACATTAGACAGCACAGACCCAGAACACTGCTGAGCCCACAGAGTCGTCAGACGGCACTGAGTGCTACAAAACCAGGTTCGCCAGGAACCAACGACATTAATGATACTCTGTGAAGCTCATCGTGTATGTTTGGGATTTAACATGCTAAAAACTAAAATGCTGCTTTAAAGAACAGGTGACACCAGGGATGTAGCTCAGGGGAGAGCGCTCTCCTGTCATGTGTGAGGCACTGGATTTGATTCCAGCACCACAAAAAAACAGGTGAACTAAAATTAAAAATCAAATCTGTAAAACAAAAGCAATAGGGAGCGGGTGAGATGAAATTATGGGGAACAACCACATCCCAGGCTGGGTCTCCCCAGATGTCACCGCCTGCAGTGCGACCGTCCAGCAGCATGGAACTCGGTATTATGAGACCCCCAAGTCAAGGCTGCGAATTTAAACCACAAGGGTGTTACAGTCATCTTGTGTGTCCCTTAAAATGAAGTGACAGAAATCCCCACTTCCAGCATCTCTAGCCACCTCCTCTCCGCCCTCTGCTGCTGGGTGTCTGTGCCCTGGAGACAGCTGTGAGCTCTTCTTGCACACTACATTGGAGCCACAGAACAGGATCTTCCTCCGTGAGGCTCAATAGGTGAGGGTCACTGAGAAACAGGATCAACCCCCGGGGCTCTTTTCCATCCCCTTCCCCCTAAGCAATAGGATGGCTTAGCCCATAAGGGTAGCAACACTCAGTGCTTTCTAAGGATGTACTCTATGACAAGTTCTGATGTCCCTAAAGGAACCCAACGGCGGAACCATCATCTCTCTCATCTTATAGACAGCCTCTGGCTGATGAAGCAACTGTGCCCAGGATCACACAGCTCCAAAGTGATGAGATCCTGACCTGCCCAGGGTCCAGAGTGCTCCGCTCCTTTGTTTTCTTTCCCAAGTCTTGGGAAAACTCAGGCCAAAACCCTCAAGCCCGCATCTGAACTTTACATACAGAGGGAATGACTCGCCCAGAACTCCGCTCTCAAAGGCTCTCTTCAATTCACGTCAGCATTATTAAGCATCCACTCCACACAAGGAATTATACTTCTTCTGTGTCCTAAGTCAGCTATTCCTTTTTCCTCTGGGGAACTGGACTCTACAGGTTTTCACGTTGACTCTTATCCTCAGCCCACTGGCACCGGGAGGCTGAGGCTGGAGTCTTAGCAAACCTCACTGCTGTGCCCAAGTTGCAGGCTTTTGCTGAGGCTGGAGTCTTAGCAAACCTCACTGCTGTGCCCAAGCTGCAGGCTTTTGTACTGCCCTAGCTCTGATGCCACAGCCATGAAGTCAAAACCGGTGCCAGCAGGCTCCCCATCCAAGAGCTGGCTCGGTGCAAGGCCACCAAAGGTAACAATGACACAGCCAGGCCTCCCTAGGCTTGTGATCTGTGGGGAAATCAGCCAGATGGGCTGACAGGAATGAGTGATGAGCCCAGGGCACAGCTGAGGAAGAGCTTGGAACGTTAGCAGAAGGTACATTATTTTACATTAAAATAAAACATGTTAGATGCTTTTCTGTTTTTTTTCCTTCTCATTCTCAAAATAATGCCTGATTGATCAATCTAATAGAAAACACTAACCAGGCCAGGGGGATAGGTCAGCACATAAAGAACTTGTGCAAGTGTGGAGACTAGCATTTGAATCCCCGAACCCATGTAAAGTAAAGTGTGTGTGTGTGTATGTGTGTGTGTGTGTGTGTGTGTGTGTGTGCCTGTAATCCCAGCACTCCCTTGGTAAGATGAGAACAGAAACAGGAGAATCCCCAGACATTGGTGGGCCAGCTAGCCTGGTATATACAAATGCAAAGCAACAAGAAATCCTGTCTCAAGGTGTAACGCTAGGACTGACTACCCAATGTTGTCCTTTGACCTATACATGCTGATAGCATATACCCTCTTGCACTCACATATGAAGGCACAAACACACACACAAACATGATATATATCTGGAAAGATGGCTCAGCACTTAAAAGTACTTGCTGCTCTTACAGAGGATCTGAGTCTAGTTCCCAACACCCATATTGCACAGCTCTCAACTGACTGTAATATAAGGCAGGATTAAGTGACTTCTACACTAGCTTCTGAGGGCAACTGCACTCACACGCACACCTCCCCTCACATGTACACATATACCTAAAAATTTTTTTTACTGAAGTATACACTTAGCTAGCAGAAGGCAAAATGGCTTAGAACTCACACAGGTGGGCTCGGGATTTTCAGCCCTGGCTTTGCTATCAACTGGGAGCCTAGTCCTTTCTGTAACCCAGCTTCACATCTATAAAATGGGTCAATAATACTAGCTAACATGGAGCACTGCCATGTGCTGGACAATACTTAGTAATGTATAAAACATGTTCCATGTATTCACTCAGTACACAGCACATAGGGCTAATATACCTACACACAGGGACTGTCATCCCTTCCTCAAAGATGAGAAGAAACCCAGGCTTAGAGAGGTGACGTGGCTCATTGAAAACCTTATGTCATGGAGTGCTTGCCTCCATGGCCTAAGTCCTAGACTCCATCTGTACCCAGCACCACATAAATCAGGGTGCTGTGTACATGCCCTGCAATCCTAGCTCTGAGGGAACTAGAAGTTCAAGGTCACCTGTGACAACTTAGTGGCCATCGGTAAAACCTGTCTCAAAACACAAACAAACCCAAAATCTAATTAGCAGGTGGAAATCTCCCTTAATCGCACACCTTCTCAATGAGATGCTTTTGGATGGCTGGAATGCATAACTCTTCCATCAACAAAACTGCCAAGAAAATTTCACTTTAGGAAAATATAAAGATGGTTTTTGCCCGGTTGAATAAACAGAAGATGGTGTGAGGGGCTGAGGGTGGTGCTGGGTTTGTTCAGAGAAAGCTTTCAGAAAGAGGCAACGTAGGAGTGTGGCCTTCAAAGGTGACTTTGGGTTTCAATTGCTGAATCGAAACATCATGACCAAAAAGTTTGGGACTAAAGGGTTTGTTTGGCTCACACTTCCTCATTGCTGCTCCACATCACCAAAGGAGGTCAGGACAGGAACTCAAACAGGGCAGGGACCTGGAGGCAGGAGCTGATGCAGAGGCCACGGAAGGGTGCTTGTTCCCTGGCTCCTTCCTCATGGCTTTCCCAGCCTGCTTTCTTATGGAACTCAGGACCAGCAGCCCAGGGATGGCACCACCCACCATGCGCTGGTCCCTCCTCCATTGATCATTGTTAAGAAAATGCCTTACAGCTGGATCTTGTGGAGGCGTTTTCTCAGTTGAGGCTCCTTCCTCTCTGAGGACTCTAGCTTGTGTTAAGTTGCCTTAAAAACAGCAAGGACAAAAGGCGAGTGTAGGTTCCCTGGTGGGAAGCAAGAGAGGATGCAGATGGAGGAGGCAGGCCCTGGGTATCAGTGGAGCCAAATGCTCTGTTGTAGGGTTGAGAAGAGGGGAGCCAGGGGTGCCCTTAGGTTTCTGAGTATCAGATTCATGATTTCCATTTGCCTCTGGTTGTGAGCAGGGTGGGGTGGGAGAGATGTGATGGAGGAGGTCCATAGCAAGAATTTGAACACCTTCACAAAGGCAGGGTGGCAAATGGAAAGGCCAGAGTAGGTCTCAAACCGACTCCTCCCCTCCCCAGGGACCTTTGCCCCAGCTGCTGGGGTTCAAAGCCATTTCCTTGCAGCCCTCCTTCCCCCTGGGTCCCCAGGGTTTCTTGCCTGTGTGGTCTTTATAGATCAGAGGACAGGGCCTAAGTGCCGCTTCTGTGTCTGTTAGGAGTGGCTCTGGTGGACTGTGGCTGCCCTGAGGCAGGGGAAGGAAGGGCGGAGTGCAGAAAGCATCAGGGAGGGTCTCCCTGGAGGAGGGTGGGGAGGCCACACTGGAACAACCCTGCCAAGTCAGCACAGGGAGGACCATTTGTGAAGGGGCTGTAGCCAAGCCCAAGTGGTTGTAAACATGTTTCAGATGTGGGTGTGATGATTCAAAATCCTAGACTCATAACCAACACAAGAGAAACTGGTCCCTGGGTTGAAAGGATGAAGAGAGAGGATCGAGACACTGTCTAAAAAGACTGTGACTTGGGACTGACATTACACATACATATGTAAACAGCAAGGGCTAATGACAATCAGCTGCTTCTGTGTTCTAGGCAAGGCGCCGAACATGATACTACATATACTGTTTAGCTCGCGACACCCCAGGCCACACATGACAGTGCTATTGTTACCAAGACACAGGTTAAGTTGTGACCTTTGCCCAAAACCACAGAAAGTGGAAGATGCAAGGGTACTGCTGTTTCTAGAGAGAGGGTTGTGGACATTACCCATATGAATGAGGAAACTGAGGCAGGGCTAGCGAAAGACAGAGATCCTGTTGGCCCAGGTCTGTTTCCCTTTGCCTGCAGTTCCCTTCCTAAGACCACCCTATGCCCCTCACTAGCCCAGTCATCACCCACATGCCACCTCTGTGGTGACACTGCCCTCCCCAGGTCATGTACTCTGCCACTCGCTAGCTCCTTGCTCTGTCTCAGTTTTGTGTGTGCGGTGTATCTACCTGTGTGCATGTGCAGGTGTGCACACGGAAGCCACCGAAGGGTACTGGGTATCCTGTTGTTTCACTCTCTGCCTTATTTCTTGAGACATGGTCTTTTACTGAATGTGGAGTGAGACTATTGGCCAACAAGTCGCAGTCACCCTCCTGTCTCCATCCCTCCGCCAGCACTTGGGTTACAGACACATGTGGCTTTTTTTGTGGGTACCAGGTATCAGAGCTCAGCTCCTCATGCCTGTGCAACATGGCTGTCCCCCACTGAACCATCTACCCAGACCCTACTTCATCTTCTCACAAAGTTTACTACCATGTGACACACAGTCGTCCACAATGCCATCTTCATCACTTCTTTATCCTTGGCACTCAGAACAGTTCCAGGTATACAGCAGGTGCTCCATAAATGTTTGCAGAACAAGTAACTGAAGAGTAAGTGCAGTTACTGAGTGCCGTGTCACTGTGGCTCACAGCCCCCTCTCATCATGGGCTACTATTCACAAAACAACAATGGTGCTAACCGCTGCTACCAGGTTTTTTATGTTGTTGTTGTTGGGTTTTTTTTTTCCAAGACAGGGTTTCTCTGTGTAGCCCAGGCTAGCCTGGAACTCACTCTATAGACTAGGCTGGCCTCAAACTCAGAAATCCACCTGCCTCTGCCTCCCAAGTGCTGAGATTAAAGGCGTGCGCCACCACTGCCTGGCCAGTTTTTTTTTTTAATTACATTTAAATTTTTATATTTGTGCACCGGTGTAGGGGTGACATATGTGTGCCACAGCTCACATGTGAACCTCAAGGGTTCTGTCCTTCCACCATGTGAGCCCCTTGAACTGATCTCAGGTTATCAAGCTTTGTGGCATTCTCCTTTACCTGTCAGGACATCCCACTTGAACAGACACCAGGTTTGGAAGACGTAAATGATGGGGGCAGCCCTGGCTAAGTCCTTGGGATGTGTTACCTCATTAACCCCAGAACAACACAAGAAGCAGATAGGTGCAATTATGTTCTCTCCTTTGGAAGGCGTGGGGATTAGGCGGCTTGATAGATAATGGGTGCAGGATTCGACTGGACACCCTGACTGAAGAGTTCACACTCTTCACATTACACCAAAGATCGAGCTCCTCAGAAGGGACCAAGAGCTTGATTTCTCAGCTGCACCGACTCACTGCGGAAGTTCTCTGGCATGTAGGGCTCGCTGGCACACACAGGCAGCAACAGTACAGCTGGACTTAGGGAGCTGTAAGAGGGAGGCCCCAGAAGCTCACTGCCACCTCCTCCTCCCCACCTCAGGGTGCCCAGATTCTGACAGCTGGGGAGGAATCCCGTGCCAGGTCTCCTCACACTAATTGGCTTAGGAAGCCATGCTTATCTGGGCAAAGCTGGGGCCCATGAGTTCAAGATTAGGGAGAGCAGGATTCATGGCTTACTGCTTTGCTGCCTACAGGGTCAGAGGAGGCAGAGTTGGGACTTTAATTGGCTTAACAGCCCTTGGTGGCTTAACGGCTCAGAGGGCTGGGGTGGGAGGTAATAAAGATTTGCCGGTGTCCAGGCCACAGCCAGATTCATGCCCTACCAAAGGATCTGTTTGCGGCTCTCCCAGGGACTCAGTCTGTTACTGCTTCAAGGCATTTTCTTAGGATCCATGCCAGGGATGGAGCTGGGTCTGAGGATCAGACAAAGCTGGAGAGGAGCCTCCCCTCCCCCACCCACTCCTGTAACCTCAATCAAGTTCCTTGACCTCTCTGAGCTTTGCTTCCTTGTCTGGTGAATGAATGTATCACTAACCACGGAGGGAAGGTTTTAATACAAGATGCCTGGGACCTCTCACACAGCTCTTGCTACAACATGGCGGGTGTCCATGAGCTCCTTCCTTTTATTTTACCTTCTGACTAAAGGACCTTATCTCTCGGGAAGTGATTGTCCAAGGTTATATAAAGAACACCCAGCCCCAATGTTTCCTTTGGCTGATGCTATTTTTTTTAAGTTGTGTGTGAGTGTGTGGTTGAGTGTGCATGTGTGTGTACCACTGCACAGGTGTGTAGAGGTCAGAGAACAACTTGTTGGGGTCAGTCTCTCCTACCACATGGGTCCTGGAGAGTGAACTCAGGTTATCTGGCAGGCTTGGTGGCAGGTACCTTTACTCACAGAGCCATCTCATTGGCTCTCACTGACATTATTTTTTTTTTATATAAAAATCTTAGAATTGGATTTTCCAATTTCCCATTGCCCTTGAAAAATCAAGACCTGGCAATGTTGGACCCATGATTTCTCAAGGCACCATTAGAGAGTGACTAGGTGGAACCTTTATCTTGTCTAGGACACTTGTTTACCATAATATCCCTTCCCTAGTCTGACACCCCATGCACCCTTGTCTGTGTGACCCCCTCCTGGATTTTGAAGGCACTGTACAGACCTGAAAAGTCAAAATTATCTTTATGAGTGAAATTCAGAACTCGGGTGAAGGATCAGGAAGAAAATGACCAGCATTCTCTCGGGGGTCACCCTGGAGGGCTCAGTTTTCTCTGGTTCCCCCAGCCTCACCGCTCAGAACACCTTCTGGAACACTTCATGTGGTGAAGCATCATGTTGTGCCATCACCATTTAATTTCTAGGCATGCCAGACTGCACGTGTTCTTTCTACTTCCTCTAAATGTTCCTATTTATCCAGGCCCCTGGCAGTTTAAGAATCCAAAGCTTGTGGGACAAGGGGCCACAGAATTCAGTGATAGCAGACCCAGAGTCAGAGCTGTAGCCTGGTTAACGTGGCCTGGTGGGCACGTTTCATTCCCCATAGCCATTTCTACGAGATATTTCCTAATTGACTGCAGAGTCTGAATTTACTGAACAGTCAAGCTGGCAGTAATTGCTTTCTAGTTCTCTATAGACCCCAGCCTGGTGCACGGAACTGAGTACCCAGCAGGTGACCAACTCATTTCAAAACCTATCCAAAGGGCAGGTGTATTAGGAGGCAGAGGAGACAGTACTACAACCTAGATATAGGAAGGGTGTTGGGGGAGGACCCCAAATTGACCTTGATGACCTTAAGCTGTTCTGGGCAGCAGGTGGTCACATGGAACTGTACCGCATCATTATGGATCACAAGAACAATATCACATCTTAGGATCACCACATCAAATTATGCTGTTTCACACACAGGGCAACTAAGGCTCAGAAACGGAAAGAGCCTGGCCCAAGGTCACTCTCAAACCAAGATGCAAATGTAAGTCCTCTGAAAGTACACCCTCCCCAAATCCAGCATTTCCCCACAGTACACAGTTTCCTCATCGCTACCCACTCGGTTTGACTGCCTCCCCCTCTCTTCACATTCTTATCTCCATGAAACAGAAGCCGGACTTTCTATCAGCGTGCAATCTCACAATCTCAGACTCATAATTCTTCAAGCTTTGGGGAACACTTTGGTGGCAGAACTGCAAGGTGGATAAATTGAACTTGGGTTTTGAAGATGCAGAATCTTGAGTTCCAAAGCTCCTGGTTGATCACTATGTGACCTTGGGCAAGGGTGCCCCTCTTTCTCAGCCTCCCTTTCCTCATCTGCCAAGCGAACATTATAATACTAACCACAGGATAGAATTATTAAAGAAGACACAGGATAGAATGAAGGTTTTTTAAAAGGCAATCAGTAGGCTTGGCAGAAATGGTGTGCTTAATAAATTAATTACAATAGCATTGTAAATTAGGGTTTGAGTGCTTAAGTCAATGTTTTTAAAAATGTGATCAAGAGGAAGAATTCAAAAAGTAGGACCATGCAAACCCTAAAATCTGAGATTTTTACAGGCTTGATAGTACTACAGTCAATTTTTTTCCTTTTCCCAGAGAGATTCTGAGTTTTAAAAATACTGTGCAGTGGACACAAATGGCTTCTCCAGGTCAGGCCTCCCAGGTCAGGCTCCCCACTCTTGTATGATTGTTCTCCTTTTCAAGTCATCTTATACCAACTCTCACTTTCCCTCCCAGTGTAGAACAGTGGAAATACTGGAGAGAACTATTTGTACTCAGAACCATGGAGTTCAGTGGACCTCATCCACACCATTCCCAGACACCACCCCTGCCTGTCTGTGGTCAGTTCTTCTCCCTACTGGAGGGAAACTCAGTCTCTGCTCAAGAAAGAAGATTACTATTAGCTTCCTGTATGTGGATTCTCAATGGGGAGGAGGGTGGCCTGTGAGTTGTGGGGCAGCTGGCCCACTTTAGGCTAAAGGGAAAGGGGGGGTGAAGCTTTGGCTACCCAGAATAGGAAGTTACCATTTCAGAATCTAAAAATAACTCACCATCTGTCCACTTGGGCACAGAATGGTAAATGCAGATTAGTTCCTGGATGTAGACATGAATATTTTTATGTGTCAAGCTAATAATAATAATAAGACCACGAAGAGTGTTTTCCCCTTCCCCCGACTCTGGGGCAAGAGAAGTGGAATACCCGAATCATCTTGGCTGGAGAGGATGGGGAAACTAAGGCAGAAAGAGAGCGAACAGAACAACAAGGGTGACACACAGTAAGTGAGCAGCTGGGGCAAACGCCAGGGGTCCAGTGTCCAATGCTCGTCTCAGAACAATGTCTTCTGACTTAGACAGAGTAATTCAAATGCAACAGAGTAAATAACCATCTTCTGTATCTGAAGAGTGGTTTTCCCCATGCTTTCTACACCTCCGTTATAATCTCGGCAATCCCTGACATTCCCAAAATATGTTCCAGTCTCAAGAGTCCCCACACAGATCTCCTCTTGCCTGCTCATCCCAACAGGTTAAAAAAAATAAAAAATAAATAAATAAAAAAACAGCGAGATGAGAAGAGTAGAGATTCCCCTCATTTCACAGGTGAGGAAACAGACTTGGAGGAAGGAGGAGTTGTGCCTACGATCACACAGTAAGCAGCCCCATTTTGTCACTGCAGAGTACAGCCCAAGGAACTAGAGTAATTCTGATTTGAGAGGAGCTGTGGTTTAGATTTCCCCCTCTCTCCAATTAACTCAGCCCAGCAGGCACCCTACTTGCTGGCAAAGGATGAAGCCTGGAAGTGAACAATTTGAATGAAGCCTCAGCGTTGTTTTCCGGTCTGAGGACTAAGGGGCAGCCAGTAGCCATCTAGTGTCAGAATCAAGATTCCAAATCTCCTTGGTCCCTTTTAGGGGATGGGAGGGCACTGTGGAAGTAGGAGCCAGCGAGTGCTGAACTGGGTTCACCTCAGGCCCTTTCTCTACAAAACCAGGAAGTTTGGGCGGGATAGTCATTTAGCTGCCTTTCCCAGGATGTTGAGGTGGGCTGCAAGTCTGAACTGAGTGCCTGTGAGCTGTAGAGAGGACTTCTGAGTGGTTTCCTAAGTCGACGCTTGGTACCTGGACATGGAGGAAGGGTCAGGACCGGAAGGATCCCTGTGGTCCTAACACTTGTCCCCACTCCCTGACTACTCCTTGCTCACACATCACTAAGGATCTCTGACCCCATCTTGCCGCGTTAGCGAGATCAAAGCTATGGATCTGGGGTCCAACAGAGTTTGGCAGAGGTGAGGAGCTGACTGAGAAGAAATCAGAGCTGCAATGGAGTGGGTCGGGGTGAGTGTCAGGACAGGAGCAGGACGAGCTAGAAAGGCCACAGCAGATCTGGGGCGGCATCCCACTCCCAGGACTCAAGCTTCCTTCACCTGCTCTTTTCCTACCTCCAGACCTGACCGAGTTGCAGGAGGTGAACGAGGGTCTGCAGTAGCCAGACGCAGAGGCGGCAGCAGCGGCGGCGGTAGGTGCCGGCCGAGGATGGTGCGGGCCGGGGGACCAGCTCCGGGCTACCTTCTTTGGTCCGGAAGGCGATAGCACTGTCCTTGGTGCTGATGGCGGCTCCGACTATGTCGCTGTCCTTGGTGCTGACGACGGGTCCCGGGGTCCCCGCGGGCTCCGAGTAGTCGTAGACAAACCAGCGGAAGCTGAGCAGCTGCACGACCAGCGAGGGCAGCAGCACGAAGAGCAAGGTGAGGCCGAAGTAGGTGCTCTGACCCTGCAGGTAGTAGGAGGCCGCCAGCCACAGGTCGGTGGCGCCGTCGGAGAAGAACACGAGCAGCGCGCACAGCACCCAGCAGCAGTCCCGCAGCTCGTAGCGTGGCCCCGGGCACCCCACCTCTACCGGTCCCGGGCCCGCGATCCCCGCCGCAGCCTCCCCGCGCCCTCCCTCCCCGCCCCGATCTGCTCCCGCCGGCCCCTCGGGCCCCGGGCCGGCCACGGCCGCCGCTCCATCCGACTTCGCGGCCATGTTGGCGGAGCAGGAGGCGGGGAGCGACTTCCGGGCGGCGGAGCGGGTGGGGTGCGGAGTGGGGAGGACCCTGCGCGGGCGGCTCCCGCCTCCCGCTCTTCCTCCGCCGCTCCTCTTCCTCCTCCCCTCTCCCTCAATTATTCATCCTTGCGGGCGCCGCCCCGCCCGGGCTCCGGCCTGGATGTGGGCCGCCCCCTGGGAAGGGAGGGGGCCCGGTAGGGGAGAGCATCCCAGGTCACCCTCGCATGGCTTCTTCGGAGGCGTGGAGCCCAACCACATGCTTTCTGCCTCTGGCCTCCCCCTTTGATGGCCCCCGCCCTATCCTCTCCTTTTCCATTGATCTCCTGCGGTACCTCCGGTGGTTTGGGTCTTGCAATGTCCCTGGAGGGTGGGAGGCTGGGGTCTGAGAATAAAAAGACAGGGGTGGGGGCAGCTGCTTGGGCACCTGCCATAACCCGTTAGCAGTCACTCCTTCCAACGCCACTTCCTAGTTCCCCCGTGTTCACTTATTGTTTCATCCCCTCCTTTGATCTTGAGAGATCTCTTGTCTCATTGTCTTTTTCAAGCTGAGAAACTGCAGTTCTGAGTTGCGGTCTCTTGCTCACCCTTCTTTCAGGAACCGCGTTCATCTGGCCACTAGCCGGATTAGGGAAGGCAGAGGAAAGGGATGGGAGGGAACCCCTTGGGGAGGAAAGAGCAAGTGCAAACAGCTACTCCTACCATCACTGGAGGCCACGTTTTCTGGGATGTCCTGTTGGGGGTGGGGGTGCAGAACGATAGAACTGGCGATTTCTGATAGATAGGACCCTGAGGGGCCAGAAGCTGGCAACGGGGGCAACTGCTGCAAAATGTAAGCTGAAGAGTTAGGTGACTAGGTCAGGGTTTAGCAAGAAGCCTGGGCAGCCAAAGTGGAGCAGGGATCACAAAGCAACAGCCTGGAACTGGAGAGACCAGAGGGACGGTATAAACACAGGCCATAGGAGGAGGTAGGGGTCTCTCATGTGCCTGAGTACTCACACCCAACTACACACGTTGGCTTGAATGGGATATCCTAGGACACTGAACCGTTTCTTTCATTTTTCTAAGCAATGAGGAATCACTAATCATTTTAGTCCCAATTTATAGGGTCTATATTGTTCTGCCCATTTTATTGACGAGGAAACAGAGTCAAAGAAATACATTTAGTGGCTTAAAATCACATAGGAAGTGTTAGAAATGAATTCAAATGTGGATCTTGAATAGGCTTTGGAAGCTCAAGGGAATGAGGAACAGGGAGGAGGGGAGGAAGTGAGGTGGAAGGACCACCCTGCCTCAGAGTGACAGGGAAGATGGAGGAGACAGCTGCCCTGGGCTGGGTGGAGCAGCCATCTGCTGTCCTGCAGCCTGGCTTCCCTTTCATGTCCAGGGACCGTTTTGGTCTCAGTGATGCTTGGGAGGTTGGGGTACCAGCTGTTGCCTAAAGCTAAAAGCAGAGGGGAGGTGTGAAGGGCTAAGGGAGTTTTCCAAGCTGGATCTGAGGCCAGCAGCCCATGTCTAGACTGACAAGAGGTGAGGGGTCTGAGTCAGAAAGACCCATCACTTGTGTTTTGTCTCCTACATAGAAACCAGTCTAATATATAGAACCTTAGGTGGGGTCAGAAGAGTCTGTCTGGCTCCTGCCACCCTATTGCTTGTCCTTAGTGATCTGTATCACTGCCTTCATAGGTGCTTGGGACTGGCAAACATAGGATCCCACTTTGGGTCCTACCCAAATGGAAGCCTTCATATATCCCATAAACAGTTTGATCAGTCCAGTAGCAGAAATCAGGTTTGCACAGTCTGATACTCTGATGCCAGAAAATCTGTGTTGAACACCCATAATCCTTGCATGATTCCACAGCTTTGGGTAAACCACTCAGTTTTTCTTGGCTTCATAGAACAACAAAATAGAGGATACTCCATGCCTTCCTGCTAGGACAACAGTGAGGACAATTATTAATGGGACTTTTAAGAGGGTCTTCCCACAGAAGCCCTCTGACCCTCAGGAATGTCTCCCTAATACTCCAGTTATTACTACCACAGCACCCTGGCCTCTCCCTTCTTCACATTGACACACCAGCAAGCAGTTTATTTTCTCTTATGTGTCTGTTTAGAGATGCCTGGGATCTTCCTGAGGGAAATTCACCTACTTTTCCTCATCCTGAGACTTTCTAGTGCTCTGTGCTAAGTCTGGTACTTAGTTGGTAGCCTATGAAAATATGAAGATAGCCTTATATAACTCTAGATAATAATATTTTAAAATAAAGAAAATAAAAGCTGGACAGCGGTGAGGCACGCCTCTAATCCCAGCACTTGGGAGGCAGAAGGAGAGAGATCTCTATGAGTTTGTGACCAGCCTGGTCTACAGAGCAAATTTTAGGACAACCAAGGCTGCAGGAGAAACCCTGCTTCAAACAACAACAACAACAACAACAACAACGAAAAACAAAGATAAAAAATAAGGAAAAAAAACCCAACCAAACATCATCCAATGAGACCCAGGCACTGCGTCAAGCACCTGTGATCCTGGCACTCGGGGTAAGGGGTAGGGGTGAAAGCAAGAGAATTGTTGTGAATCCAAAGGCTATTCTGGGGTTCATAGTGAGCAGCAGACCAGTCTGAGCTACATAGCATGACCCTGTGTCAAAAACAAACAAACAAACAAACAAACAAACAGTTTAAAGCCCCCTCCAGAACATTGGACAACTTAATTAATGAGTGAGTGATGAACTCAGAGACCCAGTGACCATTTTCTCCCCAATTATAAAGGTGACTTACTCACAGAAGCAATGGCTTGTGAGGCAATGGCTTGTAAACCAGCAGTGGCTTGTGAGCCTCACAGTGTTGGTAGCTCTAAGTAACAACATTGCTACTAGTTGTGACTTACAAACTGGCTACAAACCTTTATTTAAAAACTGAGCCACCAAGAAATGGTGCCTCAGGGCCATTTTTTTTTTTTTTTTTTTTAGGAAGTATCAACTTTGGCACTCAAGAGCCCTGTATGGTTTCAGCAACTAGACTAGATGAAATGACACAGAGGAAAAAATTTCTGGGAGATCTGAAGCATGGGTCTGGTGTGGAGTTAACCTACCTATCAAGGATGCTGTAGAGGGGATTCTGTCTGTCAGGCAGGTTTATACTGCTGTGTTTATACTGTGTTCAGATAGCAGCATGGTGAGTTTCAGAACCCAGAGACAAGATACTATGTTTCAGAGGCATCTGGGTGGGGCCGGGGAGAGCTTGGGCAAAGACTACACAGTGGGGCTGATCTAAGTACAATCAACTGGGCTGAGTCTGGCTGGTGTGGAGGAAGATGGACCACAGCTGGTCAGAGCTGGATAGGCCCTTTGACAGCTCACCGGCTTCCCTAGGCCTCTCTCACTTCACAGATGGAAACTCTGGGGCCCAGAGAGATAACCTAAGTTAGCCAGCAGCAAAAGTAAATCTGGAGCCTCCCCCTAGCCTCCAGAGACATGATAGTCCCTAAGCTATGTGGGGAGTTGCTCTTAGGAATCATCCTTGCCACCTTTCCTTATTTGGCCTTGGATGCCACAAAATAAATAAATTGTAATAAATATATTTTTTTAAAAAAAGAAACTTTGCCGGGCAGTGGTGGCACATGCCTTTAATCCCAGCACTTGAGAGGTAGAAGCAGGTGGATTTCTGAGTTCAAAGCCAGCCTGGTCTACAGAGTGAGTTCCAGGACAGCCAGGGCTATACAGAGAAACCCTGTCTCCAAAAACCAAAAACCAAAACCAAAAACAAAAAAGAAAGAAAGAAAGAGAAAAAAGAAAGAAACTTTGGAATTACATAATAAGGATTGCGTAAGAGGACACTGGGAATCGGGCATAAGGATGGAAGAGGAAATTCATTATTTGTTGTGTATATATTTTTGCAGTCATGTGAATGTATTTGCTTATTAATAAAATAAAATTATAATGGGGACAGCTGCTATGTAAATCTGGCCGGATGTTATAACACAGGAATAGGCATCAGTATGGTCAGATTTTCTAGTTATTCAAGAGAACACAGAAACTGCAATTTTACTGTAAAATGTCCTGAATTTTAGACATCAGCTCTAGGTTTCTTCAAACACCTCTCTGCTTAGTAAATTAGCCAGTGGGGCAGATGTGGCCAATCTTCTGCCTCAGCCCTGATGACTTCCTGCCCCTGGCCTGGAGCACTCAGCATTCCAGGTTTTTCCTCTTATGTGGGCAGCTGCAGGATGAAAATTGGCTCCTCCTGCCTCTCTTTTGACACCCTTCAATCCCTGCCCCTTGGGGCTGTGACGCTAAGGGCTTTTAACTCAAGCTCTAGAAGGCAGAGAGAGACTGTGAACTCTCAGATAATTCTCTCCCCTGGGATGCTGTAGACATCAAGGCCCACTTGCCTCCTGCTGTATACCCATCTGTCCCTTAGAAGTGGGGACAGGAGTGAGGCTGGCAGGGGATGGAAAGGGCTCACACCACAGGGCTCTGGTCAACCTTGTGCGGATTGGATCCAAGAGGGGGAAACCTAAGTGACTGTCAGAAAAGAAGAGCCAGCCATACACAGTTGCTGAATGTTGAGGTAACTCGCCAAATTCCAAATCCTGGGGTAACCAAGTTCCAGTCCCAGAAAGACCCGTAAGGACCGTCTCCTTCAGCACCTTTGGATAGAGGAGGAGACAAATGGCTCCCAGCCCCAGCGCCCATCTCAAGACCTTGTTACATTTTTCCTGGCTGACTGGCTGACCCAGCCTCTTCCCTGAACTCTCTGTACACCTCTTGCATATTCCTGAGGTCCAGTCTCTACCCTGAGCCAGAAAAAGCCCTTAACAGGAAAATGTGATCAGGCCTCGTGTCCACTGAGTGCCTTCCGACTCTTCCCTAAGTCATCGGGGCCAGACCTCAGCCTTGTGAACATCTCTGCCCTGTTCATCTCTCCTCTTCCTCATCGGCTTCATCTCTTACCGTCTTCTCCTTATTCCCCCTGTTCCAGCCACACAGGCTGCTTGCTGTTCAATTACTTCATCTCAATCCTTTTTTTATTTAGGGCTGAATATTGAACACAAGCCTCATGCATGCTGGGTTAGGTACCCCTGAGCCATTCCTGCGTTACTGGTTCTTAACAAGCCTGTCTTCCCTCTTTCCTGGGCTTTTGTTACAAGCCTTTGCCTTTTCTCTAAGATGTGTGGCCTGTTCAGAGGGGCTTTCACTGTGCTCAGCCGCAACCTTCCCAGTGCTGGGATTATAGAGGTACACCATCATGCCTGGCTTCACAGGACATTTTGTTGCTCACCCTACTCACACACTAGTTCCTTCTCCACCTTATTTTTTCATTCATTGCTTTTGTTACTACTTGACTATGATACACATGAAGTTGTTCCTGGTACATACTGGAATGCCTGCATGCTTGGGTTATCGTGTACTGAGTCCTCAAGACTTAGGGGAGTCAGCAGGCTCAGCTGCAGCAGGAAAGGGGAAAGGCCTATCATGGTGACAGCCTGTTCCTCAGTTTAACCATCTTAGGGTGTCTTCCTCACTTCAGTGTCTTTCTCTTCTTTGTAGGATCACATAAACACAAAAGTCTTCATTTATTCATTGAATTCTTGGTATGCCTGCATGGTCAAAAACCAAAAGACACAAAGGGGTACATTGGAAAAGGTTTCTCCTGCCCTGTTCTCCAGCCATCTGCTCCCTTCCAGGGACAACCAATGGAACAAGAGTATTTTGTTTTTGACAAGGTCTGATATAGCCCAGGCTAGCCGGAGACTCATTGTGTAGCCTAGGATGATCTTGAACTTCTGTTCCTCCTGCGTCCACCTCTTGAGTTCTGAGGGTTGAACCCAGGGTCTCCTGCATGCTAGGCAAGCACTCTGTAGACTGAGCTCCATCCATCCTACCTTCCCCTTTAGAGACAAGGTTTCACTATGCAACTCTGGCTGGCCTGGAACTTACTAGGCAGACCAGGCTGGCCTTGACACCACAGAGATCTGCTTGCATCTGCCTCACTAGGGTTGAGATTAAAGCTTTACAGTTTGTACTTTAAGTGTTCATCTACCTTCCTCCGTAGCCACCCACACCATTTAAAAACAAAGACGCTGAACGTATCCAGTCCCATGCCTTGCCTTTCCCCAGTGACAGCATTTCCAGAGCCTGCTCTGTTCCAATGAATAGTGAGCACAACATTCTTTCTCCTAGTATCCAGAATTCCACTGGGTGTCCTGTAACCTACATCATCTATCTCTTAAATGATGGGCAATTGAGTGACCTCCAGTCTGTGACAATATGCCAGAAACTTGATGGGCACGGCATTTCAGATACCTGTTAGAATACGTTTCTAGCTATAGGTCTGTTGATTGAATGATACGAATGCTTACGAGTTTGATAGATGCTCTCCTTGGGGACTGTTCCAGTCTATCCTCTGGAAAACGACATTAAAGAAGTTGCTTGTAAAAGGCCCTTTATACGGGATTGCACTGAGTCTTCCTGTAATGCTGCTGTAGGGAGCCTCAAAGAGTGGACCCTGGTGGGTAGAAAGCTCTCTAGGAGACCCCCTGCTGAGAAAGAAACCCTGGTCCCAGCACAGAGCAATTGCACACAGCTGACACCCAGCTAACCCTCCGTGTGGTTATTTCCCAGATTTTGTTTGATCAATTTTGCTTTGTTTGCAACATGGTCTCACTTTGTAGTTCAAGCTGTCCTCAAATTCCTGAGTTATCCTCCTGCCTCAGTGCTGAGATTATAGATGTGAGCCTTCCCTCGCCCTTGTTTCATTTTTTTTCTTTATTATCATCATTTTTTTTACTTTATTATTCTATTTTACACATAATGGGCTTTCCCCTGCATATATGTCAGTGTACTATGTGGGTTCCTGATGCATGAGGTCAGAAGAGGACATCAGATACCCAAGATTTGGATTTCCAGATGGTTGTGAGCTGCCATGCAGGTTCTGGGTATCAAACTCAGGACTTCTGCAAGAGCAGCCAGTGGTCTTAACTGCTGAGCCACCTCTCCAGCCCCCACTCCATATCTCATCTTTCATTGAAGTTGTCACAGCCGGGCGGTGGTGGCGCACGCCTTTAATCCCAGCACTTGGGAGGCAGAGGCAGGCAGATTTCTGAGTTCGAGGCCAGCCTGGTCTATAGAGTGAGTTCCAGGATGGCCAGGGCTACACAGAGAACCCTGTCTCGAAAAACCAAAGGAAAAAAAATATGAAGTTGTCACACTATTACAGAAAAGGACAGAACTAGATTTTTTTTCCTCTGTGGATTGTGTATAAATAAATAAATAAATAAATAAATAAATAAATACTAAATAAATTCTTCTTCCTTCTTCAGTATTTTTATCAGGGTCTCACTATGTAGCCCTAGCTGGCTTAGACCTCACTGTGTAGACCAGGCTAGCCTTGAATTCATCCTGAGCCTCCCACCTCTGCCTCTCAAGCACCAAGATTACAGCCATGTGAATGTATCCACTTCCCTCATCATTCTTTGTTTTCCAGTTTTCCTTCAGTATGGCGGCTGGGAATGGACCATGGACCTTGGGACTTGGGTAATACTTCAGAATCCTTGTGGATGGACAGACGCTCCACTGTGCTAGACCTCAGCTTCCACTTCAATTGCAAGGGTCCCCTACTTTATCTGGTTGTAAGGACTCAAGGACACGGTGATGGAAGTGCTTAGCAGGGTTCCCAACACAGCGAGGGTTCTCTGACTCCTCATCTGCTCGATGTACACACCCTAGGGAGCTCTCATCAGGAACCTAACTGTCTTGGCTGGTGATATAACACAGCTCCTGCTAAACTAAACTAAATTCAGTAAGTATTTGCTTGGTGAGTGTGTCCACTTGCTAATTCCTCTGTCCACCAGGCCCTTCACTGTGGCCTAGCCCCTGACTGACCCTTCAGTCTCTCCTACCCCATTGTCTCTAGCCACACTAGCCCCATCCAAGTTCCCCTCTGACATAGTGCCTTGCTTGTTACTGTTTTCTTTTGCTGAGGCACTTCCATGATGCCACCCCAACCCATAACCTCTCTGTTATAAGTGTGCTTTGTCAGAGGCATAGGTGGACATGTGTGTGTCTTTCCACAATGTCAGAATTTATTGACTAACAGTAAATTTGCCAGCTATGTTGATAGGTTTGACTGCCATTTACCAGGCCATCCCAATTTTCCTTGCTATCTGTCAACCATAGATTCTTTTATTCTGATCTTAATTACTAATATTAATTCTCAGAAAACATATTCCATGTCATACACGGGTTACAGAATGGCTACAAAGGGGTTAAACTGGGATGCAGAGTTCAAAGAGATCTCTCTGGAGGCAAAGGAGTGAGCAGATGTTATTGAAGGTGACTAGGCAAGACAGCAGAGGATCTGGGAGGAGCACTGGTGGAGACGTGCAGAGCTCCAGCACACTTGAGAAGAAGCACACGACCACCATGGGTGGCTGAACTTTCAAATATTAGAAAGTTGTGTAGATGGACAGGAGGAAATCAGTTCTAGTGGAATCAAACAACAGGGACCACTGTGTTCAACTGAAGCCCAGGGACAGTTGGGACTCTCTGCCTGTTGGCCCCTATACACACACACACACACACACACACACACACACACACACACACCAGGTAGTCAGATAACAGGTAGGTGGGAGGGTGTTAGATGTCCTTTTCTTTATGGGTGCTGCATCTGTCATCTTCGGTATATTCAGTAAGTCCTCAGGCCTGGTTTGTCTGATATGGTTTTGATACACCCACATGCCCATATGTTCTCAGTCTACTCTGTAAGGTTTTAGGTGACACCTCTTTCTTTGGAGGAATGCGTTCCCAGTCTGAGCATCCTGGCTGGTGCTTCACAGTGAGGAGGTCTGTTCCTTAGGTATGGTGCCTCACAGCAGTGGGGTCTGAGCCTCGTGCCTGGGGCTACACAGTGGTGGTGTCTGTGTCAATAGCCAAGATTCAGAGTTCTCTTTCCTTTGATACTGTCAAGTGCAGCCAAATGCTACTTGTAAAATGGAGTCTCCCAGGCCAAGCTGCAGCCTGAAGAAGCTGCAGCCTGAACCTGTTCACGGCTTTGAGCATCATGCAGCCTCATCTCCACACTTTCCCTTTGCCTAGTTTATTTCTAGTTATCCTAAGATCTCAGCTTAAATGTCACTTTCTCAAGAAGCCTTACTCCACCCCTAGATTTAATTTAGGACCCTCTACGCAATCTCACTGGACCGTGAGATTTTGAGCATTATCACAATTAGGAAATGGCACATGAATAAATGTCAACCACATGATGCTCATGGCTGGACGCCCACCGAGCTGAGCACTGTCTTGTCTCACACAGCACTGGGCCTCTTCGTCCTAGCACAGTGTCAGTACTCACTGGCATTATTGTTAACACCAACACCCACTTCACAGAGGGTTGATCCACCCATTCCCACTTTGGCCCCTACATTCCATCGTCCCCCCCCTTCCAGTGGAAGGAAGTAAAAGAGAGTAAAAGGATAGGAGAGGAAAAGGAAGAGAAGGAGAGAGAGAGAGAGAGAGGGAGAGAGAGCGAGTGCCCTGGATCCTGGGGCTGAGGATATAGCCCAGCTCATTTGTTAGACTACTTCTCTAGCATGCAAAAGCCTTGGGCTCAGTCCCCAGCACTCTGAAAAACAGGCATACCTGTAATCTCTGGGGATGAAGGCAAGATCAGAAGTTCAAGGTTATCCTCAGCTATATATCAAGTTTGAGGCCATCTTGGGCTACATGAGACCCTATTGCAACACAAAACAACCAGCTGGGTCCTTAACTCCCTTCAGGATGTTTAGATTGTGGTCATGCTCAGCCAATTAATAGACCTTCCTGGAGCCCACTCTGAGGTCCTTGACCCATGAGAAGAAGACCCTGGAATCCATGTCTTAGATGGCTTCTGTCCTGGTGAGAATACCAGATACATGAGGGGGAAAAGACCTTGTCCGAAACAGGGAGACCTAAACCTGCTGAGGGCTGACCTGGTAGCTTGCTCCGTGTGTGTGTGTGTGTGTGTGTGTGTGTGTGTGTGTGTGTGTGTGTGTTTGTATGCATGTGCACCCAAGGGGGAGAGTAAACACCATTGGATAAGAAAAGCATTATAATCACAGAATTTAACAGAATAAATTTAGGATTGAGTTTGTAGTAAAGATTTGCTCCCAGAGGCCTGCAATTTGTTGTTCTGGACCTACACTCTTTTGGGGTCATTTAAGATGTTTCAAGTCAAGCCACAGAGCCATCTGTTGCCTGGTGAAAATCTAGGCAGGGGGAATTGGAGACATGCCCCCACCTGGTGTCTCCATCTGGCTGCATGACCTCGGGAGGATCCCACCCCCTTTCCTGGCCTTAATGTCCTCATCTGCCCAATGGGAATCATATTTCTGCATTATCCAGGGACGTGGGAGGATGAAGCAAGGGCACAGGAGAATCATATGAATGAGAGGGATTATGTTCTGAGTCATGGGAGGAGAAGAAGGGAGGCCTCTCTCCCACCTGCCAAACCCACAAAGGAAGCAAAGGGAGGAGCTGGGGACCACCCACATTCATCCACCCACAGGCCAACAACCCACATTCAGGGCAAGAGCAGGGGTGTGGGCACCTGGACTGGTCATGGACCCGAGCTGGTGAGGCAGCCACCCAAGCTGTCTGGACCATTCGGATGCTGATGCAGAGTTCTGCTGTGCTCTCCACCCCTGATGCAGCTGCAGCTGGTCACCTCTTCAAGGGTTAGGCATCAACCTCCCACCCCACCAATACACCCATCAGAGTCCAGATGACTGCTTGCCCCCCTCAGCCTATCATCCCACCAGAGTCAGGAGGTCTCTCCCAGGTTGACTCCATCATGTCCATGGTTGCTCAAAACCCTCCATAGTTTCTCACCCATCATTCCCTTCATCAAAAGTGCCTGGTAGGATGTGCCTTTTCCTGTTCCCAACCTTAACATCTCAGCACAGGGTTGGGAGCCTCATGAAGAAGCTGCCTTGGTCACAGTTCTGGTTTGTCACCTCGCTCATTCATCAGAATCATTGCTGAACGCCTACTCTGAGCCGTACACTGATCTGGGACTTATCAGTGGTTCATAGCTTCACAAAGTCTCCTTCACGGCTCAGGGAGAGTGACAGGTGACACCTAAGCAAAGTAGAGCACACAGGACAAAGGAGAAGAGAAAGCTGTCCAGGAGTACTGGGAAGAACGTGATGTCTCCCCCAACTTCTCCGTATCCTAGACTGGCCTTGAATTCTTCACGACCCTCCTGCCTCAACCTCCAGGATGTTGGGACTATATGAACCATCTTCAAAACCAAAACAAAACCTCTTAATTTCTCTGTTACTGTGGTGGCAGACGAGTTGTCTAGGGTAGGCTAGGGAGTGAGTGACAGTCATGGAGGGTTTTAAAGCATGAAGGAATCAGGGAGACAGAAGTTCATTATGGCTGTGATCTCAGCCAGAGGCACAGATGGCAGCTTCATCTGCCTGCTGCTAAGGGGACTTCATCTGTAAGCTAGACATGAATGCACTGACCCCCCCACCCTTCACCTCAATCAAAAGGACGGGCCCCCAAGTCCCAAGCTGATGGCCTTAGCTAGGAAAGCAGGTTCATCATCAGAAAGGCTGCAGTAGCCTGAGGATCATACTTCCCAAGGAGAGTTGTGGATGCTATCATTGAACATACAGAGACTCCAAGGGATGGGCAGAACACTATTGCTATTGGCTGCAGTCCACAAACACCAAGACCAAAGAGCCATACTCCTAAATTGATGTGGTTCAAACTGGAGGTAGACTCAAGTGTGGCCAAAAGAAGGTCGGATGAAGGTGGTGCACACCTTTAATCCAGCATTTGGGAGGCAGAGGCAGACAGGTCTCTGAGTTTGAGGCCAGAGCAAGTTCCAGGACAGCCAGGGCTACACCTGTCTCCAATCAAAACAAGAAGGAGGAACATAAAGTCACCCTCCTAGAGCTTTAACCCCCTCTACAACATACTAGCCATGTGGCCACCCAACCTGGACTTACCAGCTGGTCCCCTGGGCTAGCAAGCTAGTTACCTTGAGCTGGCTCTGTTCATCTTTCATGTGACAGGGTTTAGAAAGTCCACCCTCACATTTATCCCATAGTCACTGACTGAGCATGGCTGTGCCAAGCTCATCCTTGGTCTAGAGATACAGCAGTGAACTGGACAGCCAAGGTCCTGCCAGGGCAAACCTTGCTGCCATCTCAAAGGGAATAAGGAAATTTATTCTGAGCCACCAAATATGAGAGCCCATTGCCCCAAACAGAGACTCAGCTTACCTCAGACGACCGCTCCATTGTGGGCAAAAGTTACATGAGTTATTCTGTTGTTGTTTGCTTGTTTCTGAGACAGGGTCTCACTGTATCAACCAGGCTGGCCCAGAAAACTCTGTGCTTCCTAGGATAGCTTTGAGCTCACAGAGTGCTGAAATACAGGCACGAACCACCAAGCCCAGCCCAGGTTACATGAGCTCTTATTAGTCATAGAACAAAACAAAGGCAAAATTCAACCCATTTGTTAAATACGTTGGTGAGACTGCAGTTAGACAAGGAACGGCAAAATGGGGGAAGCTGTTACAGGTTTTAGATGCTGTCTGCTGACATCCTTAGCAGTTGGGTGGTGTGGGATCTATTGGTCTACTTAAAATATATTACAAAGGTTTTTACATGATAGCAAAAAAAAGTCACAGAGGTGGGCAAGAAATGCCTAGAAATAAAGACAGCACACGATAATTCAGTTCTGAATCTGCAACATTCCAACTCTCTACAATCACAAAGTTTGAATCAGCCAATCAATTTTTAAAGTAGGTGTGAGTGACTTCTCCCTGGTAACTTCCATTCACAAACTCCATCTCAGGATGCTAATGCTCCCAAAGGGAGATGGGGAGAGAGAGAGAGAGAGAGAGAGAGAGAGAGAGAGAGAGAGAGAGACAGAGACAGAGACAGAGACAGAGACAGAGAGACAGAGAGAGACAGAGAGAGACAGAGAGAGGAGTAGAGGTGGGGACACACAGCACAGAGGGGGGACAAGTGGATCCACATCATGACTACAGTAGTAAAGGGACTGAGAGAAAATCAAACCAGGCGGCTGAGGGCAAGTGTGTGCAAATGTCCTGAGAATCCCCACGGCCCCTTAATCCAGTGACCCTTCTCTTATGTGGAGAAGCATCACTGGCAACCCTGCAGAGAAGTAAAGATGAGGTCATTCATCCCTCCCTCCTCTTCCTAGGACTTCATTCCACTGCAGACCTTACCTGGTACTTGTCACTGACCTTGCCTCAGTGAACAGAGACAGGTCTGGGCAGCAGGGACTGCAGGTGATGCCCCAGAAGGGCCTTAAGGATCGGGATGTGGCATTAGCATCTCTCTTTCTCCAGCTTTTTATATCCAGTGGCTCCTTTCCCTCATCTCCACCTTTCTCCCTCACCCATTCTGTTACATGTGCATTAGCTTCACTGTTGCTGACCTCAGGGTCGTTGTGCTTGCTGTATCCTCTGCCTGCAATGCTGTCTCATCCCGCCCAGACACCCTCATGGCTCACTCCCTCCCCTCCTCCCCACTTCTGTTCCAATGCCACCTCTTCAGAGAAGCCCTCCCTAACTACCTTATTCCAAACAGCTCTGGCATCTCTCTCTGTCCACCTTGCATCGGTGGGGAACCTGACAACACTTATCTACACTTGACTCGATGCATTTGGGTATATCCCTGTGGATGGTCCACTCCCCTGCCTCCCCAGCCTGAAGGCAGGCATCACACCTGGCTTTGCTCCCAGTAAACTCAGGAATCTCTGAGCCTGGGAAATTGCTACATTTTTATGACATGAATAGCTAGGTAATATTAGAGATGTCCCAGAGTCCACAATCTGTTCATTTTGACTCTTGGGGATGAGTGTGACTTTCTCTGCAATATCCAGTGACCAGATGTGGCCTCCTGAGGGTCAGATGGAGCCCAGAAATTTACCATGGAACCTTCCTTAACCTCTCTCCATGCAGGCCCACCCAGCAGGGGTCAGGGGGTGTCAGTTTTTTCAGCCATCTTTGGCCTCAAGGTGAAGAGATGACACAGGACTAGCGTCCAGGCCCCAGGGATTCCTGGAAGACTCATTTTTCCTTTGGCAAATACCCCCACTTCCTTCACAGGGCTTGTGCCTGCATTTCTGAACCAGAAGGTGTTTACACAAAACATCCTGGGTTTGGCGACAAATTCACCCTCTATGAGGAATCCTTAATGAAGCTTCCTCCATCCCCACACCACGCAGCTGCAGAGAAAACTGTCTCCGTCTCTAGGAATTGAAGGCAGCCCAAAGTCAAACAAGAAGGAGGTGTTTCCAGGCTTCGGGAGGCACAGTTTGTCAATGTCCATAGACAGTTGTGAGACGGAGGCCAGCACCCTCTGCCCCGGGATCTGTGCATGATTAGCCCTTCTCCCTCAGCCTGCAGCTCTAAACGTAAACAGTCATAATCCTGGCTACACAAAAGCAGCCGTGGAATTCAACTGAGGCAAAGACTATGAATGGGCTAAGTTACTCAGAGTCAAAAAAAGGAGACTAAAAATGAACTTCAGAGTTGAGCCTTAGAGCTGGGGGCTCAGTGAGTGAGGAGTGTCACTTTACAAGAATGAGGATCTGAGTTTGAATCCCAAGCACCTATAGAAAAATCCAGACATAGTTATGTGGGCCTGTTACCTCAGCATTGGGGAACAAACAGCGATAGGCAGATCCAGAGAGCTCAACGTTTAGGGAGCCAGCCCAAAAGTGAGCTTCTGTTTCAAAGAGGGGCCCTATTTCAAGACAATAAGGTGGAGAATGCCTGAGGGAGACACCTGACACCCTACTATGGCCTCTGCTTGTGTCTGCAGGGACACAGAGCACTCTCACAAGCTTGCACCACACACGTACACTCACACAAAAGAAAATAGATGAGCTAGCTCAGTGGTAGAGCGTAGTGTTTGAGAGGCACTGGGATAATTCCAGTTCCACACATGGAAAAATGAGAAGATGGGTGAGGCGGAATCCTGGGCCCCATGTCTGAGCCTCCAGCTTTGCAACTGTACCATAAGACATTGGGGGGATCCCTCTGGTTCTGTCAGGCAGTCATCACCCCCCCACACACACCTCCTCTGGGAAGTCCTGGATCCTAATTCACTCTTCAGCTCTTACTGACACTTCATTGCTCACCCTGGACAGTTTCCAGCTCCTTCTGTCAGTCTCTGCTTGCTACTGTGGACATTAGATTCAACAAATGCTGCGGCCAGATGCAATTTAAAATGATTACTGCTTCCTTTTCGTCTTCCGGAGAGAGAGAGGGAGGGAGGGAGGGGGATTTTTATCACTCATTATTTACAAACTGGAAGCTGAAAGCGTCGCGGGTTAAAAATATGAGTCTTTCTGCCATACTCAGTTTCTTGGCATCGTTAAACAGGACTTTCTGATCTCTGTGTCTCCAAAGCCCTTATCGCTACCTTCCATAATGTGTAATTATTTTGCCATCAGTGTTCGTTGTTTCCCAATGGAATAACGTTCCTAGAGTCGGGATGTTTTATTTCCTGACACCCAACCTGGTACACGTGGTGGATGCCCAGGAACCCTTTGAAGGGAGGGAAAGGACAGCGCGTTGGGTTGCTCCTTCCGAGCCTGCAGGGGGCGCACCTGCCCTGCTCCCAAAGCCTGCCCCGCCCCTCTGGAGCCCCGCTGAGGCGCATGCTCTTTTCACTGCGCAGGCGTGCCGGAAGTCCCAGAACGGCGCGTGCGCAGAAGGAGCCGAGGTGAAGTGGCAGCGCAAGGATGTCAGAAGGGGTTCGCGGCACCCTGCAGTCCCCCGAGGCGGAGCGGGTTCTCCGGTACCTGGTGGAAGTGGAGGAGCTGGCAGAGGCGGTGCTGTCAGACAAGCGGCAGGTGAGAGACGCGGCAGCCACGAGCGCTCTCCGCAACTCTGCGGGCTCGCAGGAAGTTCACCTGGCCTCCCGACGTCACTGCTCCTAGCGGCCTGGCGCGGAGGCAGCACCAGTTCTGTGTTGGGCAGTCGCTTTCCTTTCACCCTGCCCCATCATTGCTGGTCCTCTGGATCCTTACCTTCTGCGACTTCCCTGACACCACTTTTCAAACACAGTCCCAGGCCCTCGTGAATCAGGTTGCTGAAACATGGGCGGCATATGTCTGGGCAGTACGGTGACGTCCGTGGTGGGGAGGGGGAGGGGGTTGAGGGCCTCGTAGATTCGAAAGGGGTGCTTGGTTCTGGTTCTGTGGTAAGTGGTTAGTCCCTAAAGGGAGTTCGTCCTGGGGATGTTATCATTGAATTGTGATTGATTGTTAGACGGTTGGTTTAGAGGGTCTCATGTATCTTACACTGGCCTCGAACTCACTGTGTCATCTAGAATAGCCTTGAACAATCCGTGGTCTATCCTGAGTATCTCGTCAGTCTCCTGAGTTCTGGGATTATAGGTGTGCATTTAGATTTTGAAAGGCTGTCTCTGGCTGCTTCCTAGAGTGCAAGGAACCGTTCAGATGATCCAGATAATCTGCATTTAGACCAGATGACAGTGATGGGGTGAGACAGATATTTGATGGTCTTCAAAAGCTGTCGTAATGACTCTTTGTGGTCCATATATGAGGAGGCTTGGTGGTTCACTAGCCGCAGCCTCAGAAAGTCACCTCTTGAATAGTTGTCATAGTGGTACCTGTACAGCTGCTCCAGTCCAGTGTGGTTGAGTGTCTGGTGAGACTGTCAAGAGTTATCTAACAAGAGCTTGTCAATAATCACTGTCTAGAGGAGACACTCAACTAACTCCCTGGTGACCCTGGTATACTCTCAAGTTTGATTGGATGATACAAAATGATTCAATCTGCAAACATTTAACTTGCGCCTTCTCTGGAGGAAGAAGCTCCTGCACAAGCAGAGGAGCTGGAAGCTGAGGGGATTCACACCTGAGTCCTCCACGTTAAGCAAGACATTGGAACTCAGCTAGAATGATGCCTTGCCTCTGCAGATTGGGGCAGGAGGCAGCTGAGTTCCTATCTGCTCCTGTTTCCAGATTGTAGACCTGGACACCAAGAGAAATCAGAACCGAGAGGGCCTGAGGGCCCTACAGAAGAACCCGGATGTCTCTGGTAAGTTGTGACATCCTTACTGAAGCCCTGGAAGCTGCTTCAGTTGTCTTCTGAAGGACTTCATTATCCCTGGTAAAGACCAGGCAGGAGGCTGGGACTGTGTGACTCAGCCTCGTGGGAAACTAGGACAGCTTGTGGAGAAGAGCGAGCAAGTGATGCGGGTCAGACATATGCTGTGACTCAGAATTTTAGCTGCTCACTTCAGTGATGGGCCATTAGCTCATCACTCACTGATGGCAGACACGGAGCGTGCTCACCGCACATAAGAGCGATGGTTCTGCCCTTATGTTCCACATGAGGAATAGCAGCATAAACGTAACTAGAAATTGTGAGAAAGCTAAAGATGGAGTTGAGCATGAGTGGCTGTTGAGACTGTCTTGGAGGGAGGAGATGGGGCTTGGTAGATGAAGCCAGGTGGCTGTGGCTGGTCATATGAGCAAGCAGGGGGTGACATGAAGCGGTTCTGGAAAGGTGGGCAGCATTCAGGCCACAGTGAAAGGCACTGACATGTAGGGCTCACACTGACTTACCTCACCTGACTGAGGCCCAGAGCTGCCCTGTGAGACTCCACATGAACCAGCCCTACACACCCCACCATATTAGCATGACTCTCCCACTCAGTCACTGGTCCCTTGGTTTTCTGCCTGGCTTTGTTATCCTACATGTCTTTGTTATCCTACATGTTGGTAGGTGAGGGGTCCTCCCTTTCCTCAGTTCTCCACCTGGATGTCACATCTGCATAGACGACTCATACCAACTTTTAATGACTCTGTCCTCTGACGCTTCCCAGTACTTTAAACAGCTTTGTTCTTTTAATAACTGGTCTTTTTACTACTCTCTGGGTTCTTCTCTCTTCCACCCTTCTCCACCCCTTTTCTTCCACCTTTTCAACCCCCTAGATAAGAGAGAAAAAAGATAAAAGAGGTCACTAGATAAGAGAGAAAAAAGGATAGAGGGGAAAGGAAAAGGCTGCCTGAATAAAGGCAGGGGTTTGAAGGGGGCAGCGTTATCATTAGACTACTCCCTGCCGATTAGGGACACTGAGTTTCTTGGAGTAAGTTTGATCTTTGCCTTCAGGATATCTAATTTCTTCTTATGTTTTCTTTGCATATGACTACTTAAAAACCTGTGACCATCAACCCTGCCTCTCGGGGCTCTAGCATTATTTCACCCTCTCAAAAGACCTCAGAATTCCAAAAAATCACACACTCGAAGAAACTTGTCTGCAGCTGACAAAATCACGCCAGAGCAGGAGGCAAACCCTAGTCAGCTGCTGAGACAGTCTGAGGTAGCCGGCATATCCCACACCTGGAATTATAACGAAAACATAGTCTTACAGTTTAAAGAAACAAAAATGCCAAAATTGTCAATACAATTTTTCTTTTTTTTTTTCTTGTCAATACAATTTTTCATACTCGTTCTTAGTGATATGTGGAAAACCAGCTTTGTTCATTCTCCATCGTTTGCTATGATGTGAGTCCCACGACTGCATGAACTGTCTTGTTCTGCTGTGTTTGTAGCACAAATGTGCCTGTCAGATAATAGGTGCTTCAGAAAGGAAAAAAAAAAACAAATGTGATGAAGAAATGTGTTTGTTATTTCAGAAGATGTGATGGTTTGCTTTGGGAACATGTTCATCAGAATGCCTCACCCTAAGACGAAGGAAATGATCCAGAAAGGTAAGGTGTCCTGGGGCTGGGCCAAGGACATGGCTCCCTTCCCCACTAGCCTGGGTCATAATCCAGCACTGAGAACCAAAACTGTGGATCAGGCTGGGGAAAGACAAGGGGCAGTTTTTCATATGAGGCCTTTGCTCTCTGAAAATAAGGTTGCTTTCTGTAAAATCTCATTGGTCAAGGCCATCCATAGCTGTAAAGGGTCCTGGATAAGTGAAGTTTTGCATGAGCCTGTCTGTGTGTGTGTGTGTTGCAATGGGTATGTACGTGCAGAGGTCAGAATAGGGTGTGAGGTGTCCTCAAGTGTTCTCTACCCTACTTTCTACCTTGAAGTGGGGTCTCTCAACCTCTTCAACCTCTTTGACTACCTTAGTTGGCCAGCAAGCTCTCTGCATCTGCCTGTCTCTGTCCCCTAGTGCTGGGATTATAGGTATACTCAGTCATGTGTGCTTTTACCTGGGTACTGGAGATTCTGTCCTCACACTTGTAGAGCAAGCACTCTTACTGACTGAGCCGTTGGGTACCACAGTATCCAAGTGGGCTTTATTTTTCATGTCCCCTGCAGCTGAGACTGCTGAAAGTGGAGGTGTGACTGGGGACATAGCCTAGCAGTAGAGCATTTTCCTAGCCTGTGTAGAGCCCTGGGTTTAATTCCCAGCACTGCAAGAAAATGGAGTATAGGAGGAGCGAGCCTCTATCATCTGCACAGCTTGTGCAAGCAAAGTATTGCTCAGGTCTCCAAAACCACAAACAACTGGAATCTCTTTGGGGAAGCTCTGTAAAGACAAGGCTGCAGGAGCGTCCTTGCCTGGGAAAAGACAGATTATACTTGTTTTCTCTTTCACATCCTTGAAAACACATGGATCAAAAGGACCAGTAAGGCAGCTTTTCCTGGAGACAGGATATCTTTATACTTTTTGGAACTAGGGCAAACATGCAGAAATTTCAGCTGTTCTGTTAAGGTAGTGGGGTTAAAATGAAGGGTCGGGTTGGAAAGATGGCTCATATTAAGCATACTGGCTGCTCTTCCAGAAGACCAGGCTTCAGTTCCAGTCACCACATAGTGGCTCACAACTGGTGTCACTTCAGTTCCAGGGGATCCAACACCCTTTTCCAGCCTCTATGGGCACCAGGCATGCCATGGTGCACAAACATGCATACAGGCAAAACACCCAGACACATAATAATACATTTTAAGAATTATTTTTAAATTAAGGCTCAATGTACTGGGGTAATGGGCCAGAGACTGTACAGCTGAAAACTTAGGGGTCACTGCCTGAGTTCAGGATTTGATGTTGTGTCTTGCTGCCCCACAGATGTTGTCTAATCTCTATGCAGGGTCTATTTTTCTCCCAAATCAATATAGAGTGAACACGTTCATAAAGAGTTTCTTATTTATGGAGAAATAAGTCCATTACTAAAGCTGTGAAGCATGGCTAGTCAGGGCTTTTCTTCATTAGGAAGTGAGAGCAGGCCGGCAGCTAATGGCAGTAGAATGTCCCTCACAGCAGTCGGTTGATAAGCTTTGAAGTGTGCCTGTGTCTTTGTGCCAGCACTTCTCAGTGTAGTCTGTGGTGAGGCTAGGCTGGTCCTTCCTATCCATCATGGCAGACTAGGTTATGCTGGAGCAGCAGGCTCTCCCATTGGCTACTTAGGCCACATTTTCACAGGTCCTTGATGGGACTTGGGTTTGTAAAGTTCATTAACCATCTAGCAGCCAGCCACCCAGCGTTCTTTGAATAACTGGGTGACAGGCCTTATTCCGGGCCAGCTCAGGGACTTGGGCAGGTAGTGTCCCTCTAGTGGTTAGCCCTGCCTCTGCTGGTCTCTGAGGTTACCTTTTCCTTCCTGTGTGCTACAAGCCTTGACTCTCAAGGGTGTTAAGTGGAAACTGGGATCCCTCTCTGTAACATAACCTTGTCCCGTCTTCCCACTGCACTTTTTTTTTACAGATCAGGAGCACCTGGATAAAGAAATAGAAAGGCTCCGGAGTCAACTTAAAGTCAAAGTTAACCGCCTTTTTGAAGCCCAAGGTATTGGCCTGGTGGGGCCGGAGGTGGGAGAGGAGGAACCCATTGAGAGAATGTTAGAGAGTGGGTGTGCAAAGCCACTCAGGTGGACAGTGGGAAACGAACAGCCATTGTCTGTAGCTGCCTAAAGGTAGGACATTGAGGCTTGTGAGGCCTATTCTTGTCACAGCTCCTTTCCCAGGCACTGAGAGCTGCCTGGGATGATCTTGCATGGTATGGGTACTAGGATAGCTAGGACAGGAGGAACTCAGAGCTTCTGAGTAAACCAGCACATTGGATCCCAGGTCTGATTGGAACCTGAAGGTCTGGGCAGCAGCCAGGACTATGCAGGTTTAGTTCAGGAGCAGTGCTGGTCTGCATCAGCCTGTGCAGTGCAGAAGCTTAAGCCCAGCCCTGCACCTCTCAGGCTGAGCTGGCAGTATAAATGCAGTGTTAGCCACTTTCCTGGGCCTGGCTCCAGAGCCAGCAGTAGGTTGGGCAGCAGGGGGCCCAACTTGATCGTGACTTTGTACTCCTTGCAGGAAAACCGGAGCTGAAGGGTTTTAACCTGAACCCCCTCAACCAGGATGAGCTTAAAGCCCTCAAGGTCATCTTGAAAGGATGAGACTCACAGCAGGATGGGGGAACCTGCGACTAGGACCCTCCCCAGCCTTGAGACCTGCAAGGACAGGATTGTCTAAGGGGACAGGCATCAGGATTGTGGCTTTTGTACAAATCTTTTTCTGTCGTGCTTGGCTGCTTTGTGATAAGAGAGAACCCTTAGTCTGTTCTGTGGGCTTGGCCTGGCCATCAGAGGTTAGACACAAGACCTATTCACAGACCCTGGCAGCTGTCAGTAGGTGTGTGGGTGTGTGAGAATGTCTGCAGCCGACTCTTCTCAACAGTAGCCTGCTGTTCAGATGGGCCTGACCAGGGACGGAGGGAGAGGGAGGACCTGGAGCTTCATTCCAGTTTTCTGCATGGCGAGGCATTTTCAGGCAGTGTGCGTGGCAACTGGGATAAAGCAGGAGACTGACCGTTCAGTTCTGTGTGAAGCAGACCTAGTGCTCCTCACCAGCTACAGGGCAGACACAGTCATTTCCCCACTGCTCCAGTTCTGTCCTTTTTTCTGCTGGCTTCTGTGGTAGGTGCTGCCAGTCACCCTCTGGATGCTCTTGAGGTAGGAATCCTTACAGAGTTCTGGCCCAGGGCTGCCAAGCAGTATCCTTCCTGATGTGACTCGACATGGAGCATCTTCCTGACCTCTTGAAAGCAGGGCCCGCCTGCCTGGCTTGAGATCATGGTGTGAATGTGGTATGAGATCATGGTGTGAGTGTGGTATGAGATCTTGGTGTGAGTGTGGTATGAGATCTTGGTGTGAGTGTGGTATGAGATCTTGGTGTGAGTGTCATATGAGAGCAAAACTGGCCTCCATTCCCTGTGGCTCAATAAACATTAACTGAGCAAACCACGGCTCTGAGTCGTCACCTCATTCTGTCCTGCACAAGGGCCCCACCCTTCTATTAGAGTGCTACCTAAGAAATGGGGATGGCTCTCGCCTTAAAGTGTGTGATATCAGAAATAGACAGATTACTGTCTGTTACCCTCACTGCATTTGGTTTATAGTTAACGCCAAAAAACAAGCTGATGTAACTATATTGCAATTTCTTGAAAGAAAGGGATGGAGAGGTGGCTCTGGGGTTAAGAGCACTTGCCATTTTCAGAGGACGAAGTTAAAGTTCCCAGCCCCACATACTGTCTTACAACCATCCATAACTCCAGTTCTAATCTCCACAGACATACACAGTACATGTACACACATGTATATACACACAGAACACCCACACAAATCTTTAAAAATGAACTAGTCAGATATGGTGGTATACACTTTTAATCCCAGCACTAGGGAGGCAGAGGTAGGTGGAAATTTCTGTTTCCAATTTTCATACACAGTGCTTGAGTTCAAGGCCAGCCTGGTTTACAGAGGAAGTTCCAGGACGGACCCTGTCTCAAAAAACAAGAAAGGAATTAGAAATTAGAAATAGGCCAAATGTTTTGAATATTGCTGATGCCTTCAAGAAGTGTGTTGATCAAGAAAAACACCTTATGTAAGGCAAATTTGGTCCATGCCTGAAGGTTGTTTTCTTGGGATTTACAGGCATTCCTGTGGTAGACCCAGACCAGACCAGGGCACAGGTCTGCACTGGGCTCTAGTGAGAAGACCATAGCTTCAGAGGAAGGCAGCAGCTTAGCTCAGGCTGAAGGAGGTGCTTGAACCCTGAGGTGGGACCAGCAGAGTGTAACCTACTGACTGTAGGTAGATGCTGTGTGGTCTTTTATCCTGACAAACTGCAGGATAAAAGGGGAGATGATAATGTCTACTCAACTCTTTCATAAGCTTTTAACTTCCAGAGTATATGAATAAAATGCAAACCCAACAAATTCACTTTGATGGAGCTACCTGGTGGATCAGCCTGGCATATAATTTCTCCACTGGAATAGTGCTTCTGCCTGCCAGGGTGCTAAGCCAAAGAGCACATCAGTTCTGTATTCTGGAAGAACCTCAAGTCTATACTTGGGGGTTGTAGGTTTAGGAAACCCCTGGGCTCTAGGAGCAGATCCAGAGTGGCTTAGCTACCAGCCTCCCACAGTCAGTTGGTTCGCTTCTTAATTTGCTGGTGATTCTTTCCCAGACTTTCCTTTGGGCTTACTTTATGTAGCCAGGTTTGCACTTCTGGGCAAAGACTGTCCAAAAGGTAGGTGTTGTTGCTTGGGCCCCCTGGAGGCCCCTTCTCCATGAGGTAAGTTACCTTCCAGCCCAGGCTTACTGCCACCTCTTAGACCAGAAGGGGAGGCCTCTGACAGGATGTAGTAAGGCACCTTACTCCCAATGTGATCTTGTCTGTCAACTGGAGCCTTACTTTCTGGTTTTAGACTCAAAGCCCTAAATAAGAGGTGGGTTTTCCTGGGGACCCTAGCTAAGCAGTGCTGCCTTCCCGTTCTCATTTCCGCCTGAGACCCAGGAGGCCCATGGTCTTGACATAGCATAGGACAGGGTACATTTGGGGCTTGGCACTATCCCAGACCTCCAGTGGACAATCTAAAGTAATTTACTTTGCTAGTAATGCTTAAAGACAAGTTTCTTAGCCCAGAGGACCCATGATTAAAGAGACATCAAAATATCAGTGGCATCCTGAGCCAGGCCCAGCACTGAGTGGCTCTGAGCCTGTGCTTTATTAAACATGCTGAGTGGTAGAACTTGCTGCTTGGCCTCTTTGGGCCCAGTTGCCAGTCTGTCAAGGATGAGCCCACCCAGTTCCAAAGATTTGCTGTTTCTGGTTCAAAGATCCACAGGGCTGGAGTGGGGAGTCCAGGGAGTCTGGTCCAAATAGCCAGCTGAGGCTGCCTGTCCAGTAAAACAGCCAAGCTAGAGGGAGGAAAGACTGGTGCGCTGTGCTGGAATCCCACTGCCAGAGGCCAGGGCGGCACCTGCCAGGGCCTCATTTCTTCTGGCTGAGGGTCAGCTAGGGGCTTTCTTCTGCACTTGAAGGGATCGGAACAGCTGCCTCAGCTGCTCCTTCCGGTCATTGATGCAGCCTAGAAAGAATATGAGGTGTTGGTTGCAGTGGCCTTTGTACCCACTAGCTGGTACAAAGCGGTAGGCAGCAGGAATTGTGTGGCCATTGGTGGCCCACTCCTGTGCTGGGCTGGCCCTCAGCTCACTTCTGAGTATCCGCTTTCTCAGGATAGCACCACTCGCCTTGAAGAGTGAGTTCAGAGGTCAGCAAACGCCTAAGCTAACTGGTAGTTCACCTGCTCTTTCAGGCACTGGCCCATACCAGCCTCAGATGAGCTTATTGAGCCCTGTCAGGGGTTCCAAGTAGCCAGCAAACTCAGGGTACCATTGACCACAAGTTGCATGAGTAGCAGAACTGGGAGTTGATCCGAGGTTGTGCGGAGCCAGAGTCACATTCAGCTGCTTCTTCAGACGACATTGCCCTTGGCTTTGCTCAATGAACACACACAAAAGCCAGCAGTGCTCAGTGCCTATTAAGTGCTAACTTACATCTCTTACCAGCATGTCCAGTGTCTCCATGCCAAATGGCTGCCTCTGCTGCACATTCACCAGCCAACCTGTTCCCTCCTTGGTCTCAGAGCTGGTTCTTAAGGCAACACCAGATTGAATCTTTGCCAGGCACATTTATAACACTCATGAGTGCTACTGGAATGACGTGACACTCCATGGCCACAAGGATTGACTTGGAGATTCCTGCTTCCTTCTTAATAACCCGGATCCACCCTTGCTTCCAAGGCTGCCTCCAGCTGCCAAGGCCTCTGCACTCTGACCCATGCATCCTCGGCGTTTCCCAAAGTGATTCCAGGGAACCTGCTTTAATGTTTTGGCTCACTCCTCATGCCAAATCTTCAGGTCCAGTGCAAACCCTTTATAGGAGTTGCAGATTCATCACTGGGTTTTTTTGCTAAACTTTCACTCAGGGAACCTGAATACATTTCTAACTTGTCCTCAATCACCAGCGATCTTCCCCTGCCTGCTCCCAAAACAGCTCCTCCCACTTACCACCAAACACACAACCCGGAAACCTTGAAAGTGATTCTAGAGATTTCTACAAAGGTGGTCCTCTCTCTGCCTATCTGAGTGGCTACAAACCAGCCCGATCTTCACTCCCATATGCATCTATGGTTTTCAAAGTACAGGGTCTGCTGTTGGAGCAGCCAGAAGGCAATCTGAGCATTCAGCAGACCTTCTGAGTGTGGCAAGAAGGGAAGGGAAGGGTCACCCAGGCATGTTAAACCTATTGTGTCAGTCTCCTAGGTCATACCTAACACGTGTGTGGCCTGAGACCCACCCCACACCACAATGCACCAGAGTCTTATGAATATCAGGCAAGCACTCTAACTTTGAGACAGGGTTTCACTAAGTTAGACTGGCCTTGAACCCAGTTTGTAGTACAGGCAGACCATGAACTTGTGAGCCTTCTCCCGCCTCCCTAGTGGCTGGGTAAGTCTGTGGTCCTTGGCCTGGCTAGGTCATCCCCATTCTACTTAAGTATTAGGATTTGTTGTGTGCAGCCAAGCCTAGTCCTAACTCATGCTAAACTCTTTAAAAGATATAAAATCTCTTGTAAAAGAAACAGGATTTTAACACCCAGGAGGCAGAAGCAGGTGGATCTCTGTGAGTTCAAAGCCAGACTGTTCTATATAGTAAGTTCTAGGCCATCCAGAGCTACACAGTGAGACCCTGCGGCTCAAGAAAATTTTAAAAGGAGCCACAGAATAAAATTAAGAACAACTAATGAGAAACTTAGGAAAATGTTTACTGTACGTTTGATGGATCAGGATGGGACCGGGGCCATATCTTCAGCCATTAATGTTATGTCTTTACTAATGTACAAAAAAAAAAAAAAAAAACTATAGGCAACTCAGAGAAAAGCAGGTACAGGCTGGGCATAGCAGCACACACCTTTAATCCCAGCATTGTGGAGGCAGAAACAGGTGGATCTCTGTGAGTCTGAGGCCAATCTAAGAGGCTACATAGTTCCAGGACGTCTGGAGATAGTGAGGCTTTGTCTCAAAAAGTAAAGAAGGAAGGAAGGAAGGAAGGAAGGAAGGAAGGAAGGAAGGAAGGAAGGAAGGAAGGAAGGAAGGAAGGAAGGAAGACAGGTAAAAAGGGGAGGCCAGGGATGGTGGTACAAGCCTACAATCCCAGCACTTTGTAGGCTGAGGCAGAAGGATTACAAAGGACTTCAAGCCCAGCCTTAGCTCCACTGAAGGCCGGCTTGGGCTACATGTGGCTCAGTTGGTGAAGTGTTTGCCTAACATGCATGAGATGCTGAGTTCAAGTCCTAAGAGCATGAAAACCCGGCATGTTAGCACACACCTGTGGTCCTGGTGCTCAGGAGGTAGAAACAGGAAGATCAGAGATTCAGGGCCACTCTGACTACACAGTGAGTTAAACAACAGCCTAGGCTACACAAAAAACCTGTCTAAACCCCACCACTAAACCAACCAAAAAGTAAATTCCCTGTGAGAACTTGGTTCATGTTCCTTTGTAAAGGTCATCTACTGTTAAAAAGAGAAATCCGTCAAAAGTCAGGATGGCTTACAAAAGAGGAAATGCAAATTAAAAACTGAAGCCTCTTCAGTAATCAATGGAATTAAAATAATAATAAGCTCACTAAGGGACGTGGAGCTCTTTCTAGTAAGTCTATCCCTTCGGATCAGTGACTCTACTTCCCGGGAGCTAGAAGGAAATAGACAGTTTCAGTGGGTTTCACAGGAGAGGATGTTCACCACAGGGTTATTTAGAAAAGAAAAAGAGAGAGAGAGAGAGAGAGAGAGAGAGAGAGAAAATGAGATCACACCAAATGCCCAACAATAAGAAACCGGCCTGCTGAATGCTGGCACTCACGTGGGCTGACACGCTCTGCAGCCTTGCTCTAACCACTCTGTAACTCTTCTGAGACAGGAGACTAAAGGCTAGAGTTCAGGGGTTAGGGTTCAGGCTGGCCCATCTCTATGACAACAGCCTTCGGTGGTCTGTGCAACTTTTGGAGACAATTTCCTCATTCGTGGGATAATCACAGAAGCTACCACATGATGCAGTAATGCACATGAACCGCCCTGGCTAACACACGCTTCCCATGGTAGGGCCTTTATACTCCTGAATGGAGGGAAGCCACGAGGATGGAGGGAAGCCACGTGGATGGAGGGAAACCACTAGGAAAGTGGGACTCCAAATGCCAGTCTGGTGCCAGCTTTACAAAAATATGAATATATGCATTTTTTAAAACTGGAAGGAAACACCAGATTGTTAATGATGGTTATGTCTGGATGTGTTTAAAATTTTCCTTCTTTAGTTTTCAAATACTCTACAATGAGTGTGAATTTCTATAATCAGGAATTTTTTTCACATTTCACATACTACCTTGCAGAGTCCTACCATCTTCAACTTTTCTAATGATAATTTGTTTTCTACCTGAGTCTTGAAATCTCCCTACAGACAACTCAGAAATTTCTCACTATAATGGGCAGGGTCCTACCAAGAGCATCCAACCATTTGACATTGTGAACAGACATTGTCATTTACAAAGTTCACACTTGAGAAGTGAGCAAAAAGTCACACACACACACACACACACACACACTTAAATAAAAATCTCATAACTGTTTTAAGTATCCAGTTTTGTGTTGGGCCACATTCATTGCCACTCTTAGCTGCATTCAGTCCCCAGGCTGCATTGGACATGACACCGTAAGACACTACTCATCTTTATGTTATAGATGAAGAACAGAGAAGTCAAGTTTCTCGCCCAAGTCACACAGCTGGTATGCTGCAGACTGGACTTGTACAATCTCACAGCTATGCCAAGTGGTCCCAGTCTCCCTCCACTTCCTATGTTTCTCTCCCATTCACTTCCTGTCTGGATCAGTTTACCTAGGTGAGTGTTGGTCACAAAGTTTCCCATGCCTGATAGGTCAGAGGGCCCCTCCTCTCTGCTGACAGGGCCATCATTCCACATGAGGTCGAAGCCCCCGACTCTCTTCTCCTTTCCCGTGAGCCTGGGGATGCAGAGGGTGAAATAACATACAGTTGGCAAGGCTCTGAGAGAGGACCTGTCCCATCACAACCAAGGGCCAGATCTGCAGTGGGCCATGATCATTTCTTACTCAGGAGGAGGCCCTACTTATCCCGTTAGTAATGTGCTTCCGATTTGTAGTTGGTGGTTTAAATCTGCCCCTCCCCCTCAGGGATTCACCCTCTCCTGAAACTGGCCCTGTAAGCTTCCCAGGACTTGGTGTTAGAGGTAAGTAGCCTCTTAGTGAGTGTTGTGAGTCGTGTACTTAACAGTGCATTGTCTCAGTTTCTCCAACGCC
Source organism: Grammomys surdaster (assembly GCF_004785775.1). Taxonomy (NCBI): domain Eukaryota; kingdom Metazoa; phylum Chordata; class Mammalia; order Rodentia; family Muridae; genus Grammomys; species Grammomys surdaster. The sequence goes on along the minus strand of NW_021604692.1, from coordinate 2,299,738 downwards.
CCAGGGGCATTATGATGCTCCTTCCTCTACAGACCAGGAAACCAAACCGAACCTTAGAGAGGGAAGTGGCCTGCTCAGGGTCCCAGTCAGGAAGCTCTGAGGACAACCAGCTACACTGAGTTCTTGGGCCTATGGACATCTCAGTTTCTCCATCTATGAAATACAGATCTCAAGGTTCTGAGTCCTTTTTCCTTGACAGGAGTCTATCTGCCACGGATAGGTTACAGACAGGACCCTACCTGGCCTCCATGTCTACCACATGCAGGGTATCTTCCAGCAGACAGGTCTTGAGTTCATAGTCCTCCTGGCTGCTGGCCGTCAGTGAAGGAGATGCGTTGACTTCTAGGAGCCACCTGGGGAGGGCACGGGAGAACTTGGGGAGGGCTGTCAGAGATCCTGTCTACCTTCCACCAAAAAGTTTCAGGATGTAGTGCAAACCCAAGTGTCTTACAGCTTAGAAAAACATCCAAAAAATGTGCAAACACACCCAGGGGAGGACAGAAATGAACCCAACACAAGATGCAGGGGCTCAGCACAGCTCCAAGTTCTGTAGTTGGATGATGATGATACCCAGTAAAGTGATGCAGAAAAATCCTACAACACCCATGTCTGTGAGCATTAATAGACAGTGGTGAGCCAGTGGGAATGAAGTCACCCCATGTGGGTGGAAACAATACTCATGATCTCTGTAAGACCAGTGAGTAAAATTATACTGCCGGGGTGGGTTACCTCCCTGAGTGGATGGCCAGGCTATACACTGCCATTGTTGCATGCCAGGACTAGACAATAAAACCCTTTTGCTGGGGACACTACACTCTGGCTGCAGGACATGGAGAAGCCAGACAGGGCTTGGAAGCTCCCTCCTTGAAGGCTAGCACTGTGGGGCTGAAGGCGCAGTGCGGGCTGGTGGAGGGAGTTATTGACAGTTAGCTCACCTATAGCTACCAAACACTAGGGACATCAGCACAGCACATAAGATGTGCCCACTGGCACAACAGTGGCCCCATGGGGCACAACTATTTTCCAGTCGGATCCAAGGCCTGCTCCAAAGAAGGAACCTGGGATTGATACTGCCAGTCAGGACAAACCCCCATAGCTGGAAGGGCACAGGCCATTGCTGCTGTTTTGATGACTGGACACAGGCAAAGCCTCTTTCTGCAGATGGCTGCAGTGCCTGCAGAGACTCATGGGTGTAAGGAATAACAAGAATTACAGTAGTACTGCAGCCTGATGCTCAGTCCGGGGGCAGGGGGTGGGATGCAGAGGGGGGAGGGAGGAAGGGAGAGTGCACATAACCAGGTCTCTCTCACTCCCTCTGAGGCTCAGGAAATGCTATAGAAAGGTAGGCAGAAGATAAGAGCCAGAGCCTCAGGAGGGTGCTGTGAAATGCTGTCTCCCTGCAGGACGCAGCTATCTGTTTCCAAGTCAGAGTGGCTGTGATTTCCTACAGGAGACCCTCACAAGACTGGGCTCACTCATAGTCCTTGTGAAAGGTGACAACAGTTCGCATGGCCTCCCCCTGGGATGAGAGATCTCTCTGCTGCCTGATGCCTGCGAGTTCCCATTCTCTTGAAACTGCTTAGCCATGCTCCTAAGAGCAAAGTAACCCCACTTAGCCTCTCTGTGAATAAAAGTAGACTCTTCGAGAAAAGTCTTGCAACACTGATTCAGTTACAATTGGTAGAGATCCCTTTAGAAGAGGCCTGCAATGATTAGATCTCATTTATCCTTTTAACAATCCATTAAGAACAGATACTCTGATCAAGCCCAATTTACAGACTGGCAAACTGAGGCACAGAAAAAGGAAGCATGTCTGAATTTACACAGATAGGAAACAGCAGAACTGGGATTAAAGCCATGGCGGTCTGCCCTGGAGTGTGTAGCAGATCATGACCCCCACCCCACCCTGGCTCTCTGGGCCATTGCCCACTTACGGCTTGAGGTCCTGGTCAATGAGGATGTCATAGCCATACAGCTCAAAGCAGTGCTTATCACTGATGATCACCTTCTGCACACTCTGCAGGCTCTTGATGAAGATGTTGTCCATGTCACTGAAGAGCGTCTCCACAGCCTTGGGACCATGCTTGGATGCCAGGTACTGCCGGAAGCGCTGAAGCATCCACTTGCAACCCTGAGGCCCAGGCAGTTGGGTTGGGAATGGGGCCCAGTTTATCGGAGCCCACCGAGTGGTCCTTGAATGAACCCGTGCATAGCGTGCATAGTGTCCCTCTAGCCTGGCGGGAGGGTTCCACCTGAGCCCTGGGATTAGAAAGTTTGGGTATGCCCTTTGCTCTGGAGTGAGTATCTCCATAGCTAAGAAGACAGGCTATGTCTCTGGCCCATGGCCTGTGTAGGCGGCTTCTCCTGGTAGACTGCACTTGTAGCCTGTTAGGGCAGAAAGGCAACCAACAAGCTTCTGTTCCTAAGATCATGTCACGTGAGATGAACCAAGGGAGGAAAAGACAAGAGTAAGTGTGAACAATGGCCCTGGCTTGGCCCTTAACTCTGAGAAGTGTAAGAATTCTGTAACTGTACTGACTTTCAGGCTATCATATGGATTGATGATAAATAGATAGATAGATAGATAGATAGATATTTATAGGTAGATTGACAGTTGATAGGCAGAATATCTGTTTAATATGCCAGCTGATGGATTGGTTGATTAGTAAGAGACACCTAAGATATAAAGAATAAAGATGGATCACATTTTGTTTAGGAGATATGTTAATTTGATATTTGAATATTGAAGTTCATGACAAGTGGCTCCTCACTGTAGCCATGCCTTAGCTCTGCAGATGGGAAAGGGTGATCCTGCCCTCTCTGGTAAATTGTGGTCTATCTTGGGTTCCATGTCTCTTCCCCACTTGGCCCAGGAGGAGGCCAGGTGCGTAGCTTCCTTACCTTTTTGGGGTGGTAGTCAGGCGATGTCTTCTGCACGGCAACATTGGTGAGGTGAACATCTGGCAGAGGTTGGTGGTCAAGGGCTAGTGTGGACAGAGAGGGGCAGCCATAGCCCCTGCTGCCCCAAGGACTGAACTGAGACCCTGGCTTGAGAGTTGACAAGAAAAAGAAAAGAAAAGAAAAGAAAAGAAAAGAAAAGAAAAGAGAAGAGAAGAGAAGAGAAGAGAAGAGAAGAGAAGAGAAGAGAAGAGAAGAGAAGAGAAGAGAAAAACCAACCAAAGTTCACATACATGGGCTTTGCAGTCAGATGGGCCTGGGTGCAAATTCTGGATACATCTTAGGGGCTGTGGATTCCTGAACAATCCGGGCAACCTTTCTGAGCCTGTTTACCAGCTGTGCTTGCTGGTCTTGTGTCAACTTGAAAGAAGCTAAGAGTTATCTGCAAGGAGGGAACCTCAATTGAGAAAATACCTCCATAAGATCTAGCTGTTGGGCATTTTCTTAGTGATCAATGGAGGAGGGCCCAGCCCATTGTGGGTGCTTCCATCTCTGTTCTGGGTTCTATAAGAAAGCAGGCTGAGCAAGCCATGGAGATCAAACCAGTAAGCAGCACCTCTCATAGCCTCTGCATCAGCTCCTGCCTCCAGGTTCCTGTCCTGACTTCATTTGGTGATGGACTACAGTGTGGAAGTGTAAGTCAAATAAGCCCTTTCCTCTCCAGTTTGCTTTTGGTCATGGTGTTTCATCACAGCAATAGAAACCTAAGACACCAGCCTGTTGGCTGGGAGCACACAATCACACACAATGGCTTCCCGGGGCTACTTGAGGGATTAGATGAAGCGCCTTTTGGGTGCACCACAAAATACTTCTCCAGCACCATCTCATTTGCTCCTGAATAATGCCCATGTCATGGGCGGCTGAGACTCAGAACAGGCACAGCCATTCAGAACCCCTTCCTAGGCACCCCTCCCCCAGGACTATGCATCGTGGATCCCCAAATCTCATGAGATGACCTAACACCTCAGGACCTAATCAGGATATTTATGGGCTGGGGTGGGGGTGTGCCTGGTCCCTTTCCTGAGTCTAATTCCCCTACAGCACATTTCTGCCTGTCCCTGGCATGTGGGCAGAACATGGCAGTTCCAGCCTCCTGGAAGATGAGAGAGAGAGACCTTGTTCATATGAATTTCCTAGTTGTCATCTTTAGAACTCTTCAAAGGCCTTTCTCCCCTCAAGTTTATCTGAGAGGTTTGTTTTTAATTCTCTGTTTTGGAAAAGTGAATACATGGCCAACCACTGAACAGGAAAAGGGCCCTTCTGTTTTCACTAAATGATTTCCAAGAAGATCCCAAGGTAATTCACAGAGAAAAGGGCATCCTACCCACAAGCAGGGCAGGAGCACCCAGGTGTAAAACTACCTGGAGCACGGAATGAGATGCACAGACCAGCCCACACTGCAGACAAAATCAACTTCAAACAGAAGACAAAACTAAACATTCTTAAAAGAGTATTCATGGATAAGTCATTGTCTCTTCAGTGTGGCAGAGTCCCTTAGCTCTGACACCAAAGCACAAACAACAGAAGAAGAAATAGATAAGTTGGGTTTTATCAAAAATCAAAATTGTTTGTGCTGTAGCAATTTTATAAATTTATTATTATTATTATTATTATTATTATTATTATTGTGTGTGTGTCTGTGTGTGTGTCTGTGTGTGTGTCTGTGTGTGGGGGGTGCCCCACACCTTCACCTGGTGAGCTGCTGCCTCAGGCCATTTTGTTGTTTTTGCTAGTCTGTTAGTTGCAGAGATGAACAGTAAGGTAGGAGCACTTACAATTCAAAGCGTTTTCCTCCCCCAATTCTGGATCCTCTGTGTTTTCAAAGTTAATAAGTTAATGCCTGATGAGTGGCCTTTTACACTGCTTCCTAAGCAAAACAAGCTTTTAAAGAGTAGAAATCGGTAACAGCAATTAATGAAAAAAGCAGCCATGAATTTGAGAAAGAGCAGGGGATGGGGCTATGTGGGAGGATTCAGAAGGGAGGGAAGGGGAAAATGTCATAGTTATAAGCTCAAAAATAAGGGATAAATAAATTCTAGGGAGACAGTACATTTTAACATACCTAGCAATAAATGTAAAATTTATTATCTCTTTGAGGGAAAAAAAAGTGGAAATGGGATTGTTAGCACATTAATCTCCCACATGGCCCTTGTCTAGTTTAGACACATTCTTGCCAGGGCGTTCTGACATCGCAGCACCTCCGTGTGCTCAGCGGATAGTCAGCACCCTGCTGCTCCTGCCTTATAACTCAGTCCCCAGCCCTCAGGGCTGAGAGTGTCCTATTTGTGTCTGTATGTGTATATACACTTGAACTGTTGCATGTAAACTATATAGTGCATATATCAAAGTTAAGGTCATTGCATTTCTTATTTTGTGACCAAAAAAAATATTATTTAAAGATGGGTATGTTTAGGGTGGGGCGATAGCTCAGTCATAAAGTGCTCGCTTTCCTGAGTTTGATGCCCAGAAGCCATAGGGGAAAAAAATTCTGGGAATGGCCAGTCATGGTGGCACATAGGTTTAATCCCAACACTCAGGCTGGGTTCAGGGCCAGCCTGGTCTACAAATTGAGTATTAGGCCATCCAGGGCTACATGTCGAGACCCCCATCTCAAAAACAAACCAACCAACCAACTCGGGACACAGTGCCACGTGCTTGCAGTCCCAGCACTACAGTGGCATGTGCTTGCAGTCCCAGCACTACAGTGGCATGTGCTTGCAGTCCCAGCACTGCGGAGGAGAGACAACCCCAGTAGGGCTGGCCAGCCAGCCTTGTAGAACAGTGAGCTCCCAACCAGGGGAGACCCTGACACTTAGGGAGCCTTTGTAGTCTTTTCTGCATATTTTAAGAAATTGAAAACCATTTAAAAGAAGGGTGAATGAAAAGCACGGTCCAGTCTCTTAATGTGACTGTTTAGTGATGGAGGCTCACCAGGCCCCTGGAAGCGTTCTGCTTGTTCAGTATGGCCTCAGGATACACAGGTCTACGCCAGCACCCGGGAGTGGCATTTCCTGAAGGGGTGCGCTGGCAGACAGTGCTTTCTGTGTCTTTTGTGTACGCTACTTAATTCTACTAAAAATGAGGCAGCAGAACAAAGAAACTAAACTAAGCTGACGGCATGCATGTGGCAAATGCTCGTTAGAACTGCAGGACAGAATTAATATACTGGTAATGGAGTCGGCAAAACAGGGAAGATAGCTTGGGATACTTTTGTTTGCAGGAGGGCCACACCCAGTCTTAGGGGCAGGCAAAGCAAGTGTGTTACTTCAGGCACTCTCTTAAGCTGAAAAATGAAATCATGGCAGAGAGAGGAGGTTGGCTCAAAGCAGGGTTGGAATGTCTGCTCAGAGTGCTGCCCCGCCCCCACCCCCACCCCCATGCAGTCCTGCCAGACGGCCCCTCCTCCTGGGAGTGCTGCTCCCTTCTCCTTTGAAGATCAGGCCTAAACGTTCAAAACAAAAACTGCCTATTTGTTTTGTTATTGATGCTGGTTCTCTTGTAGCCCAGGCTGGGTTCTTATGTAGCCCAGGTTGGCACCAACTCACTCTATAGCTGAGAATGCCCTTGAACTTCTGAGCCTTCTGCCTCCACCTGCATTCCAGGGCTTTGTGCATGCTGCGAAAGCAATCCATTAGCTGAACTATAGCTCAGTCCTGATCTTTTTTTTAAACACAGGGTCTCACTCTATAGCCTTGGGTGGCCTTAGAGTCATAATCCTCCTGTTCCAACCCCCCACATGCCGAAATTACAGGCTTGTGCCACGTGTCATCATACCCAGCCAAGTCTTTTTTATTTATATGTTTTGTAGATAATATATTAACCTGACTCAAAAGTAAAAATGTAATATACACATGTGTATGTGTGTGTGTATGTATATAATCTCCTTTCCAATAATTTTTCCTCCCTAAGACAGTTTCTGTGTCTAGGTTTTCTTCCCTTCCTCCACCCCTTCCTTCTTTCCTTTTTTTTTTTTTTTTTTTCAGTGCTGGGATCAAATCTATGGCCTTGCTTATAAGGCATGGGCTCTATCATTGAGCCATACTCCCAGCCCTGATTCTAGTTTCTTGTCTATCATTCAGAGATGCCTGTACATGAATAAAGAAAACATATAGAGCTGGAGAGATGGCTCAGTGATTAAGAGCACTGACTGCTCTCCCAGAGGTCCTGAGTTCAATTCCCAGCAACCACATGGTGGCTCACAACCACCTGAAATGGGGTCTGATTCCTTCTTCTGATGTGTCTGAAGACAGCTACAGTGTACTCACATACATAAAATAAATAAAATCTTTTAAAAAATAAGAAAACATATAGCTATAGTTTGGCCCGAATAGGCATATCCCCTTTGCTGCTGTATTTTTTTTTAAGAGACTGTTTTCCATCAGTATCTAAGGAAGTTCCAGCATTCCACTTAACAGCTGTATAGTATTCCACTGTACAAACGTTCCTCCTGTCTTGTTTCCTAGGTTTTGCTCTCCATCAAGGGTATGCCACATGCAGTCTTTGAGCCTATTCCTTCCCATGCTGTGTGCATGCACACCAAAAGGGCTTGCTGGCTCAGAGTAGGCGTGCCTGGCTTTTGGCAGCTATTCATCAGCTCCTTCAGAGGGTTATACCATTTTACACTCCTGCCAGTCATGCACACATCATCCTTCTCCCAAAGCTTTGCCAGGACAGTGTGGTATCTGAGCCTTGGCTTCTGCCAGTCGGATGGTAAAGAAGAAACTGTATTTGAGTGAACGAGGGAGCTGAGCACCGGGAAGATGCAGAAGGATGAAGAGGTTCTGCAAAGCTCAACCTGTCTGCTCCTATCAACATGGGTAAACCCCAGTGCTGGGTACCCGTGAAGACCACCATCCGGCAGGGACATTTGAGGGGTGCTGCCCTGAGCAGAGCCATTTCCTGAGAGCCTGGGAACCCACAGAGAGAAAGGACTGGGCTGGTCCTGTGTAGGGGACCTGGCAAGTATCCATCTGGTGGTGAAGTTTGGGGCAGGCTGGCTAGCGGAGGGGACTGAGGACCAGGAGGAGGACCACTGGGAGGATACAGTGGTCATCGATGCTATTCAGTGTGAATCGGGTGTTGGAGAACCGGGCGAAGCCATCACGGTACAGCCACGCCCGCAGAGGGATGTACTGTTGGGGATGAGGGAGAGAGAAGGGAAACGAAACTCAGAATGTTTCCATGGCACCGATGGTCTCACCTGTCTTACCTCTCTCTACCCAGGAGGACCTGCCTCCTCTCAATAGTGGCCTCACCCCTCTACTCCCACCCTGTGACTCCACCCCTTCCTTCCCTAAGGATAGGTCTACTACCGTACTTGACATCTGCAGCAGGACCTCGAGGTCCTGAAGGATAGGCTGAGCCTGAGGCAGTGTTGAGTGGAGTGGACACCAGGAAGCTTTGAACACAGGCTGAGTGAGTGAATGAATGAATGATAAGTGGGGTGAGAGGATGCAGGAGCCTCTGGAGTTCAGCTGGATTTGAATCCCAGTTTGGCTATTTATTTTCTGTGTGACCTTGGGCAAGTCATTCAACCTCTCTGCATGTTTTTGCTTTTACTTTTTTTTTTTGGGGGGGGGGTTTCGAGACAGGGTTTCTCTGTATAGCCCTGGCTGTCCTGGAACTCACTCTGTAGACCAGGCTGGCCAAGAACTCAGAAATCTGCCTGCCTCTGCCTCCCAAGTGCTGGGATTAAAGGCGTGCGCCACCACCGCCCGGCTCTGCTTTTACTTTTTTGAGACAGGGTCTCCCTATGTAACAGATGTGGAACTCACTATGGAGACCAAGCTGGCCTTAAGCTTGAGATCCCGAGCTTCAGCCTCTCAAGCACTCTGGGTTAACCTCTGTGCTTCCATTCTCATCTGTGAAACGTGGCTAATAACGGAGGGCCTCACTAGGTTGTTAGGATGGAGTGAGTGGGGCTGAGAGCTGGAGCCTGGTGCTCAGTACATGTTTGCTATGGTTACCTGAAGGACTGAATGAGAGATGGGAGGGATACAGCTGTAGACCTGGGCAGCTAGGATGTAACACTGGGGACATGCCCCTCAACAGCCTCATCCCTCCTTGTCCCTGGGCTCACAGAAGGCCCAGCTTGAGAGACTCACCGACATCACCAGCACGTAGACGCGCAGGTCAAATTTGCGGCCTGCAGGAAAGAACTGGTTAGTGTAAAGGATACTGGCTGGCTGTCAGACAGTAGGCTAGGCTTCAGACCATATTAGGAGATGGTCAGACAGACAGAGATCTGCCTGGTTGAGGTTCCAAGCACAGCTACACAGGGCACAGAAAGATGGTTGGGTGGGGCAGTGTTGGGGCAAAGCTGGAGGCTTAGTAGCCAAGGAAGGCCCTATGAAAGGTGGAGGCTGATTGACAGACACATAGACAGGTGTAGGCCCAGCCCGGGCTGGGTGAGGCCTTCTGGCTGGACCCAGACCAAGATTGGCAAAGACTGTGGACCAAGGGGAGGGAAAAGAAAGGGAATCGAGGCAGGTGGCAGGGTCCAGGCCGTGTGCAGATGAGGACAGTAATGTAGACAGGGCCAAGTCTCCAAGCAGTCTTTGGGGTTTGTTCTACAAACTCTAAGAAGCCATCGGTACGAGTCAATGCCCCTTGTGGAGCATCAGTGAGGCCATTACAGCCATCCATGTGGGGAGACAACAGCAGCTAGGAATGGGATGGAGAAAAGGGAGGTGGCCAGACAGCTTTAGAGCTGATTTGAACTTGGTGACCATCAGTGGAAGTGGAGCTGGAGACTGCTCAGTGGTTAGTGCTGATCTCCCATAGGACCTGAGTTCAGTATCAGCACACGCATCAGGGGCTTACACCTCCTCACATCCAGTTGCAAGAGATCAGCTGCCTCTGCAGGCACTGACAGAGTTAAAATAATAAATACAAATTAAAAAAAAAAAAGAATAAAAGACAGCGGCCAGAAAGCACCAGATACATGCAGACACTTCCCAGACCCTGACGTAACAACCTGGGTCAAGAAGATGGAGGGTTACCCAGACTGGGGAGCAGTTTCAGATCTGAGGCACACTGGTAGGGAGTTGCTAAGAGAGTCCCAAGAGACTTGGCCGGGGGCACAGAATCGATGGGGGAGGGAAAAAGAGAAGAGACCCAGAGGCAGCCCCACAAAGGTCATTGCCAGGGGACGAGGAGAGCAGTGGGGGGAGACAAGTGGCATTAGCATGGCTGCAGTAAGACTCCTTACGTGGCTTGCTTCTGCTTTCTCATATAGAGCACAAGGTCTTAGAATGGAGCCCAGGAGAGTGGCTGGCACCAAGGAGGCGCTCTGTAAATGTCTCATTGGATGAAAGCATGCCTGAATGAACCGGCTTTCTAAGGAGAATTTTCCAGAGCCCAGTGGGAATAGAAAGAGCAGGGTAAGCTGGGGACATTGCCGAGTCACAGCTATAGGTAGGAGCATATAGGACAAGTCTCTGTTTCTGTTTCATTTCAGGCCTGATGACAGGCCAGGCCTCTGCTGACTGCCATGCTGATTAGCTGCTCAGAGGGCGGGGGATGGACACACCCATCTCACCTCCTATTAAGTAGGGGTTTTCCACGTAACGCTGAGCCACGTAGTTCTCCACCGGAATGTCATCTTTCTGGTCGTCAGAACTCCTTGTGTCCTGGTTGTGAGAATACCAAACGGTAATCCACAGCACACCAAGAGTGTCCTGTGTCGGGGGTGCCAGGTCAGGCACTCTCCCTGGGGAATCTGATTGGTTCCTTACGTTGAGTCTTTAAGGTAAGAACTAATGCAATTTCCATTTTACACATGCGCACCTGAAGACAGAGAGGTGGAATGATTTGTCTGTAGTCACACAGCTGGCCAGAGGTTCAGCAGGGGTGTGGAGTCATATGTAGTTGGATCCCAGAGCCTACGTTACTTTTTAGACCTGGGCCACCTCAAAAGGCAGCTGCTGGCCACATGTGCACACTGACATTTACATTCATATCGACACTACATGCTGTGACATGAACAAAACCTGAAGCCAGTGGCTACGTGAAATAAGCCAACGACTAAAGGATCCACCACTCGGAGTCACCAGCATAGTCCAAAGCCTAGCAGCAGAGAGCAGGACTGTGGAGGTCAGTATGGAATGCATAGAGTTTTGATTTGAGGTGATGCAAACACTCAGGCCATGGGGTTTCCTAACAAGTACACAATATGAATGCCCCGAGTATTTCAGAACTGAACACTGAAAAAACGCTCAAAGTGGGGCTCAGTCAGTGTACGGCTGGACACACAAGCATGGGGACCGGAATTCAGATCCCCGGCACCCACATAAAAGCAAGCATGTAATCCCAGCACTGGGGAGGCAAAGATAAAAGGATCCAAAGGGCTCACTGGCCACCCAGTGTAGCTGAATAGGTGAGCTTCAGGTTTGGTGAGAGGCCCTGACTCTGAAGTAACTGAGGAAGATTCCCAGTCTGTGCCCCCGACATGCACGCAAATAATTAAAATCCTAACTTTTGTGTTCTGTGCAGTTTAACCAATCCATTGGTGGAGGAGGTGGAGGTGAAGGGGTGGTATTGCACCAATAGGCTGGCAGACTGCTGAGCCACGCCCTATCGTTCCCTCAATTCTCAGAGGAAATGAAATTTCAAAGGTTTAGCTCTTTGGTGGGTTTAGTGGCAGTTCACTTGCCCTCCAATAGGCAAGGCTCTGGGTCCTGTCACTACAGGACAAGGTGAAA
>NW_021604692.1:2286742-2287978 GCF_004785775.1 Grammomys surdaster | reverse complement strand
GGAGGGATGTCTAGAAGACATCAGAACAGGGCTGTCTCTTTCCCCTCCTACCTAGCAGTTCAGGGGACAGCACCAGTCACAGGCACAGCCCTCCCTGTTTCCCCTTGACCCCACCTCAGTGACCTCATCAAGAGCCAAGACCAAACCCCAGAGTCACATACACTCTGGACTCCCAGCCTCACAGTGGTCAGTGTTGGACTAGGAGCTTCTAGCCGTCAGGACAGAGCCCGCTCCTGCCCAGCCATGGTGCCCTCCTGGGCAGCCAGGCCTCTCCTACCTGGGCCCCTCCTCCCTACTTCTACTCACATGGCTGCCTGAGGGGTTCACGTTGGCACGAGCAGGCTGTGTTTCCACACTGGCGAGTTTCTTCCCTGCAGTGCCCTGATGGGTAGGTATAACAGATACATTGGGATGTGTGTAAGGGAAGAGGCATTTAGTGAGCACTTGCTTGTCTCCCCACACCCAGCACTGCCGTCACCCCAAGGGTTCAGAAGGCCTTGGTCATTTCTCTAAGAGCACAGCTGTTAATTGGGGTCCTGCTCATCAGCACAGCAGATCCTATCGGATCCTCAGCAGGCAGTATGAAGGGCAAGGTGAAGTCAGGATTTGAACCCAGAGCTGGCACTCTTATGGGCAACCTTGACAGGCAATCCTATGAATTCTGAGAGAAGGAAGGAATGGCCTCCTCCTGGAGGGGGAGGCTTGTGAGGGGAAAAGTGGCCTCACCTTCCTCCAGTCCATGATGTCTTTCAGTCTCCGGAAGAGAAATATGCCCTTGCCCTGAGATCGGGCGACCTGGTGGTGGGTGGGGTTGGGAAAAAGGCAGAGCTCAGGATTCCTCCCTGGCCCCCATCCCCAGGGCCTTACCCAGCTCATCTCTGTGTCCATGTCCCAGTGGGCCCCATCTCTGCCCAGAAAAATGGTCATTCAACCCCCATGGGGCTGGAGGAGGGAAGTGAGCTGGGCTTTGCTACAAAGACATACATTTGCATGAATAATGCAGAAGGACAGACAATTAAGAAACCATCTCAGCCAGTCCTGGAACATATCATCCAATGCTTTTTTTGGAAATCAATTTGCCTTCCTAATTAGGTTTCACTTCGGCTAATACTGGAATCAGTCTGCCTTTACTGCACCCTGCCATGGGTAATTCATGCCCTCCCAGAGGCGAGGGGGCTGGGGGAGTCTTTGATATCCTGTGGTGTTCCTGCCTTCTAAGATGTTCACCTGCCCAGC
>NW_021604692.1:2285106-2286342 GCF_004785775.1 Grammomys surdaster | reverse complement strand
GGAGGGATGTCTAGAAGACATCAGAACAGGGCTGTCTCTTTCCCCTCCTACCTAGCAGTTCAGGGGACAGCACCAGTCACAGGCACAGCCCTCCCTGTTTCCCCTTGACCCCACCTCAGTGACCTCATCAAGAGCCAAGACCAAACCCCAGAGTCACATACACTCTGGACTCCCAGCCTCACAGTGGTCAGTGTTGGACTAGGAGCTTCTAGCCGTCAGGACAGAGCCCGCTCCTGCCCAGCCATGGTGCCCTCCTGGGCAGCCAGGCCTCTCCTACCTGGGCCCCTCCTCCCTACTTCTACTCACATGGCTGCCTGAGGGGTTCACGTTGGCACGAGCAGGCTGTGTTTCCACACTGGCGAGTTTCTTCCCTGCAGTGCCCTGATGGGTAGGTATAACAGATACATTGGGATGTGTGTAAGGGAAGAGGCATTTAGTGAGCACTTGCTTGTCTCCCCACACCCAGCACTGCCGTCACCCCAAGGGTTCAGAAGGCCTTGGTCATTTCTCTAAGAGCACAGCTGTTAATTGGGGTCCTGCTCATCAGCACAGCAGATCCTATCGGATCCTCAGCAGGCAGTATGAAGGGCAAGGTGAAGTCAGGATTTGAACCCAGAGCTGGCACTCTTATGGGCAACCTTGACAGGCAATCCTATGAATTCTGAGAGAAGGAAGGAATGGCCTCCTCCTGGAGGGGGAGGCTTGTGAGGGGAAAAGTGGCCTCACCTTCCTCCAGTCCATGATGTCTTTCAGTCTCCGGAAGAGAAATATGCCCTTGCCCTGAGATCGGGCGACCTGGTGGTGGGTGGGGTTGGGAAAAAGGCAGAGCTCAGGATTCCTCCCTGGCCCCCATCCCCAGGGCCTTACCCAGCTCATCTCTGTGTCCATGTCCCAGTGGGCCCCATCTCTGCCCAGAAAAATGGTCATTCAACCCCCATGGGGCTGGAGGAGGGAAGTGAGCTGGGCTTTGCTACAAAGACATACATTTGCATGAATAATGCAGAAGGACAGACAATTAAGAAACCATCTCAGCCAGTCCTGGAACATATCATCCAATGCTTTTTTTGGAAATCAATTTGCCTTCCTAATTAGGTTTCACTTCGGCTAATACTGGAATCAGTCTGCCTTTACTGCACCCTGCCATGGGTAATTCATGCCCTCCCAGAGGCGAGGGGGCTGGGGGAGTCTTTGATATCCTGTGGTGTTCCTGCCTTCTAAGATGTTCACCTGCCCAGC
>NW_021604692.1:2230642-2285096 GCF_004785775.1 Grammomys surdaster | reverse complement strand
GTGTATGTGTTGCTGAGAATCAAACTCAGGATCTCGCTTTTGCTAAGCAAGTACTCAGTGGTAGAGCTACGGATCGTCCCCTGGGTCTATCTATCACTTAGAAGTTCCCAGTGGAACCTGTATAAAGCTAAGATCTGCTATCTGGCCTGGCTTCTGTGGCCTCTGAGACCAACTCTGTCTTCCTGTGCCAGTTCAACCCTTCAGTTATCTGAGTACTGTGCAGGGCCCCCTGAGGCATCTTTTCTCTGGCACTCACCCAGTGAGTACAGAGCCCCTATCCCCCCATCCTCTGAGCAGTGGCCCACCAGGCGAGGTGCAGACTTGAGTAGGCCTGGTAGCAGGTGGCCTGCTCACATCTGGGCAGCACAGGAAGCAGAGCAAAGCAAATCCTTCCTTTCTCCCCTTCTATTTAGTCTGGGACCCCAGCCCATGGGAAGCTGCCATCTCTGTCCACGGTGGATCTTCTCTAGTCAATTCAATCTCTCTGGAAACACCCTCTGAGACACCCCTAAGGATGCACCTCATTAATTTTGTAGGTGTTTATTAGTCCAATCAAGCTAACAATGTGTTATCACAAGTCTAAGTGCTGCCAACTTGATACATAAACATATCACTTTAAACCACAACACACTGCCCCTGGCCCCACAGGTCACGGCTGTCCAATGTGAAATGCGCGCATTCTGATTTCAACCCCCAATCCAACACCCAAAATTTCTATACTGTTCAAAAGTCCTATGTCCAATCCAGGCATAGTGGCTCGCAGGGGCAGGTGAATCTCTGTGAGTTTAAGGCTACCCTGATATACATAGTGAGTTCCAGGACACACAGAGCTACATAGAGACAGAGCCTCCGTGTCTCAACAAAACAAAACGGAACAAAAGGTCCTAAATTCAGAGCCACTCACAGTGGTGCACACCTCTAATCTCAGTACACAGTAGGCAGAGGCAGGTTGATCTCTGTGAGCTTAAGTCCAGCCTGGTCTATGTAGTGAGACCCTGTCTTAAAAAAAAAAAAAGAAAAACAAAAACAAAACAAAACAAAAAAAACAAAAACAAAAGTCCTTAGTTCAAGGTCTCTTCCAAGACTCAAGGCAATTTACTAACTATGAGCCTTTGTACACTAAAAACACAAGCTACATACCTCTTACACACAATGGCATAGAAAAATTATATTACCATTTCAAACAGGAGCAATAGGGTATAGCAAGGAAGGTCCATGGTCAGACCAAAACAACAAGGAAAGTTCCAATCCTGCGCACAGGGCCCCACGCGGGGCTCATGATAGAATCCCAGATGCCCCAACAGCCTCAGACAGCCCCGTCCCTCACGCTCTGCTACCTGCTGCAAGTCTTTCTCTTGGAGCAGTTCCACTCCACGCTTGTGGCTCTCCCTGGCAGACATGCTATGGCCACAGCGTCTCCAGTGCACTGGCGTCTCCCTTACAACGTGGGGTTCCCCTTCACACCTTCACCCATGGCTTCTTGGGGCTTTCTATAGGGAATCCTACTCTGCCATACTCACTGATTTATATGACCTTCTAGAATCCCGAGGAAAGCCTCCATGACTCCTTCTCTCCCTTGGTCTTCCCATAGCTGCAAAACCAGAGCTGTATCGATGCTATTGCTAAGTTCTGCTGCCAGCTTGAGGTAGAGTCTGATGCTGGGATTGAACCCATGGCCTTGGGCATACTAGGCAAGCGCCCTACCCACAGAGTCACATTGGAAGCCATTATAACTTTGGTTCTATACCAGTGTGGCCCCTCTTAGTTCTTATTCCCTTACTATCCCTGCTCTGCCCCCAGTGACATCATCCATCATGTGACATTTGGCGGTGTGGTGGTTTGAATATGCTTGCCCCAGGGAGTAGCACTATTAGGAGTATGGCCTTGGTGGATGAAGTGTGTCATTGTGGGCATGGGCATGGGCTTTAAGACCCTCCTCCTAGCTGCCTGGAAGCCAGTCTACTACTAGCAGCCTTCAGACAAAGATGTAGAACTCTCAGCTCCTCCTGCACCATGCCTGTCTGGATGCTGTCATGTTTCTGCCTGGATGATAATGGACTAAACCTCTGAACCTGTAAGCCAGCCCCAATTAAATGTCTTTATAAGAGTTGCCTTGGTCATGGTGTCTCTTCACAGCAATGCAAACCCTAAGAGAACTGGCGCTATTTGTGAGGTCTTGCAGTTGATAGATGGTCTCCCATGAAGCCTCTCCTACTTCACCCCACCCAGCAGACTGGATCTGGATCTGATCAACTCCTCCTGGAGCTCTACCCTTGGCTAAGTCCTGGTTGCTCCTTGCTAATCCACCATGTGATTGGCTCAGGCATTGACCTTCAGGATGCCAAGGAGTCTGCTACAGGGACTTCTGAGAGAAGTCTGTCTTCCTCAGGACTGATACAAGGACATGGCATTCATTTATCTGGTGGCAGGTGGAGAGTAATGAGGTAGAAGTGGAGCTGCAGCAGCCATGTTGTGAGCAGGAGGAGCAGCTATCCTTGGCTTGACTGTTATTAAAGTCACCTGGGGCTTAGAAACTTCAATGAGAAGACTTTTCCACATTTAGTTTTATTAATATCTAAGCAGATTTTTTGCATTTCCTTCTATGATGCGTGCTGGTGGCCCATCTTGGGAATATTAGCCCTGTCTGTGACTTTACCATCAGAAGAAAATCACAGCCTCTTTATAGTACGTTGACAATTGTTGCATAGATGTCAGAAGAGTATTTGTGTATATGACTTGCAAATTACCGCAGGGATGGAACCTGCTGTCAGGCCCTTTAACCTGTTATGAGGAGGACAGAGGATGCTCAATAGTGTGTGAGCTGACCGTGGAGAGCACATGGGTCTCCCGGCAGGAGAGTGAGCCACTGGGTCCAACAGCCCTAGCTCTCACCCACCCGCAGCCAGTCTGAGGGATAGTGCAGGGGCCCTGGGCCAGCTGCACACTCTGCAGCAGTAGGAATTTCTTCCCTCACACTTTCCCCCTCCCTCCCTCCCCCTCCCCCTCCCTCCTCCCTCCTTCCCTCCTTCTTCCCTCCTTCCTTCCTCCTTCTTCCTTACCTCCTTCCTCCTTCCTCCCTCCCCCTCCCTCCCTCCCTCCATCCCTCCCTCCATGTCTTCAGGTCCACCTGCCTGACCCTGCGCACTTTTCTCCAACAGCCATATTTAGTCTTTCTTGACATGTGTTTCCTGGAGGGCCTGGACTAACGTGGCTTTAATAACTGTTTTTCAACCTAGCTGTTTTCTTTTGTAATTAAATTTACTTTATGTTTTGAAACCCCCATTCTTTATTGTGTCTTGATTTGGGCTTCATGAGATAGTCTTGCTATGTAACCTTGGCTAGTCACTGGTAGATCAGGCTGGACCAACATGCAACAATCCTCCTGCCTCTGCTGCTTGAGTACTAGGATTACAGATATGTGTCATCACTCCTGGCTGAGAGCCACTGTTCTGTCATTCTGGCTTCATGATGCTGTTCATTCTGACATACTTCTCTCTGGCTTCATGATGTTGTTCAGATTTCATACGTCAATCATATCTGAAAAAAAAGTGGCTTTAAACACTATTCTGTGACTCAGTTGGCTGGTGCATTTCTCCACTTGCACATGGACAGACAGTTCAGGAGTTCCATGTTCTTGCTTAAGCTCCTGGGAGATGGTTTTTCTGTTCTTTACTGGCCAAGCAGGTCACCTCTCAGGATTCAGTGACAGTCTCAGCATCTCCATTCAGACACAGCAGAGTAACAAAATGTCCTCAAGTGGGGAGCAGCTAAAGTTGTCCAACATACCACAACCTGGGGTCTGGAGCAGCTTCCTGGACAGAGACTGATGGAAAGGCACAGGCCTGACCCATACACCTGATCCCTTGCACTCTGAGAGAGGCTGGAAGAGCTGCAGTGGTCCTGGGGTTTGGGCCCCGCCCAGCCCATCTATCCCAGCAGAGGAGCTGGAGAGGAAGGGCAGATGGGAGAAACGTTGCATGTATGTGATTTCTTTTACAGTAAACTAGATTTAAACTCTGTTTGGTTTTATTTTAGTTTTTGTGGGACTGAGGGTTGAACCTGGGACCCCAGGCAGGCTAGCCAAGCGCTTTACCACTGAGCTATGTCCTCAGCCCTTAGACTGGACTCCCCATGTCTAACCCAAAGGCCTATGTATTTGTTTAGCTGCTCCTTTTCGTTGTCATTCTGTGTGTGTGCACATTTACATGTGCTGGGGGCACAAACAAGTGCGTGGATCCTGTACCTGTTATGTGCACATGTGTGTAGAAGGCAGAGGTCACCCTCAGATGTCACTCCTCAGGAACTGCTTGCCTCGTTTATTCATTTTGAGATAGGGTCCCTCTGTGTCACCCTGGCTGGCCTAGAACTATTCAGACCAGGCTGGCTTCAAACTCACAGCAATCCACCCAGGATCAAAGGCGCAGGCTACTGCACCTAGCATGTCAACTTTACTTTCTGAGACAGAAGCTCTCCTTGGTACCTGGGGCTGGAATGGGCAGCTAGAGAGCCCTAGGGACTAGGAACACTCCCATCTCTAACTCCTTGGTGTTGTTGGCACAGGCCACCATATCTGGGTTCTACTTAGGTGCTAACAATAAAACTCAAGCCCTCACTCTGTAGCCAAGGATGACTTTGGATTCCTGATCCTCCTGCCTCTACCTCCCAAGTGTGCTATTTACTGTGCCTAGTGGACAAAGGCCTGTTCTTATCCCTGAGAGAGTAAAGCTGAGAACTGGATAGTCCTAGGGCCCCGAGAGTCTACAGACCGACACTGGGATGGGGGTGGGGCATCGCCAAAGCTCCCTTATGTTTTCTGTGCCTAAGAGGATGCCTAAGGAAGAAGGTGAGGGTAGGGTGACAGGGCACAGCCTTCTGCAGGCAACTGAGGCATGAGGCCTGGGATTGACTCATAAAGATGTAGCCACGTAGCACAGGTGCCTGGAGGGGGATGGACTTGGGCAAGGCAGTCCAGAGGAAACACACTGGTCCACAATGTCCCCCAGGAAGGCAGCGCCCAGGCTCATGGTTCTTTCTCAGAGTCCCGAACAGGCTGGTGAGGCAATCTGGTAGCAGCAGGGAGGAGAGGCTGTGCAGAGAGCTACAGGCAGCCCCAGCTGCATCAAGTGGCACTGTCTGCTAATTGGGAACCAGCAATTGCATATTAAGTCGCTTCCTTTCCCAGCCCACTGCCTTTGTTAGTGGTAATACCATGGACAGCTGTGATTAAGAGGCGGAACCTTGGCTCTGTGCTGTGTGTGTGTGTGTGTGTGTGTGTGTGTGTGTCTTACAACTGAGGCATGCTGTCTGGAAAATGAGAAAAGGTGCCTGGGTTTTCTTTTCTTTCTCTTTTTTTGAGATAAGGTCTCACTATGGTCCAAGCTGTCCTAGAACTCACTGTGTAGCTGCTAGGCTGGCCTTAAACTTGTAACATTTCTCCTTCCTCAGCCTTTTAAGTGCCTGGATTCTAATTCTTTATCTGCCACCCGTTGAGTTCTGTGACCTCGAGCTAAGGCCCACCTGCTCCATCTGTAAGCTGGGACAGTACTGACCCAGGTCTGTCATGGGACTCAATTTCCCTGATGCTGTGCATGCTGGATACAAAGTACACAGGTTGGATGAAAGGCTTGGAGTTAGATGCTCAACATCCGGCCATTACTCTTAATATTTCCAAGAGTTCAGGAAGCATCTTCCCTTCACACTGCTCCAGGAAGCTCTGGTCAGTTTCACAAACCTGCGAGGCCAGGTGTAATGCTGCACATCTTTAATCTAGCACCCAGGAGGCAGGAGCAAATGAATTGCTCTGAATTTGAGGCCAGCCTGGTCTACATAGTGAGTTCCAAGACAGCTATATAGAGAGCTACAAGACAGGAATACATAGAGAGACTCTGTCTCAAAAATCAAAACAAAATAAGCAAACCTGAGTGTGCACATGCCTTACCCAGGAGTGTGTTCAAGGGCAGAGTCACTGGGTAGATCGGATGGGCCTGAGCAGTCTGGTCTAATTCATGTGAGGATATCCTAAGGATATGAGCTGGAGAGATGGCTCAATGGTTAAGAGCACTGGCTTCTCTTTCAGATGACCCAGGTTCAATTCCCAGCACCCACATGGCAGCTCACAACTGTCTGTAACTCCAGTTCCAGAGGATCTGACACCTTCTTCTGGCCTCTATGAGCAATGAAATATGTGCACAAACACACATGCAGGCAAAGCACGCATACACATAAAATCAAAATAAATCTAAAATATTTCTTTAAAAATTTAAGATTGAAGAATGGTAGTTCCCAAACCCCGTGCAGGTTGGAACTCTGCAGGAGAACCTGGAAGAGGACTCCCTAGATGGCCAGCTGTAGACCCCTGAGGGTCCTGGGAGGGTGCTTTCCTGAAGTACCCCAGGGTTCTCTATGGGAGTGGAAACCTCGGAGTGTATGTATGGCAGGGGGCGGGTAGGTTGTAAGGAATGCTCCACACCAGGCTCTCCTCCCAGGAGCTCAAGCGGGACATGTATGGCATAGTTCCAACACAGAATTGCTTCTTTTTCATGAAACCTCCAAGGGACACTAGGGGTTCAGCTTTGACACTGGGCCTTCCTGGGACCCCAGACCACAGCCCCGACTCTCCCTGCAGAAGCACTCACGGGCTTCATGATCCAGGTGATTCCGGGGTTCTTGCGAAACTCCTCCACAAACAGATGGTACTCACAGGGCATCTCAAAGGTTTTGGGGAAGAAGTCACATTTGGCTGCTTCCATCTTTCCCGCCTCACGCTCCAGCTGCTTCCGGAACCGCTTCAGGTTCTTTACCATATAGTTTTTCCTGGTAAGCTAGGCAACAGGGGAGGGCAGACGGTAACCCAAAGTGTCCTGCCTTGCCCACCTCTATAGAAAAAATATTTAATTCATTTATGTATGCGGAGAAGGGGCTAAAATAAGAGAAAGGGGACCTGATGACTGCCTTTCTGAGCTTTGTCCTCAGCAGTGAGTTTCCCCCAAACCACAGACAGAAGGAAAAGAGTGCTGGGGCCCACTCTGACCTCAGTCAACCAGCAGAGCCCCATTAACAGTCACTTCCTCACTCATGAGCCAAGGCCAGGGGTTCTATTTCAACCGTTTCTATGTTTGTGGATATAAACGACAATCTAATCCCCACAACAGAAAGGACACGTGGACACCTTAAAACCAATAGAACACCTAGGCATAGTAGCCTATACCTTTATTTCCAGAGGCAGGTGGATCTCTGTGAGTTCAAAGCCAGCCTGGTCTACATAGTGACTTCTAGGACAGCCAGGGCTACATAGAGAGACTCTGTCAAACAAAAACAAAAACAAAAACAAAAAACAAAAAAAACAAATAAAAGACCAATGGAAGAGTAGGGAGAATTACCTGAGCCCTAGAAAAGCCCCAGGCCCCCCTTAGAGTCAGCAGTACCCATCTCTGGGCCCCTCTCTGTCTCCAGAGCCATAACACTTACTGATAAGCCCAGCTTGCTTTGAGCCCTTTCCAGTATTGGGGGTATTTAATCGGTAGAGCCCACTAGAATCAAAGGTCAGAAGGCAACTTCTGAGAGTCGGTCTCTCCTTCTACTATGTGAGTCTTAGGGATCAAACTCAGATCCTCAGGCTTGAATACAAAAGCCTTTATCTGCTGTGCCATCTTGCTGGCCCTCCTGCCCACCTCTTAGTACCAGTCTCTACTCTCAGACCCTCAGAGTAACAGGAACGGTCCAAAGGACTCCAACAGATAGCCCAATGGCCCAGAACTGTTCTCACTTCACAAGCCTGGAGGCTCACCTCGTAGTGGTTCCGGAAGTGGCTGATCCGCACGTGCTCATCCATGTAGGTGTGGTCAAAGTTCTCGCGCAGCCAGCTGACGTCACACCAATAGAAATCCCATTCACCTTCACTGCAGTGAGGGAGACAAGGGTCAGACCTGAGGAACGAGGCGCTGCTGGGGTCTCACAGCACACAAGCATCTGAACATAAGTGAGTGGAAGGGCAACGCTGGGCCCCATCTTTAACGGCTCTGCAGAAGAAGGATGTTAGCTCACTGGGGGGCGTGACCTGGAATGGGATATTGGCCAGGCCCTTAGCACCTCCCTGGCTTTTGGCTTCTGGTTTTGCTTCCTGGCTACCATGAGGTAACCGCCATGCTGTCAGCCTCACAAAAGGCCTAAGATTAGAGGGCCAGTTGGTCAAGGGCTGAGGCCTCCCCAACCAAATAAGCCTTTGGTTTTTTGTTTGTTTGTTTGTTTCAAAACAGGGTCTCACTATATAGCCCTGGCTGGCCTTGAACCCACTTGCCTTCACCCCACCTAGTGCTGGGATCAAAGGTGTGTGCCACTGCTCCTGGGAGTCTTTCCAGTTTTAAAGTTAATTTATCTTAGAAGACATTTTGCCAGAACAATGGAAACTCAACTAAATAACAACACACACCCCGCCCCCCATCTTTCTCTTTTTCTTTACTATGTGGCCAAGTGCTGAGTTTTGAGAAGCACCTTCAGGGATCTGAAGTAAACGAACTGTGATAAGGAGGTAGCTACCTGGAGTGATGAATGAACCAGGCCCGACTTTGACCGAGTCAGGAAGAACACCGTGGTCTACTGTATTTCCCAACTGTCACTTTCACCCCAGCAGCTGCAGGCTACAAGGACAGGGAGAAGCCTTGAGAACCTTCTGTGGTAGGTGGCACACATGAGTTCTTAATGTGTGAGCAAAAATGACCATAGCTGGCCACTCACATGCACTGACTTTCACATGGATGCTTCCTGGCTGATGTGTCAGCATCACATGGTCAATTCACTCCTCTGTGGCTACTGCAAATCCTGACCTGCCTGCAGGAGCTGCTGGCTAAATCTCCAGGTGGCTAAGCACTAGATTTCTATAGAGCAAGGAGAACAATGGCCAGTGAAGTCCATTGGATGTTAGAAGTTTCCAAAAACTAAGGATTTAGATTATTTCTCAGCTCCTCTCAGCTCCTGGATGGGCATTTCCCCTGGATGCCAACCATGCACAGAAGCTTAGCCTTTTTGGGTGCAGTGTGGGGTTTGAGAAATCTCTCCGTCCCTTGCGGAGGACATTGTGTGGGAATGTCTTTGAGCATGTGGGCCCTGTTCGTCCACCAAGCTCCAAGTGATTTTTTCAAAGTTTAATAGCCACATCCCTGGCCAATGCCAAATAAATCACACTAGCTAGGATAGAATGGCCTGTGGGATGGAGTGGCACTGTCAGGAATCACCGTCTCCAGGTCAAGAAAGAAGAAAGGGATCTGCTTACAGGAGGAGGGCCAGCTGATGGAGAATCAAGACAAGGAATGAGGAAATGACGAAGTGCCCAGTGTGCATGCAGGGCAGTGGTAAGCCCAGGGCAGCGGTACACAAGGGGCAACGGTTCATGACAAAATACCTGGTGTGTATGTGGGCACTAGTGTATGCTAGTTTTAAAACATTAAATAAAAAATTTCCACTTCCAAATTGTGCTTTGGGTTTCTTTTTAAACAGGTCAAGGGATTTTATGGATGTTTCTGTAAAGATTTACACATGACTTACATGCACAGGAAAATATGTTGTCATTAGTCACCAAAATAAGAAAAATCACAATGACATCCATGGTGGTTTGAATATGCATGGCTCAGGGAGTGGCACTATTAGGAGGTGTGGCCTTTTTGGAGGAAGTGTGTCAATGGGGTTGGGCTTTGAGACCCTCCTCCTAACTATGTGGAAGCCAATCTTCTGGTTGCAGTCAGATGAAGATGTAGAACTCTCAGCTCCTCCTGCACCATGCCTGCCTGTGTGCTGCGACGTTCCTGTCTTGATGATAATGAACTAATCCTCTGAACCTGTTAGCCAGCCCCAATTAAATGTTGTCCATTATAAGAGTTGCCTCAGTCATGGTGTCTGTTCACAGCAGTGAAACCCTAAGATAGCATCCCAGTGGACATGTACCTGGATGTCAATTCTTTTTTAATGGATAATAATGAGCATTGACAAGGATGTGGAAATACTGGGGTTACCTATGCTGCTGCTGGAAACAAAATAGAGAAGCCATCTCAGAGGATTCTAACACTTCCTCAAGAATTTAAACACAAAGTTCCCACAAGACCCAACAATTCTACCTGTAGGTGTTTCTCCCAGGAGAAATAAAAGCATATCTACTCAAAACTTGTACGTGAACGTTCACAGACTTTATTTATAACAATCCTAGCCTGGAAACAGTCCAGATGCCCATCTGCTAATGAATAGATAAGGAGAATGTGGTACATCCATGAAATGGAATATTACTCAACCAGAAAAGTGGGAGGGACGTTAACGGCCTGATGTGCTGTCTGTCTAGAATGCATGAGGTCCCGGTTCCGCCTCCAGCAGTGGAATGGGGAGCAAGGTACTGATACAAATGAATACATGCTCAACATGGCTGCACCCTTGGAACAAGTAGAAGACCAAACGAACTTGGCAAGGTGGCTCTTACCTATAAATGCTAGTACTCAGGAGGACTGCTACAAGTTTGAGACTAGCATGGGCTACATAGGCTAGCATGCCACAATGGGTTTACACAGGGCTACTAGTAAGACTCTGACTCAGGAAAGAAGAGAAGGAGGGACAAAGGGGAAAGGAGGCAGGGAGGGAGGGAGGGGAAAAAGGAGGGAAGAGGGAGGAAGGGAAGGAGGGAGGGAAGAAAGAGAGGGAGGAAAAGGCAAGAAGGGGAGAAGACAGAGGAAAGGCACATTGTCCAGCCCCATTTCTATGAGGTTGAGTAGAACAGACTAAAGGCCAGGGTGGGGACTGAGGGAAAGGACCACACAAGGTTATCCTCGTCTACATAGTGAGACAGAAGACAACCTGGGCTATGAGAGGGAAAAAAAAGATGTGGACTTGGTTCTCATTGTTGTTCTCATTGTTGTTTTGAGACAGGGTCTCACTAACTAGACCAGGCTGGCCTTAAACTCCTAGAGTCCAGCTAGGGTTAAATTTTTTGAGACAAGGTTTATCTTCTGGCAGATAAAATTACTTTTCAATAAGAAAGGGAGCGATAAAAGGGAGGATGGCAAAAGGTGACCAGTCGCCTTTCTGTGTGGACTGTCTCTGCTGTGGTTGCGCTGGGCTTGGGGACGGTCAGCTGTTCTAGAACTGTCTCTGGAGACTGTGTTCGCTAGAAGATAGCAGTGGGGTTCAGAAACATGAGGATATGAACAGGCAGTGACCAGAGCTTCACTCCCAGCATTCCCTGGGGTCTGTGTATCCACTGAGCGACTGAGGATGTGTGGAGGCTGTCTGCAGGGTGCCAGTGAGAGGCAGTTTGTGGGAAGTGAGATGACAAAACACCTGGCCAGGTGTTGATCAACAATAAGCAAGAGAGAGAGGTACTGTGAACTGCCTTTCAGAGCAAAGCAGTCTGAGGTTGGGGAGCTGAAGGGCCTTTGAGCGACCCTCAGCTGAGGTCTGGAAGGTGAAGAGGGTGGCAGAGTCAGGGGCAGTGGGAGAGGGTTGGAGGAGGATGGGGTCCTGGGGTTGGAAAGAGCGTGTTCACGGATGTGAAGGAAGCCATAGAGGAAGCTGAGATGCAAGAGCTAAAGATGAAGCGATAACACCCAACAGAGCAAAGGCTCGAAAGCATCATGGACCGGGATCCATCCCGGGATCCGTCCTGTCCTGGGTCTGCAAGTTCACTCATGAGCACACCATCTTCATGTGCACTCCACGTGGCCACTCTTTAATTATGGAGGAAGACATTAAATGACTAAGCCAGGTCAGAGGCTTCCCATTCTCATCCTTAAAGTATCCTGATGACTGCCTGGGTCCCTAGGTGATTCCTGCAACACCAGTGGTCACACCGGCTTTCTTGGCAGGAAGCAGGGAAAGGGACATGTATAGTCATATCTGTTCTAAACTCTGACCTGAAAGGTCTCAACCAAGACCTAATTCTGTTTGAAAATACAAGACTTCAAGGATGAGGCTTTGGGTTCACAGGAAATAAAGAGGTGGAGAGGCCCTGGCCTGCGAGCTTGTCCTGATTGGACAACTCTTGAGACAGCCAGTCGAGGAGCAGGCATTGAGGGTGACTTGCATAGTGTCAGCCTCAGATCCCCGATACCAGACTGAAGAGCAGAGGCTGGGAGAGCAGGGAAGAACCCAAGGACACACAGCAGGGGGAAACAGTATCTTTTTCTCTGCACAGCCCCTCCAGCCCCTTCTCTAGCTTGTCCCCTAACCTCCTATCTCATCTTCCAGTGCCCAGCTCCAGGGAAGGAAAGGTTGTTCCCAGGATAATCGTGAGATGACCAAGACAAACCAGGGCAGCTGTCACCATCAGCCTCACTAGCACTGACTAATAACGAGAGGACCACCTGGATGCAGCCCGTTTCCAACGGGCTGATTCAGTTACAGTCCATCTTCCTGCTGGACTGGAGCTCTTGTGATCCAGAGTGCTTGCTCCTTTCCTCCCCTGCTCATGGAAAGGCTGCTAGGAGTGGGTGAGGACGAGCCAGCTCTGCAGGCAGGCACTAATCACACACCCTGCTCCAAGGCTTCCTATGCAGAGAACTCTCAAGATGGCATTTCCGTTACTCCGTGCCCTGGTTTTCCATGACTAAGATGGGGATCATAATGGCACTTGCCTGGAAGATCTGAGGTGGAAGATTTGTGCTGTGGCTAAGAGTTGGTGTTAAGTGCTTCAGGGTGCCTAGGTGGCTTAGTGCCCGGGACACAATGAATTGCTTGTTGGGTGCCTTGGCATGGTTGGCTTATAGATCCCTATCCCTCAAACGTATGCTCTTCTCAGAACCTCACCATGTAACTGTGGCTGTTGCTATGAGACCAGGCTGGCCTTGAACTCAGAGAGCTGCCTGTCTCTGACACCCAAGCGCTGCAATTAAAGGTGTGTACCGCCACACCCAACTAGAATTTCCTGAATTTACCTGGGAGCATGTGGCGCGCATTCTCCAGATTTCCTTGCAGTGAGTTATGTGGCGAATGGCTAAGTCTCGACACTGTGAGGGGCAGGGTCACTTACTTCGCCTCATCTTGCTACCACTATTTGAAGGCAACACTGAAAGGTCACCCCAGGTCACAAGGATAAACGGTTCATTCATGAGAAAGCGGGATGGAGAGATGGAAGGGGATGGGCTCCACATTGCAGAGGTTGAGGCAGAAGGCTCAACCGTCTCTGGATTTTCAGATCCAGAAATTTCCACCTGTCAAAGCCTCCTGTGGGTTTCTATGACATATATCCAAGCCTTAGCCCTCAGTAACTGCACATAATGTCATGTGTCAATGTATTATTGTCTCTGCCACTGTCCCTGGAGCCAAAAGACATGCAGGCCAAGCTAGTCAGGTCACTCTCTTTAGGCCACAGACTAATTAGTGGCAGGGGAAGAGTAGTCCTTGGCCTGGCTGGTCCCTGGTGAGCTCCAGCCAGCAGGAAGCATTCCTCATTTCTGCTGAGAATGAGGAGACAATGAGAGGGCAGAAATCACCCAAAACCTGGATGTCATCCTACAGGCACACTTGCATGCTGGGTTAGTTTTCTCATTACTGTGCCCAAAATATTGGGCAAGCAACATAAAAAAGGAAGGAAGGAAGGAAGGAAGGAAGGAAGGAAGGAAGAAAAGGAGGGAGGAAGGAAGGAAAGAAAGAAGGAAGGGTGAATTCTGACTTACAGTTGGAGAGGATACAGCCCATCAGAGTGGCAGGAGCATGTGGTAGTTGGTCAATTGCCTCCACTGTCAGGAAGCCAGAAGAGCTGGATGCTGGGGCTCAGCTCTTTCTCCCCTTTAAATTCAACCTGGGACACTCCCCACCCCAGCCCATGGCCTGGCACTGCCTACTGTGAAGATGGGTCTTCCTACCTTGAATAACCTAATCTATAGACTCCCTCACAAACATACTGGTGGCTTGTCCCTACTGAATCTATAGTATAGTTGACAATATAACCATCAAACATGCCATAGGGTCTCAACAATTGGCTCGCACCTAGAAAGGCATCACATCAGACTAGATGCCTGTATGGTGTAAATGCAATATTGATGATGTCAGCAATGCATGCAACATGCAGTGGTGTGAAACACCCCACCCCCGACCCCCCAAAAAACCCTCATATCTGCTTTAGGGCAAATTCCAGCAGCTAGCAAGGGGAACTGAGAGAAAAACAAAATGAGACCAAGACCTGAGCGACAAAGAGAAGAAGGGAGGAGCAGAGGGAGGACAGGAACTGAGAAGAGGGAGGAGAGGAACTGAGAGGCGGCAGGGGGGCGGAGGGGGGAGGAGAAGGGCATCTTACTCTTTTACTTCTACCCATCCCGGCCTGTGGCGCAGAACGTCCATGAGCGTGTTCATGAGTGTGGTCTTGAACCGGATTAACGTTCTCTGCTCTCTGAAAGATAGGACAGCAAAAACTATGCTCAGTGACTTTCCTAGGATGTCTTCAAGGATCAGGAAAAAAAAAAAGAGAGAGAAAAAGAAAAGCCCAGCTCCACGTGCAGATGCCACAGTCGGAAGTGCTGATTTTGAGAGCTGGTGCTGCCGCCTGCCAATAGAGTAGCCAGACTGAGACTCTGAGCATCTGTGAGGCAATGAAACAGCAAACTACGCAGACACCGATGCCTGTAATCCAGGAGGCTGAGGCAGGAGGAATGCCATGATTCAAGGCCACGTGGATATCAGCCTAGACCAAAGTGACTTGTCTCAAAACAACAATAACAGTATGGCTGGAGATACGGCTCAGTGATTAAAAGCACTGGCTGCCCTTCTAGAGGACTGAGGTTTGACTCCCAGCACCCACACAGCAACTTACAATCATCTTTCACTCCTGTTCCAGGGGATTCTAGTGCCCTCTTTTGGCCTCTGTGGGTGCCAGACAGGCACAGGGTGCACAGATTTGCATGTGACAAAACACCCATGTACATACAATAAATAATAAAATAAGTCAGTCCGGCATGGTGTTTCACACTTGTGATCTTAGTACGTGGGAGACAAGAAGATGAAAAAGGTAATATTTCTCCAGTCCCTACTATGTGCTAGGCAAGGTCTGGCTGCCTCACATGTGCTGTGACTCAATTCTTATATCACATGGTAAGTGTTTGCAGATCCCCTTCCCTGGCATTCAACTAGGGAGACGGAACAGATGCACTTTTCCCTATTCCTCCTACTAATGCAACTAAAAACCCAAACATTATGTATAAAACAAATGTAAGAAGCCTGAATGGTACACAAGGAAGCTAGAGACCGGGACCCAAGAGATAGCAACTCTGACATCCCTGGTGCTCTTCCTGCCTCTCTATGTCCCAGATGTGGAAATAAAAGAGCCAATAGACATCCCAAGATGCTAATGGGCATGGACCCTAAACAACTCTTAAAAAGCAGCCTGCTTTTTCCAGTCTAGGGAAGCCCAAGACTGAACAGCCTTCCACAGCAGAATATATAGCAATGGCTCCACCCTGGCGAAACCCCAAATGAACACCTGTTGTGTACCTCCACGGGTACCAGCAAAGGTAAAGTGGAGTGTCTTCACTTCTCATGAAGTTGCATCAATGTACCCCAACACTGGCTCTGTCACTGGATGGTTCAGAGGAATACAAAGCTGAGATCTTCATCTCCCTGGGGCGGTAAGGTGTTCCCTATCGTAGGAGGACTAGGGTCAGGGAGCCTG
Source organism: Grammomys surdaster (assembly GCF_004785775.1). Classification (NCBI taxonomy): domain Eukaryota; kingdom Metazoa; phylum Chordata; class Mammalia; order Rodentia; family Muridae; genus Grammomys; species Grammomys surdaster. The sequence continues at coordinate 2,269,462 of NW_021604692.1, read as the reverse complement.
AACTTTCCTATGTGTAGGCGTGGGGATATATGCTACTATATCCTATAGCCCAATCTGGGCTGATGTTTAAGGCAGGCAATTGTCAACCAATACCACTGAAAACAACTGACAAAATCAATAAAACGGAAGTGAAGAGGAACTTTGGAACACTTCTCCCCCCCACCCCCCCATGGGAGAGGCTAATTAACATTCCCCAGTCAGAGGACAACTGCTGGATTAACAGACAGAGAAAGTGACAGGCTGATTAAACTCCTCAGACCACAGGGAAGGGAACTCGCCTGCGGGTGGGGAGGGCCCAGAGCACATAGACACATTCTGTATGACAGATCAACCCTTGCCACCTACAGACAAGGGAGGTCCTGGCCGCCTCATTTCCTAAAGACCAACCAGTTTAAAAAGTCACATTGTTCTCCAATCACACCGTGCCTAATGGCTGCTGCCCTATGGACTGTATAAAAAAGCTCACTGAACGAGGAGTGTGCGGTCACCTCTCCTTTTGGGATGCAGGATAGTCCCAGCATGCTGGAACATTAAAAATTCCTCCTGCATTTTGCAGTGATCTCTCGAGTCCGCGTGGTTCTCTCAGGGGCTCTCTGGTAAACTAAAGGCTCTGCTCGCTAGAGTCTTACAGGAAATTCTTGAAAGACCAATAAAATTGACAAATCTATCAGCAATACCTACACAGAGAAGACACTATTACCACAGGTGGGACAAAATGGGGTGCTACTATAGACCCTGCAGACACCAAAACCACAGTAAGAGCATGCTAGCACCTCAACAAACTCAATCGTGACAGCTGAGAGGACACAGTTCTTGAAAAGCCCAGACTGCCACAGCTCTCTTGGTGTGGTACACATTTGAGTAGAGTAGCTGTATTCCTAGAGAAATCAAATCTATTATATGAAAATACCCCCAAAAGACGTACCTGGACTCATAGGGTTCCACTGGAGAGTTAATTCCCTGAGATGTCTGAGGAAGCCACCTCTGTTTTATATATTCTTTCCCAGAAAAAAAGGAAGAGGGGAGAGAGCTTCCAGACTCATCTGTGATACTAGTGTAATCTGATAGTGAAATTCAGTTAACGTAAAAACAAAGCGACCGGCTAGAGGCTGGGGTGTGGCTAGCAGCAGAACACTTGCTTAGCTTGTGTGAGAGCCTGGAAATATCTCCATCACCACCACACATACAGGCTCACACACATGTTCATAAACATACACTAGCAAAGGAAATTCAACAAAACAAAAAATAATTATACCTCATAACCAAGTGGCATACTTCCAGTAGGCAAAGCGGGCTCAGTGTCAGAAATCTAATTGATGTAATTTATCAAAGTAACAGGTTCAAGAGGAAAAAAAAAATCACATGATCATATCAACTAAAGAAGAGAAGGCATTTCAGCTATTCAACCTCTAAACAACCAAATTAATATCAACACTAGACTTTGGGGATGAAACTTCCAGTTTGGGAGAATGGGGGGTAGGAGGAGGGGCAGATGGACAGATAGACAAACCACAACAGATGCAAATTTTGATCCCCTAGAGTCACAGGTCATGAGTCTAGGAGTTTCCAGCTCTGTTTTAGGGGACGTGGTCTTCCCTTTTCTAGTTTATCTTTATGAGATAGATTTTCTTCTAATCCTTTAGCAGAACAACAGATTGAACTAAAAAAAATTTTTTTAGGCATGCATGGTGGTGCATACATTTGATTCTAACACTTGAGAGACAGAGGCTGGAGGAATCTCTGAGTTTGAGGCCAGCCTGGTCTATATAGTGAGTTCCAGGACAGCCAGGACTACACAGAGAAACCCTGTCTGGAAAAACCAAAAAAAGAAGAAGAAGATTTAGCTAAAAAGCAATAGAGACCAAGTAGAACATTACAAAGGAGTACCTAATCTTGAACAAAAAAAGACAGCTTCAAAATCCATCAGATAGGGGAAAATGTTAAGCAGAATATAACAAATTCACATGAAGGCAGATGGTCTGATAATTACCATCTGGTGCTGATGGTGTTGTTGGGTATTCACCAGAGAAGAATGCTCAGACACGGGTTTAAACCAATAGAAATTCTTTACTACCCAGCCAGTGACAGGATCCCAATGTAGCACTGAACCTTTCTCAGAGTGACCTTTTAAGTACAAAAACCATGTTCTGGATTGACATATTTCAGTTAACAAAAATGTTAGCCACAAGCAGAACTACAGAAGCCAAAAAGCAAGGTTAGAACATTTAGAGACTTTCCCAGAACTGTGGACTTCGATGGATTAGGTCTTTGTTTTCATTTTTGGCAGATGGTGATGTCTGCATGCTGAGTTTTACCACCTGAGTGGCATTTCTAACATGGAGTCAGTTGTGCTAAGGCACTTGGCTTCTCTGAGTTTCCAGTTTTCTCCATCTCAACAGAAGACACTTTAGCAGGATCTACCTCAAGGATGGTGGTAAGGGGCGGGGTGGGGTGGCCCAAGGTCTGACTTGCAAACAGCCATTCAACAACTGTTTCATAAGTTACAATCATAATTATTGAACTAAATAATGGAGAGATGGCCAGGTGTCATCTCTCCCATTGTGAGTTCAAGATCAGCTTGGGTACAAAGGGAGATAGAGAGAAGTGGGGGGAAGGAAAGAGGGAGCGACAGAGGGCCAGTTCTGTTTGTATGGAGTGAGTGAGTGAGGTCACGCACCGCTCTTTTCCTTTTGACACTCCATGGCCCTTGGAACTTTGATTCTGTAGGGAGAAAAGAAAAAATGCTGTAACTGGTTTTGCACACCCACATACTTTCCCTGCTCAACCTTTTCAGTGAGGGAGTAAGCTACTCATACACAATGGGCGGAAGGCCTCAGGCACAAACGGCCAGCCTGGCTGGGTTCTCTCTCATCATCTCTGTCCAGGAATCAGAGCAGAACTTACCTACTTACCAAGGAATGAATTCTCCATCACTGAAGAATTACCCCACAGGCAACTCAAAGCCCAGCTTGAGAGCTCCTCCAGCTCCCAAGGAGGGGCCTGGACTTGCCATTCTAACTTTGAGTGTTCATAGTTAAACAAGATCTAGGAAGGGACTGTGCCCATTTCTCAGATTTCTTCATTCCCATCCCCCACTACCACTCCTGACAAAGACCTGCACAATCCTCTATTGTTAAGGGTGTTGTTTGGCTCCAATCAGGTTCTAAGGAGACTGCACCTCCCCCACCTCCTGCTAAGATCAATCCCTGAGGTGCATGAATAGGGAGCAAACTGTCCCTGTTCAGGATGACAACTTCTAGGTGGACGGGCTTTTCTCTTGCCCTTTAACATAGAACCACAGATGTAGTGGCTTGGAAGAGCATGCATTTATTATCATATTGTTCCTATGGGCGGAGAGTCTGTACACAGCTTAACTGAACTGTCTGTATGTCTTACAAGGCCTCATCAGGTGCCTCCCCGATGGTTCTCTTCTAGAGTAAGGGGTTTCTTCCACTCTCAGTCACATTGTGGGTACAAGTCAGATGCTTCAAGTGGTAGGACAGGTCCCTGGCCACTTGTCAACTGAGATTTGCTTCCAAGTGTCTTTATCTGTCTCCCCCCCCCCAGCCCCCCACTCTGGTTTTTCAAGACAGACAGGGTTTCTCTGTGTAATAGCCCTGGCTGTCCTGGACTAGCTTTGGATTGTAGATCAAGCTAGCCTCAAACTCACAGAGATCCACCTGCATGCCTCTGCCTCCCAAGTGCTCGGATTAAAAGCTTGCTCTGCCACGCCGGTCTGCTCCAAAGTCTCTAGAGACATGGGTGTTTTTTTGCACCTTAGATATTGCCAAAGAACTTTCGAGTGCTTCTAACCCTTCCCCTCCGTGACAGCTCTGATGGCTTTATATAATCTCCTTATAGGATCACATAGGAGCCTCGCTGCCACGTCAGGCTCTGCCCACACTCAGGATGAAGGGGATATACACGGCGGGTACACCAAGGAATGGGAAGCTTGACAGTCACCTTTGTGTAAAGCCTGGCTGGCCAGAGGGCCCCTGGGGTCTGCCTGTCTCCCTACTCCCCAGAAATGGGGTTACACTCAATCCTACCTCTCAAAGGGCCAGAGGGAGGGCACCACTTTGCCACACCAGTGAACCCCCAAAACAATGGAAATTACAGTCCAGTCTCACCCCAACCCCTCCAACTCCCAGAAGCAAGGGAAATTCCAGTCCGATCTTATCCCAGTCCATCCAACTCATCAGTGCTCCTCAAGCCGTCCTAATGCTTGGTAAAACTGTTATATCTCCTTCTTCTTCTCTACGCTAGACTTTTCCTTGGGCGGTCCCTCCAGAGCATTTGGTTGCAAAATTTTTCCTTTCTTCACTACCTTACATTAGCACATCTGTCAAACTTTAATCAAGGGTGTGTGTGTGTGTGTGTGTGTGTGTGTGTGTGTGTTTTACAGGCATGTGTATATAGGTGTGCTCATCCATGCCTGTGAGAGTAAAGTCCGGGGATCAGTGTGTTGGGTGCCTCCCTCCACTTCCCCCACTCGTATCTCCATCATCATTATTTGAGACAGTGTCTCTGAGTGGATCTGGAGCTCACCATTTATGATAGCCTGGCTGGCCAGAGAGCCCCTGGGGTCTGCCTGTCTCCCTACTCCCCAGAAATGGGGTTACAAACTTGGACACCATTCCCAACTTTTATTTTGTTTTGCCATTTCCATGCATGTGTGTGTGTGTCTGTGTGTTATGCATGTGTCTGTGTGTGTGTGTGTGTGTGTGTGTGTGCATGTGTGCGTGTGTGTTAGAATCTGTATGTCTGTGTGTGTGCAGAGGTCTGAAGTTGATGTCAGGAACCATCCTCAATCATCCTTCCCCATTGTGCCACTGAGTCAGGTCTCTCAGTCAAACCCAGAGCTTGCTACCATAGTTATCATGGCTAGCCAGCATGCTCTGGGAATCCCATCTTGACTTTTGTGAGTGGAGCTACAAGTGAATCACCATGCCTACTGGGCAGTGACATGAATTCTTGGGACTCCAACTTGGGTCCTCTTGTTTAAGTGTCAGGCAACTGAACCACTGAGCCATCTTTGCAGCCCACACACAGATTTTACTTAGATGCTAGAATCTCTGTGCTAGCCCAGCAAGAATTTCACCTACCAAGTGTCTGCTCTGTTTTATCTACTTACATTTTGTCCTATGTCACTGCCACATTTTTTTAAAGCAATCAGGAGTTGAATGCAGGGCTTGGCTTATGCTAGACAAATCTTCCAGTGCTGAGCTACAGCCCGAGCTGTTTGAGTTTGTTTGGACAGAGTCTCATACGGACCAGGCTAGCCTCAGACTCAAACTGTTTATGTAACTGAAGATGACATTGAACTTCTGATCTTCCTGCTCCCAGATCTCAGATTCTGGGATAAGAAGTATTGGGTGCTGGGGCTCAAACCCAGGGCCTTGTGTGTGTTCACAACCACTCTACAACTGAGCTACATCCCCAACCTTCCGCTCCAGCTTTCTGTTTTTTTATTTTTGAGACAAAGTTGCCCTTAAACTCACACTGTAGCATAAGAAGGCCTTGACTTTATTACCTGTCTTCCTCATCCCCCTCAGTGGCTACAACTACAGCTACAAGGGCCAGAGCACAGTGTCCTAAGGATTCTGGTTTTCTAGTAAATACTGAATTCAAATAGCTAAGTCCTCCAGCTTTGGTTTTCTGCCTTTGTTTATTTTTAGGTTGTCTCTGCAATGAGGAGTCTTTTGTACTGCATTGTAAACTTTACTTTGGATGCTAGGGCTGAACCCTGAGCCTCACACACGCTAAGCATATGCTCTGCTACTTAGATATACCCCCCCACCCCGTCCTACCAGCATAAATGTTAGAATCTGCTTCACAATTTTTATTTAAGGCACATTGGGATTTTTGCTAGGATTATGCTGAGTAGATCATTCACGGGAGGAGGTGATGATACAAAATGTCGATTCTTCCAATCCATGAACATGGTTTGTCTCTCTACAAATATGTTAATTTTATCTCTTACCAAATATTTTCTGGGTTGTTTTTTTTTGGGGGGGTATGTAAGCCTTATAAGTTTTTATTTAATTTTATTTGCAGGTAATTAATACTGTGATGTTATTATAAATATATTTTTGATGCTACATGTACGCATGAGGGAACATAAGCAGGCATTTATGTATGCATCATGTGAAGACCAGAGACGTTAAAGCTGGGTGTCTTTCTCAGTCAGTCTTCCCTAGTCTTTGAAGCAGTCTCTCTTGATGAACCCAAGGCTTACCAATTTAGCTAGACTGAGTAGCCAGTGAGCCCTAGGGATCCTCCTGACTCTGCCTGTCCAGTGCTGGGATCACAAGAGCAGGCTGCTGTGCCTAGCTTCTGTTTCTTTTTTTTTTTTAAGATTTATTTATTTTATGTATGTGAGCACACTGTCACTGTCTTCAGACACAGCAGAAGTGGCCATCAGATCCCATACAGATGGTTGTGAGCCACCATGTGGTTGCTGGGAATTGAACTCAGGACCTCTGGCAGAGCAGTCAGTGCTCTTAACTGTTGAGCCATCTCTCCGGCCCTGTTTTTGTTTTTTAGCATAGGGACTTGGAATCAAATCCAGGTCATCATGCTTGCATAACAAGGTCTTTACCAACTGAGCCATCGCTCTAACTTTTGTACGTGGATATCGAGTTTTTAAATTATCTGATGATACTAACTTATGATAAGAAGAAAATACTACCCCAAAGACATCTATGTCTAATCCCCAGGGCCTATAAACATTACCTCACAGGCAAAGGAAACTAAGACTCGGCTGGAATCAAGTGGTTAATCCAATAACCTTACAATAAAGATCATTCTGTTATCTGGATAGCTCTGGCATAATCACAATGATCCATAACTGTGGATGATGGAGGTGGAAGTGTCAGAGTAATGGATGTGAGAAAGACAGCAAAAGGAGACCAGGAGCCTGGAGGGTTGTGTGGCCCACCTCCCCACCCCCCACCCCCCACCGCTCCACCACAAAGCACTGCCGCTTGGGGAGGCAGGATGCAGGGAGTTTGATTACACTTATCCTATGCCAAGCTGGGGAGGGTGTGGGCTGTAGGGTAGCACCCAGACACCGCTTGGTGGAGGGGTGAGGACACACAGTCTGAGATGTGGGAAAGCTCTCCACAGGGAGAGTCCTTGGCTTGACAGGTGACAGGCTTGGTGGTGGCTGTGGCTGGGAGTGCGGAGAGGCCTTCCACGGGAGATTAGACAGCCACTCTGTAGGCAAAGACCTTCTCCATGGCTCCCCACGTCAGAACTCTTATTGGCAATGCCCTCCAGGCCTCTAGGTACATCATTAGCATGGAGACTCTGTCAGGACTATGTGACCACAGGTCATGTCCCTTTTCCTATTGTCTTAGTCTGAGATGATAGGGATGTCTCATCTATATGTGGAAGGGCTTGGGGGTGTTGCCCTTACATGACTGTTGGCCACAAATCTATGCGGGGAGGAGGGGGAGCTGCAGGTACATGACAGAGGCCTGGTGCCTGGGAGCAGGTGAAGCTCCTACCATCCCTTCAGGGTTTCCAGGGTGTTAAACCTTTAGCTTGTCCAAGGACAAGACTCACAGTCCACGGCCCCACAGAAGTCAGTGAAGTAGGACATGTCATTAGATACAAGAACAGCCATGAAAACAGCCCCTCTCAGGGATATAGCTCTACAAGGTGTCTCCATACAATGCCAGGGGCTTATCTCAGCACTCAGTTCACAGAGGAAGAGAGCAAAGGATATGGAGCCAGCGATCAGGGCCAAAGCTGCTTTACCTTTGGCAATTCTGGCTTTAACTTTTTGCTATTCAGTGGCCAAAAGCCACTGGCTTCTAATAATTTGACTCTCCCTGGTAGCAGCAGGGGATTAAGAAAAAAGGTTTAGTTTTTCTCTGGCTTAAGGGCCCCTCCCTGGCTAAGCAAGAGGCTCTGAGTTCATTAACTCTTCATGAGCCAGTGAGAAATAAAAAGATAGAGAAAAAGTCATACATACACGTAGACACACACAAACACATAGATGTACACACCTACATACACACCTGCACACTTTGGCCAGGCCTGACCACCAGTCTCAACAATTCCACAAGTGTTCATGCATACTTACATATATATTCATATACCTACATAGGTATATGCATACATACATATAGACAAACACGTAAGTATATATATTTGGTGTATGGAGCCCCAAAAGCCACACATTATTTCTTCTCTCTGGCCTTCTTATACCTTCTTAGACAAAAGTTTCATATTAAGCTACCTCATAGATAAAATGTTACACAGACGGGGAGTTACAGGAGGATGTTGGTAGTAAGTTCAAAGCAGTGTTTCATTCTATAAGCTCATTATAAGTTCAAAGCAACAGTTTCACACGGCCTTGCTCTATCATAGTGCACACCTGTGACTTCATCCTTGGACCTGACCTAGAATGAATGTGTTTCCTTGATCACAGATCTGTCCCAGGCCCATTTCTCATCTTAGTGTAATTTATGAAAGCTCATTGTATTCTTTATTATGCAACCTTTACTTTCTATTCTAGGAGGAGGGAGCACATCCTATTCTTGATTCTAACTTTATTACATCTTTCTAGCAAAACAACTAAAACCATCTCCTTAAACTTTCTTCCTAAAATTATTTTAATCAAATCAGGAATTCTATAAAGTCATTAATTCATCCAGACAGCATTAATTTATGAAAGTTTATCTTCATGTTGACCTGCAGGACATTTGCCCAATAGGTTGGGCTGATGCCCAGGAGTCATTAGTCTATGTAATAATGATAGGAAAGGCATGTCAGCAGTGACAGGCAATCCTGGGATGAAGTCTCTGGAGCTGTTCCTCTCCAGGTTGCACACATCACAGCCATGCAGGATGGTGGGCCATCTCCAGGAAGCTCAGCTGTAGCCTTTCCTAGAAGGCTTCTGTCAACTCAACACCTCATTTCATACTTCTGACCACCAGACCTGTTAGATAAGGTTTCTAAGGCACTAGGCTTAAGACAGTTTGCTCCATTTGGAAATAGGTACAAGCAGAAGCAAAACTGATTAATATGTAGTAACCCGCAGTCAGCACCCTTGCTGAACTAACAATTCGGGAGCTATGAATTCCCTCATATCTCTATGTATATACATCTTATCTATAAACAAAGGCAGATTTTCTCCCTCCTTTTTGATATCTATTGTTTGGCTGGAACTCCTGTTCACCCACATAAACTGAGAAACCATATCTGCCCTTACAAAGAAAACTCTGGGCTAACATGCCATCATTCTTCATATCTGCATTTCTGGAAACTCACCCAAGAGTGCACACCCAGGGGCCTAGCTTTTGCCCATATATGGGCACAATCCCAGCTCCTGGCTGGCATGACACCACCCCTTGCCTAAGACTTATAAAACACCCGTTTCTTAGCCTAGCTGCATGATTTCCCAAGCCATAATCCTTGGAACCGACGAATCTGCCCAGGAGTAGCATCTAATAAACCTGCCTTTATTTTTAATCTGGTCTAATCTAGCCTATACTGCATCCTCAAAAAACCCGTTATCTATGTCTTTTATTTATTTTGTTGCTCAGCTGCAATGTCTAAAGCCTCATACAGTGCTGACTAAAAGTATTGAATGCAAAACTCCTTAACTTGTGCCTGACCTTAAGGGACATTTCCTGTTTCAACTTTTCTAAAATGATGTTGCTGAAGCCAGCAAGATGGCTCAGTGTGTAAAAGGTGCTTGCAGCCAACCCTATCTGAGTTCAACCCTGGAGACCCACATGGTGGGCAGAGAAAATGGACTCCTGCAACTTGTCCTCTGACCTCCACGCATTTATCATGGAGCATATTCACATAATTTATTTTTTAAAAGGTAATAGAAATTTGTTTTAAGCAATGACGTTACTATAGGTTCTTAGACCAAAAGGAGTATATGGTCTGCTGTTCGCTAGTTTTTCGAGGATTTATCATGAATAGTATTTTCTTTAAACATTTTTTACTTAAGGCATCTTTTCTTACATAGCTATGGAAACACTATGAAATTCACTGAAAACATCTTTCACTGATAATTATGATATTCACCCATCATGGTCATCAGGTCCTAGTTCTTCAGAGATGATTTACATTTATTTATGCCTGACACCACAAAAATTCTGTGTGTGTGAGAGAGAGAGAAGGAGAGAGAGAGAGGCAGACAGAGACAGAGAGACAGAGACAGAAGCAGAGACAGAAGCAGAGAGCACATTGCCTTGCTGCATATGTGGAGGTCACTGGACAGCCCTGACTATCAGTGCTTGCCTTCCATCTTGTTTGAGACAGGATCTCTGTTGTTCACTGTCCTGTATGGCAGGCAAGCTAGCACTCAAGCGTCCAGAGATTCCCCTGCCCATACCTCCCATCTCTTCCTAGAAGGACTAGGCTTATAGAAGTGTGCTACCATACCCAGCTTTATCTTGGTTCTGGGCATTCTAAGGTCCTCAGTCTTTCACAGAAAGCACTCTACCCACTAAGCCATCTCCCCACGTGTCTTAGTTAGGGTTTTGCTGCTGTGAACAGACACCATGACCAAGGCAACTCTTATAAGGACAACATTCAATTGAGGCTGGCTTACAGGTTCAGAAGTTCAGTCCATTATCATCAAGGTGGGAGCATGGGAGCATCTAGGCAGCAAAGGCACTGAAGGAGCTGAGAGTTCTAAATCTTTATCTTCAGGCCTCTAAGAGAAGACTCACTTCCAGGAAGCTAGGACTAGGGTATTAAAGGCCACACTCACAGTAACACACCTACTATGACGAGTCCACACCTCCTAATAGTGCCATTCCCTGGCCCAAGAATATACAAACCATCAGATTCCACACCCTAGCCTCTACAGGTTTGTTCAAACACATGAGTCTATGGGGCCATACCTACCTATAGCATAATAAAAAATACATTTAGTCCAACTTCAAAAGTCCCCATAGTCTATAGCAGTCTCAACAATGTTAAAAGTCCAAAATTTTTTCTGAGATTCATTCAGTCACTTACCTGTAATCCATTATAAAGCCAAAATCAAAAAGCAGATCACATACCTCCAAAGTCATTCAGGATATACACTACCATTCCAAAATGTGATAGTAAATACTGAACCAAACAAGACCAAAAACCAGCTGGGCAAACTCCAAACTGTGCATCTTCATGTCTGATGTCAAAGCTGTCTTCAGATCTCCAACTACTTTTCTCTTTGGTCTATGACCATGGACTATCTCTCTTCTATGGGGCCTGCTGTGGGGAACTGTCAACAACCTCTCTACGCATCCAGCCACAGAGGCCACCAACTCAAGCAAGTGAGCCAAGCCAGCCATGACCCAGCCAAGCGAGTTGCTGCTTGCTGCGACCAAGAGTCTCACCTCTGTGGGACACAGCCAGAGCTTCTCCCCTCCCCACTTCTGCTGTGGGTGGATCCAGCCCATATGCCCCGTCTAGGCCCTTCCACAGCCTCTCAGTGGTGCCTGAGAGCCCAAGGACCTAAGAACCAGTCTTTCCCGGACACCTCCTGGCCCAGGGACCCCCAACTCAAGAGCTCCGGCCCCCTCTGGGTCTCAGACTGTGCCCCCCCCCATCCCCCCCCCAGTGGAGTTCTGTGGCTTCTTACAGCCCAATGTCCACCTGGTGCCAGTGTGAGGTGAACACAGTCAAATTCCAGCGCCTCTGCCTCTCTGAGCCGTGGCCCTTGCCCCTTGTGGCAATAAACTCGGGACCCATAATTCAACTCACAGTACCCACACACACGCACACAACAACCCAACAAACTTCAACATTACAGCTTCTTGTTCTAATGTCTGGTATCCACACATGATCTTCTGGGCTCCTCCAAAGGGCTGGTGTCACTTCTCCAGCTCTGCCCTCAGAAGCACTCTAAGCTCAGGTTGATCCACTCCACTGCTGCTGCTGTTCTTGGTGATCAAATACATTGGGGTCTTCCACTACAAGTAGGCTTTGCCAATAGCCTTTCATATGCTCTTTTCATGGTGCCAAGCCTCAACTTCATTGCATGATGCCTTCAGTCCTGGGCCACCAACTGCAACTGAGGCCATACCTTACCAATGGCCTTCCATGGCCTCTCACAGTGCCAAGCCTCAGTTGCTCTCCATGACCCCTTCATACCTTCAAAACCAGTACTACCTGGGTGATTCTGACACATTATCAAGTCTGGCTGTAGCACAGGGTACAACCTTGGCTATCTCTGGAACACAGCTTCTTTATGCTCTCAGAAAACACTTCCCAGATTTCACCTCAGTGATGGTGATCTCTTCTTAATCACTGCTAATTCCTTAGCTCCAGCTAACAGGCATCAATTGTCTCAGTAGTCCCTTCTATTTTTGACTCTAAAGCCAGAGCCACGTGGCCCAAGCTGCTGAGCTCTGCTGCTTGCTGGGGCTGGAACATGGACCCCCTTTTCTATTACATTATCACCAGCTTTCTGCTTTTCAATTTTTTCACTGCCTAAGTTTGGCTGTCCTGGAACTTGCTCTGTAGATTGACCTTGAACTCAGATATCTGCATGGCTCTATCTCCTGAATGCTGGAATCAGAGGTGTGTACACCTGGACTTAAGCTTTTCTTCACCTAGAACTTGATCTGTCTCAGGGTGGTCTTGAACTCAGAGATCTGCTTGCCTCTGTCTCCTCAGATTAAAGGTGTGTACCACCATGCCTGAACCAAAGGTTTTCATGGACACTATTCAAGATCTGGATAAAAACCTGTGTCTTTCAACCTCAAGATCTGGATCACAAGTGTGCCTTCCATTTCTGGAATATAGTTACTTCCAGATTAAAAGTCCAAATGAGGCCAGGCGGTGGTGGCGCACGCCTTTGATCCCAGCACTTGGGAGGCAGAGGCAGGCGGATTTCTGAGTTCGAGGCCAGTCTGGTCTACAGAGTGAGTTCCAGGACTACACAGAGAAACAACAACAACAAAAAAAAAAGTCCAAATGAAAACAACAACCAGGTAATAATGCCTAACATGACATAGCTATTCCTTGTTCAAATGCAAGTACATAAACAATAAGCTTAGGTGGGTGGGATCTTGCCCGGAGGTCACCACTCTCTTAATAAATGTATCTCCTTGAACACAGGATTCAGCTCTTTGCACTTTATTAGTTGAACCACACATTTTGTATTTTTTCTGTCTAAATGTGCTCTGCTTCATCAGAACGCTCTTCATGAGGCTAAAGCGCAGCACAGGGTCTAGACTGGCAGCTTTGAGACCTCCTTCGTCAATGCAATGAATTTGACAGACTCTTCAGACAAGGGCAGAAAATAGCTACATTCTTCACCAAAATGACACAAGAACAGTCTCTTGGCCACATTCTTTTCCTCTGAAACCTCTAGAGCCAGGCTTTCCACAGTTCAAATTACCCTCAGCAACAAACTCTACTATATTCCTACTAGAAGTGTCCTCTAAACTCCACTTACAGCATTCCATGGTTTTCCAAATCCAGAGTCCCCAAATCCACATTCTTCCAAACAAAAACTTGATCAGGCCTATCATGGCAATACTCCAGTCCCTGGGACCAACTTCTGTCTCAGCTAGGGTTTCCAACGCTGTGAAGAGACCATGATCAAGGCAACTCTTTTTTTTGGGGGGGGGGGGTTTAGGGGTGGTTGTTTGTTTGTTTGTTTTTTTGAGACAGGGTTTTTTTTTTTATAGCCCTGGGCTATCCTGGAACTCACTCTGTAGACCAGGCTGGCCTCGAACTCAGAAATCCGCCTGCCTCTGCCTCCCAAGTGCTGGGATCAAAGGCGTGCGCCACCACTGCCCGGCCAAGGCAACTCTTATAAAGAACATTTCATTAGAGCTAGCTTACAGGTTCAGAGGTTCAGTCCTTTATCATCAAGGTAGGAAGCATGGCAGCATCCAGGCAGGCATGGATCTGGGGGAGCTGAGAGTTCTACTTCTTATTCCAAAGTCAAACAGGAGAAGGTTGGCTCCCACATGCTTAGGAGGAAGGTCTCAAATCCCACCCCCACAATGACACACTTCCTCCAACAAGGTCACTCCTCCGAATAGTGCCACTCCCAGGGCCAAACACATTCAAACCACCACATCCACAAAGACCATAATTTATACCAAAATTAGACGGGTGTCAAGGTCACCTTAAGACAGTCATTTCTAGAAGAGCATAGTAATTATTGTAGACAGAACATGCCAGTTATTTTTCACTTATTTCTTTTCTAGTTATTTTAGTTTACTTTATTTTGTTTAATACAACTGAACATTGTGAGAAGGCTAGGCTGATTCCATGACAGACTTCAAACTGGCAGTTAAGAAGACTATGCATAATAACTGGACAAGTCCAGGCAAGCCCAAACAAGTCAATTACTAATAGAAAAAAAAAAATTCCAGGCTCCAGCCTTCATGCCCCAGGTTCCGGAATGCTTAGAGATACAGTAAGATAAAGCTCATCTACCCCAGAATTCCAATGAGCTTTAAATCTGGCCTGCTAGCTCACTTGATTGTCTCTCTATCTTGGTAATGGGGAGACCCCAGCATGCTGGACTTCTGAAGAATAAAACACTCTGCACTTATATACTATTTGAGTCTGGGGTGTCATTCATGGACCCTTACACATGGTCAAAGCCATGAAAATCTCAAATGTGTTGCCAACACAGACATGACCTCTGTGGGGGATGGGCTCAGAGGGCTGAGAACTATCTAAGCAAACACAAAATGGAGTCAGAACAAGATGAGGTTGTCGCTGGGCAGTGGTGGCGCACACTTTTAATCCCAGCACTTGGGAGGCAGAGACAGGCAGATTTCTGAGTTCAAGGCCAGCCTGGTCTACAGAGTGAGTTCCAGGACAGCCAGGGCTACACAGAGAAACCCTGTCTCGAAAAACATTAAAAAAAAAAAAAAAAAAAAAAAGATGAGGTTGTCTTAGTCGTTCAGAAGCAAAAGGAAACAGGCTGTATGGAAAGGAGTTTGGGTTTTGTTAATGACATTTAAATAGTGAGATGTCTCCCAGCCTGTGTATTGAAAGAGTGTTACTTCAATTAAGGAGTGAATCGTGATGATTTAGCAAGTAGTAGTGGAAGTGAAGGGAATAAGTTCAACATAAATTCACAAAGTTCAAAGAGAAGGATTTTCTGATGAAGGCATTGAAACAGAGGAGTCAGAGTAGTGCCTCAGTTTCTCTAACTTGATCAACAGCAGTCAGTCACCCAATAGTGATAAGTGCATGCCAACTCTGTGCTTGGCGCTGGGGTACAATACCAGGGAACAAGTCGACCCTGGAGTCCAGAAGGAAAGACAGACCATTAGACGGAATAAGGAAGCCTAGTAAAAGGAGGTAATTCAAGGCACTCTGCTGGTAGACACGCATTCTGAAAAGTTGAACCATGAGATAAGAAGCAGTTTGGAGCCAGAATGTTGGGTTCTAAGAAGACTTCTTTAGATCTCATTTTTCCTGGTCTTAAACTCAGAGTTGGCCTGTTTCAGTCTCACTTGAGGTTCAGATAGCACTGGGCTTGGAAAAGCCACTAAACGGAGCTTTTTGGGTAGATGGATAGATGTACGGAAGAATCAACGGACGGACAGACAAACGGGGGATGAAAGAATCTCTAATGGTTTCTGTAAGTCAGGAAAGTATCTAGGGGCCACAGAAATTACTGGGTTCAATTTAGAATCTAGACTCAGTAAATTCCCGCCAGCACAGGGCTCTCGCGGAGCGTGTTTATGTGGCGCACGGCATGTCGGGAATTGCAGCCCTAAGAAAGTTCAGAGTGTTCTTTTTTTTTTTTTTTTAATCCTCCTAATAACTGCACCCAGACTTCCCCTTCTGAATCCCTCCTCGGTTTCCTTTCCTCTAAGAACAATCGAAATCATCGGATTGGTGTTAGTCCTACCTTTTGTCGCGACATGACTTGGGCCCAAACCAAACCACCACGGGCGCCCTAGAAAGCTTGTGCGTCTCGTTGCTACGACAACAAAAGGAGGTGTCCGGATCCGCAGGTCTGATTGGATGACAGCGATCTGTTTGGATGACTCGCCTTTAAGCCTTATTGGTTCCCTCTGACTCGAGGCTCTTAGAAGTGTTGCTCAGATCGGTCGACCGCCTCAACCTTTCTCTCTTGGCGCCACTTCCCTCCCGGCGTGGGGGTACACTTGGCTAGAAGCTGACTGCCCGCCACAGTACTTACTATTCTGCTGTCCAGCTACACTCCCTCTACCCATCTAGAAGCACTGCATTTGAAAAATGGTCACTTTTTTTTTTTTTTTAATTAGTCCTCTAATCTGACTGAAGGAAGTTTCCTCACCAGGTCGCCTGATTATTTGTTCCCCCACACCCGGGAAGCATCACTCTCTCTCCCTCCGTCTCTCCCTCCATCCTTCTCTTGCTTCTCCCTCCCCACCCCCAGTCTGTCTCTTTTTCTTAATTTGGGTTTGGATTTGTTGTTGTTTGAAACAGGATCACAAGTTACTCAGGCAATTCTCAAACTCGCTTCACCAAGGATAGCTTCGAACTCCTATACCTTTGCCCGACACCACACCTCCACTTCTGGCTCTATCACTTTCTCTAACCTTTAAGCACCCTGGCAGAGGCATTTTTTTGGGGGGGGGGAGTAAAGGCAGAAGGATTCAAAAGCATCCTTGGCTAGAGACTGAGTTTAAGGCCAACCAGTATGGCATAAAACCCCTCCTCAAAAACAAAAACAAACAAAAATCAGCTAGTTATCATTTATAATCAACCTGGTTTTGCGTCCGTGGTACTAGAGATTGAGCTACAGCTCCCTGTATAACAGGCAAGCACTGTACAACTGAGCTACAGCCCACACAGAAAATAATACTTTTTGTTTTAAACACAGTGACTCATTGTGTAGCACTGGCTGTCCTGGAATGCACCATGTCAACCATGCTGGCCCCAAACTCAGAGATCTTCCTGCCTCTGCCTCCACCTCTGGGGGTGGGGGGTTGGGATCTGGGATCAAAGGCATAGCCAGAGACTGGTAATAATTCTTAAGTATCAGTTGTTGCCAGAGCTAACCCCCACACCTAGTTGTTTGCCAGAGCTAACCCCCACACCTGCTGTAGCATCATGTTCTGGTGCCCGCCTCACATTGTCCCTCTCAAGTCACTCTTTGCCTGAGCACTTGGAACGGACATTCCACAATCTCCCTCCACCCCCACGGGCAGCCTTCCCAAGCTCATCCAACCCACTCTGTGACCCTTTTCTTCCCTTGTAGTCTCCAATCTGTTTCAGCTGATGGTTTGGTTGTTGCTCCCCAACCCTGCTTTCTGAAGTCCACCCATCATAGGTTCGCTCACTGATAGCTCTTCTCACCCCTCTGCCCTAACTTCAGCTTGTACGTTGTCTCAGAACTTCTCTAGCCCTCTATTGTTCCATTCTGGAAAAATTCTTCTAAATCCTTAGTATCTCCTCCCATAAGCACCTATAAAGGAGAAGAAAAAAAAAGACTACTTATGTATTTTCTACTGTGCCTAGCATTTGGCAGCTGGCTAACACTGTCTAGTGACGACATGAATGAATGAGAAAATATCAGTTAAACAGATAGCTACCATCTGAGAGAGCAGAATACAAAGCTCCAGACTAAATTATGTCCAAGATAATTGAGAACAAGTACTCAAATATTTATATATACATATTCACAATAGCAAGATTCACAATGACCCCCAAGTGGAGACAACCTGAATGTCCATCCAGAGACAAATCAGTTACAGTAGATACATAGATACATATAATCAAATGTTACTCAGCCATAAAGAGGCATGGCAGACTGAGACACTCTAATGCTGATGTGTGGATGAACCCGAAAAGACATGCTAAGGAGAAGAAGACACATAGAAGAACATAGTGTGTGTGTGTGTGTGTGTGTGTGGCAAGGGTACTTAAACAACTCTCACAAAACATTAAGGAAAAGAGGGCCCCACCCTGGCTTCCACAAAAGAAAAATGTGCAAAAGATAACTCATCAGTTGTTTTTGCTGCTGTGGTTTGAGAAAGGAAGGATTTACTTCCTTTCTGCACCGAGGGCACTGTGCCGCACACTGGAGCAGGGGTGTTGACAAGAGTGGAAGGCTCAGTCCCTTCTGCACATGCTGCCCTGGGTAACAGCCCATGGAATGGCACCACCTTTTCTTCAGATGAGTCTTAGTCAACTAACTTAATATAGAAAATTCCTCAAGGGTAACCCTAGTTTGTCTCCCTAGTGGTTCTAGATCCTGTCAAGGAGACAAGAGAATACATCAGAGACAGGAACAGGGGATTTTCTGCAGAAGAAACTCTAATGTGTTGGGAATGGTGCTTCACAATATGGGATCGGATCCTAGCACTTGAGGAGTAGAGGCAGGAGAATTATTGCACGCTTGAGTACCACCTGGCTGTACATTGAATTCCAGGCTATCTGGGGCTACATATTGAGACCTGGTCTGGAAAAAAAATGAGGAAGAGTGGGAAGATAAACAAGAGAGAAGGGAAGGGAGGGTAAAGGGATAGAAGAAGGAAGGAAAGACAAAAAAAACTAGAAAATCTAACTGCAAACCGTCTGAGAATTAACACAATTATGAATTCTGATTTTAAATATATGAGTTACATTTTAAAAAGCAGCGTTGGGTGTTGGCTCCTGAGTTAACCCAAACTAGGAAGGAACCACTGTAAGCTAACTTCATTTACTCGATCCTGTGCATACTCAAGGTCAAGGCCATTAAAGAAATGTGCCTTGCTGGGCAGTGGAGGCGCACGCCTTTAATCCCAGCACTTGGGAGTCAGAGGCAGGCGGATTTCTGAGTTCGAGGCCAGCCTGGTGTATAGAGTGAGATCCAGGACAGCCAGGACTATACAGAGAAACCCTGTCTCGAAAAAAAACAAACAAAAAAAAGAAAGAAAGAAAGAAAGAAAGAAAGAAAGAAAGAAAGAAAGAAAGAAAGAAAGAAAGAGAAAGAAATGTGCCCTTTGGAGATTAACTGAGGCTGCTGAAGCAAGAGACTTTGATGCTTTTGTACTACCAAGTTTTGTGAGGCTGCATTTGCATGGCATGCTGCTCACAAGGTGCCCATGAATCTACCATGTGACGTCCAGAATGATCAAATTCCTATCCCAACTTAGACCTGCTGATGCTGCCCCAACCCCTCCACCAAAGCCCATATAAAGAGCCAGATTCTTCTTTTAAAATCTTATTTATTTTTAATTATTCATATATGCAACGGGAGTATGTGCACATGTGTGTGCAGGTATCCGTAAAGTCCAGAGCGTGTTGGATCTCCTGGAACTGGAGTTACAAGTGCCAGTGGGCTGCCATGTGGGTGCTGGGAACAAAACCTGGATACTCTTTTTCGAGACAGAGTTTCTCTGTGTAGTCCTGGCTGTCCTGGAACTCACTCTGTAGACCAGGCTGGCCTCAAACTCAGAAATCCACCTGCCTCTGCCTCCCAAGTGCTGGGATTAAAGGCGTGTGCTACCACTGCCCAGCTAACAGTTGGATTCTTAAGGACAGAAAAAAACATCTTCTGGGGGAAATTAAATGAAAATTACACATAAAAGATAAAAATAATAAAATCAACCAGTGTCGTTGAAAGGCCATGTGTTGGTGAGGCCTGGGGGCGGGAATCTCTGTGTGCTGCTGATTGACTTGGACATGTTGAGAGTGACCCAGAAGCTCCCATCAGGAAGGAGATACAATGCACTGGGCTTGGAGAGAAAGGAGCTGAGACAAACTGCCCTTTAAGAGACAGTCTTATTGGCCGGGCAGTGGTGGTGCACGCCTTTAATCCCAGCACTTGGGAGGCAGAGGCAGGCGGATTTCTGAGTTCGAGGCCAGCCTGGTCTACAGAGTGAGTTCAAGGACAGCCAGAGCTACACAGAGAAACCCTGTCTCGAAAAACAAAACAAACAAACAACAAAAACAACAAAGAGACAGTCTTATTAACAAGGTGGAAGTGTGGGGTGTCTTCAGTACCACACAAAGAGGGTGCCCATACACACTTTAAGGTTTTCAGGGCAAGCAGAAGGTCCCAGGCTGGGAATTGGCAGATTGGTTAGTGAGATGTGGTAAGTAGTCTACGAAGCATGCTTGCCATCGAGTAGCCTGACTGTACCCCCAAGATCGTGGTGGCAGGAAAGACTGTAGGATCACAGGCCACCGTGCCAGCCACCTCCAGCAGTTGTACTTTTGTAGAGAGAGTGAGATAGCAAGGGGGCATGACCTACTTATTCCGATAAGAAGTGTCTGGAAAATATGTACTCTAACACCTATGACTTGTCCCTGGCACCGTGACAGTGGTCATCGTGATCACCTGGGTACTTTAAATAAGTCACCTCATCTGTTCACACTACAAACCTAGAGTTTTTTCTGCCCTCCGGTTTGTAGATGAGGAAGAAGAGGCTCAAAGACTTGAAGGAACGTACTCAAGAGCACAGTAGACGCCACCAGACTGTGGGATGATCTCTCCTGATAGCAACAGAGAGTTTCTGATTGCTACTTATAACTCCCACACACTGGGTAACTTAAAAATCTCAGGAACGTGTTATCTTAAGGTTCTGGGAAGAACCCGGAACGGGTCTCACTGGATCAATTAAGGTATCCACTTAGCCGATTTCTCTCTGGTAGCTATACATAAAATAATTCTGCTGCCTTGAAGTTTCCACCAGCAACTCCGGAAGTCTCTGGTGTGTGAGTTGAGCAGCCTCCACTCTAAGGAAATACACTGGAGAGTGACACACCTGAGTCCCTCCCCACCACTTCCTCCCCCCTCTTATTAGAGGTTCTCCCTCCCCCACGTGTTACCTTCCAAGCACAGCTATCTAGACTGGACTATATGTCCAAAGACTTCAGCGATCTTTTAAGTGTGTTTTAAATCTTTTCAAGGAATCTACCCCTGACACAGATGCTCTATTGACCACTCACTGTCCCTGTCCACCTTCAAAACTAGAACCCCTTATGGCCCCTACTTCTGTCCTATGTCCATCTAACCCAGTCACCTTCCATGTCACCTGTGAGAACACTAGACTGGTGATTTCACTGGACACTCCAGCATCCTTCCACCTCATGACAGTTGACTAGTGCCTTTAATCGCCCTACAGCTTTAACATCCCCCCACATCGCCCTACAACCTTACCCCGCCCATCCTATGTAACACAACCCACTCAGAGTCGACAGCAATCAGCATGTGGACATCTGTAAGAACAAGCGTTTTGCTTACCATGGTGAGACATGGACTATTTTCCAGGGAGACTCATGTTTTAGCAGAATTTTTGTAAAATAGTCACCTCATGATTTATTTAAGAAAGTTGTGGCTGGGCAGGGGTGGTACACGCCTTTAATCCCAGCACTTGCGAGGCAGAGGCAGGCAGATTTCTGAGTTCGAGGACAGTCTGGTCTACAGAGTGAGTTCCAAGACAGCCAGGGCTACACAGAGAAACCCTGTCCCCAAAACCCTGGGCTTCGAGATAGCTAGCCCTTGCAGAGCAAAGAGCTCAAAGCTATTAAATGTGTGATGTCTAATAACTACTTCATTTTTCTCTTCAGGGCTTTTACCCTGGCAGAAGTCTCTTGCTCCTATGACTTGATCATTCCCTCTGAGTCAGGACACAAAGGGCAACTGGGGCTGATCCTTTATAGATGAAATAAACTAAGAAAATAGGGTCACAGAGTGACTAATTCCTAGGGCTCAGCTCTCTCACACCCCTGTCCCCTGGGCTGTGTGTGTTTGAGACAAGATTTCATAGAGTCTAGGCTGGCTCAGGTTCTCAAGATAGCCAAGACTGAACTTGAACTCCTGATCCTCCTTCGTCTGTCTTCTGAATGCTGTGGTTAAAGGTGCACACGCTCACACTCCGTTTGCTAGCATCTCTTTTCTCTTTCCCCCCATTTATTCATTTATTCACTTTACAGCAGGATTGAAGCGCCTCCTCCCTCCTCTCCTCCCTGTTCTCCTCCTAAGTCCCTTCCCCACATGGGTACCCATCTATCCTGGTACATCAAGTCACAGCAGGACTAAGTGCATCCTGTCCCACTGAGGCCCAACAAGGGATCCCCACTAAGGGAAAGGGGTCCAGAGGCCCATAACAGAGTCAGAGACAGCCCCTGCTCCTATTGTTAGGGGAACCATATGAGGAACAAATTTCATACCTGCTACATACGTGTAAGGGAGCTAGGTCCAGCCCATGCATGCTCTTTGTCTGGTGGCTCAGGCTCTGTGAGGCCCCCATGAGCCAGGTTAGTTTACTCTGTAGGTCTTCTTGTAGTGCCTTTGACACTCAGGGTTCCTCATTCCTTCCCTACACTTTTCCAAAAGACTCCCTGAGCTCTGCCTTGTTTGGCTGTGGGTCTCTGCATTTGTTTCCATCAGCTGGTAGATGAAGCCTCTCGGAAGACAATTATGCTAGCATAACTGTCTGTAAGCAGGGCAGAGTGTCATTAATAGTGTCGGGGGTTGGCCCCCTCTCATGGGATGGGTCTCAGTTTTGTCCAGGCATCTGTTGGCCTTTCCCTCAGTCTCCGCTCCATCTTTATCCTTGCACTTCTTCAAGGCAGGACAAATCTTGGGTAGAAAGTTTTGTGGGTAGATTACTGTCCCCTCCCTTCACTGGAAGACCCACCTGGCTGCAGGAGGTGGACACGGGGCAAGGGAACAGTTCTCCATCACTGGTGGCTATGCAAACCTGTGCAGCCACTTTGGAAAGCAACTTGTCAGTTTCTCAGAAAACTGGGAATAGATCTATCTCAAGACCCAGCTATACCACTCCTGGGCATATACCCAAAAAATGTGTCGTGATACCATAAGAACATTTGCTCGACTATGCTCATAGCAGCTTTATTCAAAACAGCCAGAAACTGGAAACAACCTACATGTCCCTCGAGAATGGATAAAGAAAATATGGTACATTTACACAGTGGAATACTACTCAGCTATTTAAAAAACAGGGACATCATGAAATTTGCAGGCAAACGGCTGGAACTAGAAAAAAATCATTCTGAATGAGGGAACCCAGACTCAGAAAGACACTCATGGTATGTGCTCACTTATAAGTGGATACTAGCCATAAAGTACAGCGTAACCATGCTACAATCCACAAACCAAAGAAGCTAAGCAACAAGGAGGCTCTAAGGGAGGATGCTTGAATCTCTCTCAGAGGGGAAATAAAGTAGACATCTGAAGTAGATGGAGGGAGGAAACTGGGTGGGAGGGCTGAGAAAGAGAAGAGAGCTCGGTGGCAGGAAGCTCTAAGATGGGGGAGACTCCAGGGAGTCTTTGGAGGTGACCCTAGCTGAGACTCCTAGCAGCAGGGGATACGGAGCCTGAAGAGAGGAGTATTTCTTTTTGCCTTCAGGGACCAGGCCTTCTGGAGATTCAAGTCAACATCAGCATATCTTTGGTGTAACTTTCCACCTATAACTTGACATCCAATAACCACATGTTGAATTATTGATGTTTTTCTTCCTGTGGCAGAGATAATGATTTTTCAAGTCAGGGAACCTAGGAGTCCCTTCCTTGCTTACCCAGCTCTGTTTGCATAGCCTGCCAGCCACACTCTTAGATATTCACACACAGTGAGTGCCTCCCCTTCGGTGTCTGCTCCATCCCAAGCTGTCTCCCATCCAACCAGGTGCAGTAGCCTCCTTGATGACTTCAACAGGGGAACACAGTGCGGGACTTAAATCCTTAAACCAGATGTCAGGCCCTTGGTTAAAGTCTCCCTTTGGCTTTCTATTCCATGGAGGAGAGAGCTATGTTAAGCCCGCTTGTGCCATGGAGGGTCCTTTGCACTCTTCAGCCTTTCTCATGCCTCTGCCTCAGTTCCCTGTGCTGCAGCTGTATCTGCTCTGTCCACAGGCCACACTCTCACAGTGCAGGCCTCTGCATTGCTGGCTTCTGTCCTCCTCTACTCTTGCAATGGCTACCCCAGCTCTCAGCTCAACTGTCGCCACACAGAGAGAGGTTTTCTCGACCACCCTGCTTTGTTTTCTTTGTGGCCACCTGCGACCTTTGGTAAATGGATTATTTGTTCCTTGTTTTCCTTGGCCTTCTCGCCCAGATCTAGGACGTGTGATATGCTGATACTGGCCCCTGAACGCTTCCAGCATCTGCTGTATAGATGATCTGAGTTGAGGTAAGTCAGAAGTAGAAGTCAGACAGTGTCATGGAAAGATCATAAAACTCATCATTAATAATCTCTAAACACTGACCAAATGCTAAAATGATAGTATCTGAATAAACTGAATTAAATCAAAATATGGTCAACAATTAATTTGCATCTCTTGTTTTCATGGGAATACTAGAAAGATTTCATTTAAGCATGCATGTATTCTGTACCTCGTGGGAGGGACTAAGGCAGGGCCTCTTAAATGTTTGTAACCTCCATCCTTTTTTGGTTTTGGTTTCTTTGTTTCTGAGACAGGGTTTCTTGTAGCCCAGAATGGCCTTGAGCTTGCCCTTCTGATCCTCCCACCTCTGCCTCCCGAGTGCTAGAGATGACAAGAAGTTACAGGACTGCTGGGGTTCAAACCCCGGGGTTCATGCATGTCAGGCAAACACTGCCAGCTGAGCTGTATCCAGCCACTTTTCACTTATTTTCAAAATAACCCCTGGATATATACGTGTATAAAATAGATATGCAAATCAAACATTTACTGATAATAAATCATAAGAGAATTTATTTTAAAATAACTTTTCATCTACATGTAATTTTCTCACACCTATAAAGGCTCTAGCAAGTTTGCATCCTAATAAGATGATGTACTCACTTAATTTCTGCATAAGGAACTAAATCTTGGCTGAATATTTGATACCGCAGGGTGTTTTTCAGGGCTGATATTTTAATTTTATAATCATCAGTTCGGGGAATACCACTTTTCATAGACATACAGCACAAATGTCAGAAGGTGTTGAAAATTCTGTCCGAATCCCTACCCCAAATTCACGTATGAACTCAGCAACTCAACAGCATTTAAAACAGCAACAAAATACCAAACGTTTCAATATAACAAAATTGGAAGATATTTTAGTGAGGAATGAGGGCATGAGAACATTGAATCTTTCCCACACCCCCATAATTAGAAGTAATTTGTACAGTAAAACACTGCAGTTCATAACACCAGAGTCTCAAATCTGGGCTAAGGCGTCAGGTAGAGTCCATGTGTGGTGTGTACCTGCCAGCATGCTCAGGGCAGAGTGTGTGTGCTGGAGATTTAAAGCCAAGAAACACTCCAGACTCTCTGCGTGTTTAGTTTTGAAATTAGGCATTGCATGTTTAGAAACCTTTTACACAAAGTTTTCACAACCATCACACAGTCAGTTTGGGCCAATGCCCCCCACTGAGAAAGCTGAGTTCCAGCCTGCTAGCTAAGGGAGGTAAGAATCGCCTCTATCTTACCCCGGGACTGTGTCCCTAGGACCTACTGCTCACTAAATATTTGCTGAATAATTTGGGTTTTATGAAAACAGAGTGTTGAGCCCAGCACCCCATAGACACTGTGAACTCAAGGAAGGGAGACTTGTGAAGAATGGCTTTCTTTTTCTCCAGTTACAGCTGAAACGGACTCTCTGTCCTGCTTGAGTGGACACTCCCCTGCGATCTCTTGGATAGAAGGACAGGGACGATGTCCACAAGAACAAAGCAGACCCAGCTGTTTCCATTCAGTACCCACAGCAGGTGACTGGGCTCCTTTATTTTACATGCTTAATGCAGACAGTGTCAGCTGAAGCCACGTGGAGACCTCGGATCGTCCAACAAGTCAAGTGTGCCATGGGCTTGAACTAGGGACATCTTATTGCAGTTTTCTGAGCCAGGATCCAGGTGTCTGGAACCTTTCTACACCACCCTTTCCCCCACATTTACCCCTGTTTCTTCAGGCTTCTAATGACAGTTATACCTGGTCCAAGTAGAATTACCCACGTGGTTACATACTCCCTGAGAACCAGAGTACAGGGGAGGATGGCTAGGAGGGAGGACGGCTGAGAGAACGTAGAGTGATGGATGAATGGATGGGAGGGAGAGGTGAGAGATGGGTGAATGAGTGGACTGACACGTAAATGGATTGAAGGAAAGATGGATGATGGATGGATGGAAGGTGAACGGATGGGTAAGTGGATAGAACGGATGAGTAGACACTAATAGTGGGATGAGCTAGAAAGGAGGGGGAAGGCTACTAGGGTGGTTGCATGGGCTGGGGAGGAAATTTTTCTGTTTTCTTGTTGCAAACAGAAGCCTTTGGCACTAAAGTGACCCAGGCTGGAGAAGCTAGATGCTTTGCCCCCAGCCTCAGACAGGTGCGAGCACAGCCTCAAGCTGGGTGTCTGCACCCCGCTGGGGGAGACCCACCCGCCCTAAACTCGGCGCCTGACGGTGCCAGGGTGGGGGGAGCGCCCCGCCCCCACCTCCGGAGGTGGCGTCCCACGCAGCCGCAACAAGCTGCCGTTGTCCCGCGGGCCGTGGGCCCCGCACACTGGGGCTTTGTCCGGCCCCCCGCCAAGGCCCACGGGGGAGGGGGCCCCACATGACCGAAGGGGTAGGAGGAGCCTGCGGCGGCGGCGGCGGCGGTGGCGGCGGCAGCGGCTCCCTCCATCACTTCCCTCCGGGGCCGGGGGTCGGCGGGCGGTGGCGGCGGCGGCTGGACAGAGCTGAGCAGGGTCGCAGACGCCAGGCCCCTGGTTCCCCATCAGGCTACAGGCTCCGGGCCTGGGCCAGTCCGGCAGCTGTGAACCTAGCGCTTTCCAGGCGCCGAGCTGGGGGTGCGCCTCGCCACTCTACCTCAGGATCATGGGGAATGGCATGACCAAGGTAGGGGGAACCCCCGCAGTGCCGGACGCCCCCCCCCCCCGCACAGGTCTCTGACCTTCTTTCTGCTCCCACACCCGAGATGTCTACCACATCGCTGTCACTCTGCCCTCCAGACTGCATTTCCTTGCCTTTCTGTCTCTGTCCTCTGTGCGGACTCTGACTCTTGCTGTGCCTTTCGCTTGTCTCTCTCTTTCTCTCTCTCTCTCTCTCTCTCTCTCTCTCTCTCTCTCTCTCTCTCTCTTTCTCTCTCTCGTTCGTGTGTGTGGTGTGGGGTGTGTGTGTGTGTGTGGCATGTGGCATGTGGCATGTGTGTGGTGTGTGTGTGGTGTGTGTGTGTGTGTGTGTGTGTGTGTGTGTGCTGTCTGTCTGACTCCTGTGTCTGTGTGATTCCTGGACTCTGAACCCTCTCTCTATCCCTCCAGCTCTGCTCTTATGGCCTTCCACCTGTGCCTGCCTCGGTCCACTCTGTCCGGGTCTCACTCAGTGCTCCTCCCTGATCTCTACCTGGGACTTCCTACTCATCCCTAGTCTTCTTTCTACCTGTCCCCAGGCTGACCTCCCTGGCCCTTCCTGTTCTTGCATCTTTCCCAGAGCCCCAGACCCCTCACGCCGCACCCAGACCTATCAGGGAGATGGGTTCCTGAGGTCCAAGCACCAAAAGAGAAGAGCTGCGGGGGTGGGGGGCAGCTACCATGGGTGGGAAGGGGTGCAGGCTGCCCCCTGACCCCTGCTGTCCTTCCTCCAGGTACTTCCTGGACTCTACCTTGGAAACTTCATTGGTGAGCACTGCCCACTCTGTCCCAAGGCCATGGCATATGTCCCAGGCCTGTGTCCACTATTCATGCTCCAGCCCACACAACTTAGATGCTTTCAAGAATGGAGTGTGGGGGAGGGAGGGTGCCAGGCTGGGAGGAGAAAGGATTCTTCATGAAGGATTAGGGGTGCAAGGGTTGGCCACCGTCCCCAGACTGGAGAGAGCACTTCCAATTCAGCCTCCCTCCCAAGGTTCACCAACAGGTTAAAGGCCCACACAAAGGAGGGCCTTGGTTCTGAGCTTCGCCCACCTCCTCAGCACAAAGCCCAGCAGCCCAGAAGATTTCTTCCATTAGGTTTTTGTTGAGGTCTGCCTAGAGGTATGACTTCCCTTAGTGGGAAGCTGTGAATTCTCTGGAGAGGAGCTGGACCATCAGTTCCTATAAGCAGAATCCTGAGTGGAAGCACCAGGCGGCCTCAAAGCAGGGGGTGGCAAGCCTGCAGCTTTCTGCCTTCTCTTTTTTCTCATCTCTTCCTTCCACAGTCTTCCATGGGGGAGAGCGAGCACCCTCACATCCCGCCTGCCCGGGCTTCATGCTGGCGGTGGGGAGCCAGAACCCAACATAGACTTTTGACTTTGTGGTGGAAAATGTGCTGAGACAGGCTGGCTCAAGGCCTAGGGACCCAAGGTAGAAAAGTCACAGAGAAGACTCAGGTGACCCGCCCTATGGCCCTGGCTCCTTCCTCCCTAGGAGCCTCCTCAGCAGCTCCTGCCACATTGATTTCTGAGAAGATTTGGCTAAGTTGTGTGTTATTTCCATAAGGACAAGAGTCATGAAGTTGACCCCAGACTCAGAGCCCAGCCGAAGCCTGCACATAGTAGGCACATGCTGGTACATCTCACTCCCCAGAGATGACCGCTGGCATCCTGAAAGGGTGTTCTCCGGGGTTATGTGTCACATAGTGTAGATACGGATGTGATAGTTAAAACGAGTGGAACCCCACTCTGCACGCTGCTCAGGAAGTGATGTGTCCCACTTAGAACACACATCAGCTATCTATCAGCTCATAGTTTTCACTGTTGCACGGGAGTCCGAAGTCCAGCTGTACCTATTTCCACCCAGCCCCCTTTTGATGGGCATTAGGTTATTCCAAACATTTAGCCGCTTCTGCATCAAACGGTGCTGCAGAGAACGCCAGCTCCATGTGCAATCACGCTGTCCACAGATTCCTAGAAGTACCACTGCTGGGTTGGAGGATGAAGTAGGGATGGGTGTCTGGGATGTGAAGGACAGCACAAGCCTGGAGCATACCAGCCTAAGTCTGATGGGCGCCCCAGAGGTGAGGGAGGGCACACACAAGCCTGCAGAGGGTGGGCCAAGCAGGCAGGGGAGGGGCGAGAATGCAAGCTGGGCACTGGCTTCTGCTGCAGTTAGTCATTAGGAATAAATAAGTCACACCTGCCAACTTGGCTCAAGCGGCCTGTTTCTTTCAGATGCCAAAGACCCGGATCAGCTGGGCCGGAATAAGATCACACATATCATCTCTATCCACGAATCACCCCAGCCTCTGTTACAGGTACTCCGAACTCTCCATTCCAGGGCTGGTAGGTGGGAGAGAAAGCTGTTGGTCCAGGGCTGCCCTTCACCCCATTCCTACCTCCTAGTACTGGAGGTAGGACCCTAGGCCAGTGCTCTATCCCTGAGCCACCGTCCCTGGACTAGCATCTGGACCCCAGCTGACCCATCCATCCTCCTCATTAGGTTGGTTTTTATCACCCCTATTTGGCGACTGAGGCCACAGAGGTAAATGAACTCACCTAAGGTCATACAGTGAGGAAGCTAGCCAACTGGGATTTGAACATAGGCTATCTGACCCTAGAGGTCTTGTATCAATCCTTAATATTAGGACTTTAAAGCAGGTCTCCTATTAATCCTTTTGTGCACCTACCTGGGCATCCTTCCAATTGCCAAGTGTCTGGATGATTCCAAACAGAAGATCCTGGGTTCTGTGTCTTGCTGTACAACCTTGGGCTATGACTTCAGCTCTTGGGTGCTTTTGATCCCAATTGCCCCAGAGGGATGTGGGGAGAGTGCAAAGGCCCTGCCAGACGTGAAAGATACTTCTGTATGATGTAAGGCACCGTATCATTAAATGGCTGGCTCTGCTTTTGTGGAATCCTAAGGAAGAGAAGATGGTTTTAAAACCAAGAGGAAAGAGTTAAGAAACTCAAAGCACTGGTGCTAGAGTCAAGGAGACCATTTATTCTCCTTGTGACCTTATGCACAGGGCCAGCTGAGCTCCACTCACCTACCTATCGAGTGGAAAGCTTACAATAGTACTGACCTCACTGAGTTTCTTTGAGTCATATATAGACAGTCAATAAAGCATAACTGATAAAAGATAAGTTTTTGTTTTCAAATACTCTTATCCCAGGCTAGGAAGATGTCTCAGCATCTAAGAACAATTTCTACAGATCCCCAGCACCCATGTAAAAGCCAGGCATGCCCATATGTACCTGCAACCCTGGCGCTGGAGGTAGATGGGGTGGAGGCAGGAGAGTCTTTGGGACCAGCTGGCTACCAACCTGGCTGAAAAGCATCTCCAGGTTCTTTGAGAAAGCCTGTCTCAGGGGAATAAGGCAGAGGGTGACAGAGTGGCAGAGGGTGATGGAACAAGCCACTTGACCTTGGCATACATGTGCACAAATGTATGTAGGCACCCCTCCTACACATACTGTGCACACACACACATACACATATTCCAATTAAAGAGCCTCTTGTATTACATTCTGTGTCTGCTACATCTACTAAAGGCTCAGGAGATCTGAGATTAAAAAAGCAAAACAAACAAACAAACAAACAAACAGGCTCCATGGAGCTGGAGAGATGGCTCAGTGGTTAAGAGCACTTGTTTTTTTTGTTTTTTTTTTTGGTTTTTTTTGGTTTTTTGGGTTTTTTTTTGTTTGTTTGTTTGTTTGTTTTGAGACAGGGTTTCTCTGTGTAGCCCTGGCTATCCTGGAACTCACTCTGTAGACCAGGCTGGCCTCGAACTCAGAAATCTGCCTGCCTCTGTCTCCCCAATGCTGGGATTAAAGGTGTGCACCACCACTGCCCAGCACACCTCTTCTTATAAAAGACCCAAGCTTGATTCCCAGGGCCCACTTGGCAGCTCACACTGTAACTCCAGTTCTAGAGAGATCTGATGCCCTCTTCTGACCTTCAAGGGCGCTAGGCACAGAAATAATGCACATTAACATACCTGCAGGCAGAACATTCATACACTTAAAAACTTTTAAATACATTTTTTTAAAAAATGATCGAATTCCCCACAGACTTGCTGTGATAACCTTGGCAGGTTCCTTCACCCTTTCAGGGTCTTAGGTTTTGTTTTGTTTTTTTTACCTATCAAATTTGATGGTCTCTAAGAGCAGCTGGCAATAATCTATGACTTTCATTGTCAATGAAGAAATTTCCAGGCCAGTGGAGTCTGATTTTGCATTCTAGGGCAGCCTCGTTCTGAAGCACTGGAGTATGTAGTCTGAACAGATTGCATGGGCATGCTTTCCAAGTTATTAATGTGTTTATTAAAGCAATGAGTGCTTAGAGAAAGAGCCCTCCCCCAACACCTCCCCGGCAGCCATCCTTCCCATCGGGGAGTTCAGCAGGCAGGGTTTTGACGCTACCAGGCAAGCCCACATCGAACACACTGCAAAATGAAACTGCAGATCTTGCAAACAACATGGGATTCCATGACCTTGGAAGTGTTAGACAGAGACGGAACAAACCTCCATGGACACAAGAGGACAGGTCCTGTGTCCTTTAAGAGCCACAGCCACAAGCCCCGAAAAGGGTTATGTGAAGTAACAAAGTATTAAGGGGAATACTTGAGAAAGGGCAGTGAGGGGTTTGGGACGTGGGCAAAAATATCTGCAGTACCCTTGTGTGGAGCCTCGGCACAAAACAGAGCTGCCAGACCAGTTCGTGAAGCTGTTGGTGCTGATGCTGCTGGTGGTGGTGGTGGTGGTGCTGCTGCTGTTGGTGCTGCTGCTGCTGCTGCTGCTGCTGTTGTTGTTGCTGATGCTCCTGGTGGCGGTGGTGGTGTGTGTGGTGTTTATCTGTCTGTCTTTTGAGACAGAGATTTACTATGGTAGCCCAGGTTGGCCTCTAACTCATAATCCCCCTGCCTCAGCCTCCTGAATGCTAGGATCACAAATGTGATGTGGCTCTGCCTGACTCACATTTTTCTTTTCATAATTTGTACTCTTCAAGACAAATGAGCTCTGCCCTTTTCACTGTATAACTTTGCAATCCCTGTTGGAGGAGAGGGAAGAAACACCTTCCCAGTTTGCAAGTCCTCCTGTCCATGTCACCTGTGGGTGAGGATACCATCTGTACAGACAGAGCTGGCAGGCCCATACAACCAGTACCTGCTCTCTGGGGACTGGAAAACACTGGTGATCTAGGGAGGGGCAGGACTGGGCTGGGGTCACACTTGCCTTGGCAGCTCGGGCTGGGGGAGGGGTGCAGGCAAGGCTCCACCATCTGAGTGTGCATTTCGTCCTTGCAGGATATCACCTACCTTCGAATCTCAGTGTCTGATACTCCTGAGGTACCCATGTAAGTTCCCCTGGATGGGCCAACCGCTGACAGAGCTGCCCCCTGAGGTGGGAGTGAGGGCAGAGAGTACTGACTCCAGAAAGCTGTCAGGGAGCAACCTGCATCTGTTTCAACCATGTCCTTGTAGCATGTCCCTAATCTCCAGAGCCTCAGCCTCCTTCTCTATGACATGGAAAAAGTGTCCTGTCTCTTGGGACCGGGTGTACAGCAGATTTGAGGGTCAGACTCGACCTGCATCCTGGCTTGCAGTTAAGACACCTGGTTTGCAGCCAGGCTTTGCCATTGACTGCTCTGTGACCTTGGCCAAACCATTGTCCTCTCTGAGATTTGGCTACAACAAGACAGGATGTGATGAGTCAAGGCTGTTTGCAAAGATGAGGTGACCCGGGTTGAGGATGTGGACAGAACCCGGTGATTGCAGGGACTTTGGAAAACAGGTTTTGTTTGGTTCAGTAGCACCAGGTACCTGGAGCTCTGGATGGTCTCAGGCTGAAGCCTTGCCTGTTGGGGCTCTTCTCCCAGACCCTTGCTAATTACTGTCCCAGTTCCTCTGGTTGCAGACCCCAGAAGAATGGCACCCTCACTCTCCCCACACCCAAGTCCTTGTTCCTTGTACCCACCGGAGAGGCATCTGCCTAGATGGTGGGGCCAGTCTCTCTCCCTGCCTGCTATGCTGCCTGCCCCCTTTCCAAGCAGTGAAACATGCTGGCTGCACTGAGGACCAAGGGTTGTGTATCCCTTGCTGTCTGTAAGTGGGGAGGACACACCTCCTGAGAGACCTGGCCCCCAGCACTGCCTTCCCTGTTACTTTCTTCTCTAGCAAAAAGCACTTCAA
Organism: Grammomys surdaster; assembly: GCF_004785775.1. Classification (NCBI taxonomy): domain Eukaryota; kingdom Metazoa; phylum Chordata; class Mammalia; order Rodentia; family Muridae; genus Grammomys; species Grammomys surdaster. The sequence continues at coordinate 2,236,514 of NW_021604692.1, read as the reverse complement.
AGAATGCGTCCACTTTATTCACTCTTGCCGCCTCAACGGGGGTAACTGCCTTGTGCACTGGTGAGTCCTCCCATGCATGCCTGTCCTGTGGGGCGGGTCCCCTCCAGCCTGTCACTGTCACGGTGCTGACAGTCCATCACTCATCTGGACAGATCACTCAGAGGCTCATCACACCTAGCAGCCCAATGACCATAGCCCAGCAATTGTGTCTTCCTGAGACTCAGTTTCCTTATCTGTAAAGTGGGGGGAATAAGCATCATGTTGAAGGAACTAGATGAGGTCACATAGGTAGACCCATCAATCTAGCTTCTGCTTTCCTCCCCTGAAGGCCTTTGAGGCATGAATGCAGGGCTAGGACTGTGTCTTCTCCAGTATCCCTGACCCAAAGATGCCATCCATCCAATGGCAACTCACCAAGGGTTCTGGCTGGGGCCAAGGGATTAATAGCACTCTTAAGACCCAGCTCTCCCCATATTTAGCCATCCTAACCTCCCCTTCCTCAAACCCACAGCATATCTTTCACTGTGAGATCATTGTACGTGCTACTTAAGACTATTTTGCCTTGTTCTTCCTGTGGTGTGGGTAATTGAACTCAGATTCATACACAGCAAGCAAGCACTCCACAATTTACCTACAGCCCCTGCCCCACAACATTCTGAGTTAAACCTATCTTTCTTCCTTCTTTCTTTCTCTCTTTCTTTCTTTCTTTCTTTTTTTGAACTGTTGTTGTAATTTTATGTGTATGAGTACACCATTGCTCTCTTCAGACACACCAGAAGAGGGCATCAGATCCCATTACAGATGGTTGTGAGCCACCATGTGGTTGCTGGGAATTGAACTCAGGACTTCTGGAAGAGCAGTCGGTGCTCTTAACCGCTGAGCCATCTCTCCAGCCCAAACCTATCTTTCAAAACTCAGCTAGGCGTCACTTTCTAGGGATCCTCTCCTTACACCTCCCCCACTCTCACTAAGGAAATCTCTCTGCTTATGTGGCCCCAGACTCATCTTGTCTTCAAGCGCTCATCGGTACCTGAAACAGCTACTTTGGTTAGTGGCTTTTCTCCAAACTCCACTGTAAGCTCCAAGGCAGCAGAGAGCATGGGTTTTATTCCTTACTCTACCCCAGGACCTGACGACAGTCAGGGGATGTTTGTTAAACGAACAAATGACTATTTCAGCCAGTCCCTTGGTGTGGTATTGGTCAGAGGAAAAGGAAATGTCACAAGCCAAATCTTGGAGCTAGGAAGGCAGGCTCCCTGTGGTCGGAGCTCAGGGGACAACATGAAGAAGCTCCTTGTAAGGCCAGGGACCTGGCAGGGAGGGAAGATGGTGGACACTGGGACTTTCCTGAAGCCTGGGGTTGTCCCTGATCTAGCTTTGCAGGTATCTCTCGAAGTACCACCATAGTGATCGCCTACGTGATGACAGTGACTGGACTTGGCTGGCAGGAAGTGCTTGACGCCATCAAAGCCTCCCGGCCCATCGCCAACCCAAACCCAGGCTTTAGGCAGCAGCTTGAGGAGTTTGGCTGGGCAAACTCCCAGAAGGTAGGGGCTGTGCAGGGCCGGAGCTGTGGGAGGCCGGGAAAGCCTGAATCTCTCCTTGATTTTTAGCACCTGTTGGATGGGATGTAGCCTGGGCCTCTCCCCTCTCTACACTCTCACTTTGGTAACAAACTCACAATCCTCCTGCCTCAGACTCCCAAGCGCTGGGATTGCACCATAGGTCACACCTGGGCTGGGTTTTCAGGGTTTGTTTTGTCTTTTTAACTGAGAATCTGGATGCTTTTAGACAAGACTGTGGCCAACACAGGCAGTCCTGGGTTAGTCCACTTGGGGTGAGGGTGTCTGTGTCCTATTCCAACCAGGGTCTTTCTAAGACCAAAGGAGTCCCTTCGCTTAGTGTTTCTGGGGAGCTGACACATGAAAATATCAGGTTGAAGCCACTCAGCCAAAACTGGCAGTGAGAGGGAGAGACATGAACAGTGACGGGAGGGTTCTCAGAAGGTGGCACAGGGGATTCCAGGGCTGCTGTAGGTCGGAAGCCGACAAGGAAGGGAGACTGGATTTATGGTGTCTCTGAGTCTAGAGATGGGGAGACTCAAGAAGGCGGCTTAATGCGGTTTGCAGCGGGCCAGTCTGGAAGATGGGAGTGTCATGGGTAGTCGGGTTCCCCAGAGGTTAGGGCCTGGGGTGAAGCCGGGCGCCCCCATGAGGGTTGGAAAGTCTTAGACGGGAGATAGAGTACGCTTAGAGGAGCCAGGTGTGGGGAGAGGGCGAGGGGTAGAGGTGGCAAATGGGTAACAGCTAGACGCTCGCCCCGCTTCCCCTCCCCGCCCCAGCTTCGTCGGCAGCTGGAGGAGCGCTTCGGGGAGATCCCGTTCCGCGACGAGGAGGACTTGCGCGCGCTGCTGCCTCTCTGCAGGCGCTGTCGCCAGGGCTCGGCGACGTCGGCAGCGTCGGCCACCACAGCGTCCTCGGCCGCTTCCGAGGGGACCCTGCAGCGCCTGGTGCCGCGATCGCCGCGGGACTCACACCGGCCGCTGCCCCTGCTGACGCGCGTCAAGCAGACTTTCTTCTGCCTCCCGCGGTGCCTGTCGCGCAAGGGCGACAAGTGAGCGCTGCGTCCACTGCTCCGCTGACGCCGCAGCCTTCGGGGGCGGCCGGAGCTTCCCGCGGCTGGGACGCACCCAGAGCCCGTGGAAGCCTTGCCCCTTCCCCGTACCCACCACGCTTGTCTGCGTCCGTCATCAGTGTCCGCTCTGTGAGTCTGTGTTCGGCTGGCCTGCTGCAAGCCATCTGGTGCCTTAGTCCCTGGACTCGGGTCCTGGGCCTCCACCCCGACAGGCGCGGAGCAGGAGGGAGGGTAGGGTGGGGCGGACCGGCCTGGAGGAGATTAAAGACACACAGAAGTTGCCTGGCCCGGTGCCTCTGGTCATTCCGCAGAGCTTGGGCTCCCGGGAGCCTGCAGGAAACAGAGCAGGGACAACATGCAGGGGCCCTGGGCAGTGCCCTTCTCCACCAGTCTTCAGAGCTGAATTCCAAGACCACGCCTTTCTTTGACACCAGTCTCCCCCCCCCCCATTTCTCCAGAGGCCTGGACTCCTGACACCGCCCTTTCTCTGGACCCTTCACCTCTCCGAAGCCCCTTCCTCTTCCCCAGTTCTCCTTCCTTCTCTGCACAGATTACTGGTTAGTGTGGTCCGATTGATGGTGTTGCCTTCACGTCATCTTTTACTGTCTGAGATGGCTTTATCCTCAGCGAGAACACCCAGGCTCAGAGAGGTCAGGCAGCTGGCCCAAGCACACACAGCAAGACCAGATCATTCCCAGTTGTGACAGTAGGGAGGAAGCAATTCCTAGGGTGGAGGTTTCTGGAGAAAAACACCCAGAGGGGTTCAGGGGGTGGCGGAACTCTTTTTTTTTTTTTTAAGGTTACCAAGCCAATAAAACAGTAAGTAACCCTATGGGTGAACAGAGGAATGGGTGTCATCAGAGCTGACGACCTGAAAGAGCCCAAGTAGACTCTTGGGGCTCCGTGGTCCATGGGGAGGCAGAGATCTCAGCACTGAGCTGAGCCAATGGTGAAATGACCACACCTGCCTCCAATTCCACATTCACTCAAGTATTCACACTGTGTGCCAGGTACTGTGCTGGGCCCCAGGGCTACCACGGTGAGCAAAGCTCTTCTGTACGCTGCTGACGTTCTAGTGGGAGACACTAAATAAGAGAAAGGGTAAGAGAGTGGGACCATCTTGCCATCTGGTGGGGAGAGCAGTACATGCAAAGGCCCTGAGTTAGGACAATGTGAAGAGAATAGAGGCCAGACTCTCCCTGAGGGCAGGAGCCGCCTGCATCCTCCTGATTGGTTGATGGCACCGCAGGCCACTGCTTTCTAGTCCTTTGGTAAGAAAGGGAACCCTTCGGTATAGTGATCCAGATCCTCCCAGACGCTTCTCGACCCCGACATCACCTCTACACCTTATGGCAGCAGTGAGGGCTCTCTATGGAGGACACTGTCACTCTGCGCAACAGTGTAGCCCAGATGATCCTCACTCCACACTATCTAAAGCTGACCCGTTTATCAGAGAAGAAAACCGAGGCTGGTTCTCCAGGTTATAAGCAAAAGACAGGACTCGGATGTGAGCTCGGGCAGCCTGGCTGCACACCACACTTCTCATTATTTACCCTGTGTGATCCAGAGATATGAAAGGCTCCTCTGACGTGTGGGAGACAGCTGCTTCGAGGAACAGAACGCCCCAGACTGGCTTTCTAAATCTCCATCCCAGTCGGAGTATAGATGGGAAAGTTATCTACTGACTTTTTTTCCTATTCACTGTTCCCTAAACAATATATCAGGCACCTGACATTTGCTTCAGATTCGACTTGAGTATTTTTAGAGGTGGTTCAAAGTATGTAGGCATATTCTTGCAGGTTCTGTGTAAATAGTCCACCCCTTGGTTTAAAGGATTTGCCATGCATTTCAACATTCAGCGGGATTCTGGAACCAACCCAACACTAAGGGACAACTAATTATTACTCTTGTTAGTCACATGAAGTGCTTTGTGCCCGTCTCCCCCTCCCCCACCCAAACCACCCCACCCCCGTTTACAGGCTGAGTGGACTCTGTCTGCATGAATATCATGGGGCAGCTGCTGGCGTATGGGACCAAGAAGAGGAATAAGAATGCCCTCCCATGGGTGCTTGTGAAAGGGAAACCGACTCCCCTCCTCTGTCCATGCTGGCTGGAACAGCTGCTGCACTAGGGGATTTTTTTTTTCTTTCAGAGCCTCAGTTCCATCACATACACAGCAAGGGCTGGGGAAATAAAGTTGGAGAGGAGAGAGGACCTAGTAATGAGACGGTCATAACCTGCCTGTCTTCAGAGTCATCCATGGCTCCCCATGGCCCTGGTGCTGTGGCCCCCTTCGCACCCCAGACACAGAGGCCATGGGAATTGCCCTTCCCACACCTTATTTCTGGTCCTCTCTCCTCTCCAACTTTATTTCTTTCTGTTTCTAAATGCTTCCTCTCTCTCATCTCACCATTAGAGTTTCCCTCTGCCTGTATTACTTCCTCCCACCACCTTCCCCTCCCATGATCCTCTGCTTAGCCATCTCTCCTGGAGACAGCTTTCCTTGGTGTCCCCATTGACTTAACTCACTTACTAACTTTTATTATTATTATTATTATTATTATTATTTTTACCCCAAACACTGCCCACTTCCCCACTCTGCAGCTGGCATTTAGTAAGTGTTGAATGGGTGGTTGCAGGGTCTGTCCCTTAAACTTTGCACACTGCTGTTCACAACAGTATTCTGGAGGCATCCTAGGTGTCCCCCTGCCCCCATCCACCAGGACATACATGACCTTGGCTTCAACCTCACCCCCAACCACCACTGCCCAACACCCAAGGATAAAGCTTGACTTTTGAAGACACTCAGGGTCTGCCTCTACCTCTTCTTCCTTAATAACTCTTCTCCTCCCCCGACCACATGGATTCCATAACTGCACATTTCCCTGCTTCCTGTAATGTATTTGTAACCCCTAAACCAACACATGCATTGCAAGCAGAAGGCACAGAAATGAGATGGGACCAGGAATGAAGGAGTTGGGAAGGAATTAATGAAGGGAACAGTGTCTAGTGCTGCTCGGGGAGGGGAGGTGGGTGGTCAGGGTGATGACAGGCCTACAGAGTGACTTCCAGGACAGCCAGGACTATACAGAGAAGCCTTATTTCAGAAAAGAGAGAGAAAGGGAAAAAGGGAGAAAGGGAGAAAGGGAGGAAGGGAGAAAGAGAGGAAGAGAGAAAGAGAGAAAGAAAGAAAGAAAGAAAGAAAGAAAGAAAGAAAGAAAGAAAGAAAGAAAGAAAG
>NW_021604692.1:2204230-2230632 GCF_004785775.1 Grammomys surdaster | reverse complement strand
AAGAAAGAAAGAAAGAAAGAAAGAAAGAAAGAAAGAAAGAAAGAAAGCAGGCCTTACTTTAGCTCTCATAGTACAAAGAAGCATGTATTGTAAGGCCACATTTTAAATAGACATCTCTCTCTCTCTCTCTCTCTCTCTCTCTCTCTCTCTCTCTCTCTCTCTTGTGTGTGTGTGTGTGTGTGTGTGTGTGTGTGTGTGTGTGTGTAAAGTGCTGGCTAGAGTTTCTGACGCAGGAAAGTATATCACACCTCACTGGAAGAATGTCTACTAAGTGGGCTTTTGCAGGAGTCAACACCGGTTAATGAAGCCACAGTTTATCTGCAGCAGTGTTCTAAAGAGAACAGAGCATAGAGTGAGTGGCGGGGTTGGTGAAAACGGTGTGACCAGAACTCAGAACTCCATGGGAACCTGACAGACTCCATACAACTGAACAACCCTGTTAAGAGAACCACACACACCTTCAGACTCACACGCCCAGGTATGGACACGCCCTCAGACTCACACGCCCAGCTGGTCCAGGCCCAGGCTGCTCACTGTTCCCTAAATGCACCTCGCCCTTCCACAACCAGCAGGACTCTGTCAGGGCTGATCCAGGAACATCACTGTACCTCACAACCTTCCATGCACCTGAAGTACAGCTTGGTTTGCCTAACAGATGCTGGCTGAGCACCCTGTGTGTGCCAGGCACCACCCCATTACTGGGACTACAGCTGTGGATAACACAAGGGTTACTCTCGTCACCCACCAGCACTCTCTGCCCTGAACCCACCGTGCCTTTGAGATGGGCTGTCCTCCCTACAATGAGTAAATATGACAAGTAGGCTGTAGCTCTGGGCCCATATCTGTGCTGGGTGCTTCATGCATATATAGGGCCGCTTAAGAAAATTCCCATCACTATCGTCTGTGGTGATTGGAGCTGGGAGCATCACCTCTGTCCATCCTGGCAATCAGGAAAGATAAGGCCTCATGGTTCTGTATACAACAAAGTTACCACCCTTTTATATCCTGTCATCTTTTCTTAAAGTTAAGAAGTCTTTATTCTCATCCAGAATGAATATGCAAAGCGCTGAACAGGACACTCTAGGGATTAGCAATCACCTCCCTTCAGTCCGTCTATACTTAACACCTTACTATTTACTGTTGCACAGGGGCCCCTTGAGAATAAGGATTGGGGGCTGGAGAGATGGCTCAGAGGTTAAAGCACTGACTGCTCTTCCAGAGGTCCTGAGTTCAAATCCCAGCAACCACATGGTGGCTCACAACCATCTTTAATGGGATCTAATGCCCTCTTCTGGTGTGTCTGAAAACAGCTACAGTGTACTCATATACATTAAATAAATAAATAAATCTTGAGAGAAGAGAGAGAGAGAGAGAGAGAGAGAGAGAGAGAGAGACAGAGACAGAGACAGAGACAGAGACAGAGACAGACAGAGAGAATTTAAGGATTGTTTCATCATGGGCCGAATCTAATTCCCAGCTCTGTTTAGAATACAGTAGAGGCTGAAAGAATACAGGTTGTCAGAAGGGATAGAAGAGAGAAAGGGGAGAGAAAGGGAGATAGGACATATGTTGTCACAGCGCCAGCTCCATCCAGGCCATTCCTCTGAGAGTCTCCCACTCATCTTCAGGCCTTGGCTGTGCAGTAGGGCAAGCACCTGGAGGGCTCTCTACAGGAAGGAACCCTCCGTCTGGTAGACCCGGCTCCACTGTGCCCTCAACAAGAGTACAGACTTTGTGACATTTGAGAGTACAGCCACCCGGACATCACTCAGGTACCCACATCCCTGCCTTGAACTCGCAATGGGTAAACATTTGAAAAGAAGGACACTGGGTTTGTCTGAGGACAGGTAGTGGACTCTGGTCACTCTCTCCGGCGTCATCTCTTTTTCTTGGGACCCATCCTTGCTCAATACAGTTACGGAGCTTCAGGCTCACTGAGATGAGGAGCCCCTGAGGGAAGTGAGTGGGCCAGCCTACAGGTCAGACCAGGCCAGCCTGGCCAGCTCAGGCACGTCTCAGTCCCGCCTGGGAGCAGCCCCGTCCTCTCTAGCATCACCTCATCCCTCACCTGCCTGTGTCCCTCCTGCCATGGTCACTTTCATCCTTCCTCCCCCTCCACCAGCCTGGCTGTCTGCCCCATTACCCACCCAGCCTTCAGTTCCATCATCCTGTCTGCCCCAAGGCTCTCATCTCCACACTCACCCCTCCCGTTGCGCACAGTCCGTCCTGCTGCCCTACTTGCCCTTCCATGTCCAGCTCCCTCACTGGTCCCCTCTGCCTGCCTGCCTCCCCTTTCCTGTCTACTTATCTGTTGTCCTTGTGAATGTCCCTCCAGCATCTGTGGCTCACTGGCATGTCCCCATCTCCCATGTCCCCGGTGCTCCCTCAGCATCCAGTCTACCTGTGACTCCAGCTGTGTCAGCCTCCAGACCCTTCCCTCCAGCGCCTCTCTCCCCAGCATCTGAATCGATGCCTGCCAACACCCTCGTTGATTCTTACAGGTTCCACTAGCCTTAGCTGGCCTTCAGATTTCCCAGTGCTCTCTCTGCTCAGGTGGAAAGAGCCTGGCAACTCCTCTTGACCTTGGTCTCCTCTTCCATCTTCATAGTTGGCCCTCTCTGATGCTCAGAATAGCTTCAGATTAGCCACAGAAGAAAAGAGCAAGGAGTGGCCCAGCAGGCCAGAAGTCCCCTGTATCCCAGGCCCTTTGCCTGAGCACCATATGGGCTGGATCTCTTCACCCATTTCTTTCTCCTCTCTGGCCTAGATCTAAGGTTTGATGTGCCCAGATGAAGTGGGTTCTGACTCTTTACCCTCCCTCCCAGGGTAGCAGACACAAAACCTCAGATATTCTTAGAGCCCAGTGACCTCAGAGGACTTCAGAAACCCTGATAAGGACTCTAAAGGCCCTCCCATCTGACCAGTTGTGGAACTGGAGGAGACCTAGGGGTGGGAACAGCTACCCTGCACCTCTGAGCCGAAGCACCCAGTCCCGGAGGCCACACAGCTTGTGTTGGCGGACCTGACTGATGGCAGGTGCCCACCTACGCCTTCTCACAGCTCCTCGTGGAAGATACAGCGTCATCCCATTTTGGAATCAGACACCTCACACGGTGGTAATCTGTGCTCCTCACCTTGCCAGAGCTCAGCGGCTTGTTACTAGCAGGTGGCCGCTGTCCAGCAGCAGGGGAGGACAGGCTCTGCCAGCCTGGTGCAGGAGCCCAGACCCTAACCTGAACTTTCAGGGCCATTCCTGATAGAAGAGAGGTGCTGAGCTGTTGACCTTGTTACTGTGTCTGCTACCATTAAAACCTCTGCTGGTGGGGCTGCAGAGACGGCTCAGCCATAAAGAGCACTTTTGGCTCTTCCAAACGATGGGAGCCTGGTCTCTAACATTCGTGTCTGGTGGCTGACTCACACTCATCTGTGACTTTAGTTCTAGGGCATCTAATGGGCTCTTCTGGCCTCCACAGGCACAGATTTGACACACACATGTGCACATAAATAAAAATAAATCTTTTTAAAAAACGGCTCTACCTGAAGAAGCAGCTCCTGGAATCCCAGACCCTAAGTCATACCTCCCAATGTCCTTGGCACTAATCTAGAGGAGTTCCTTTGGTTTGGGATGATTTTTTTCTTTAGTTTGTTTTGTTTTGGGATAGAGTCTGGTACAGCCCATTCTGGCCTGAACTTGCTATGTAGCAGAGAACCTTGAACTTCTGATCCTCCTGTCTCTACTCCCCCTCCAACCCCCCATATACTGGAATTACAACTTCACGCTGTCATGCCTGGTTTTTGGTAGCTTATTTTGTTGTTTTTAATGATTTTATAGATGTTATAATTACATCATTTCCTCCCTCCACACCCTCCCCTGTACTCTGCCTCTTGCTCTCTTTCAAATTCACGGCCTCTTCTTTCTTTGTTGTTGTTATTGATGGTAGTGGTTATGGTGTGTGTGTATTTATTCCTAAATATGTAAGTACTGTTCAGTCTGTACAATGTATACTTGTATATATACATTTTCAGGACTTACCATTTGGTGTTCAGTCTGTACAATGTATACTTGTATATATACATTTTCAGGACTTACCATTTGGTGTTGCATAATTAGTTGGTGTGCTTTTCCCTGAGAGGACTATTTATCCAGCCATCAGCATTCTGTAGCTGCCCGTAGCTTTTGTTCAGAGTTGAGGCCTCACCTGGTTGTATCCGGTGCTGAGGATGGAACCCAGATCCTCGTACACACAAGAGGAGCACTCACACAAGAGTACTGAGTGAGTCCTCAGACTATCAGAGCTTCTACAATGGGATCTATTATTCCTACTGCCAGACTTATTTATCAGTGTTGCTGATTGAGAGGAGAAAATGGCAAAAATTCCTGTGGTGGGAAGCGGAGGACATCTGTGTGCGTGCCATGTTGTGTTGAGGGCAAAGGAGAGCGCTGGCATTGTGGATATCGGGGCTGGTGGGGCCGGGGGCAGGTGGGAGCCGCTCCTCCTTCCCCTGTCTCTCCTTCCCTGCAGACTGCTGGCGGCACGTGCAGCTCTTGTACAGTGCTAAGGTAATGCTGTCATGTGCAAAGCCACCTTGTGCTGGGCAGAAAGCTGCAGCATGAACCTGGTGGCCTGAGTGGTGTGACGCCTGCCCGAGGGCTATCTGGAGCCCAGCTTGCTACTCTGGGTGGTGCCCAAGGGCATGTTCACAAAGTGTCTGAGCTGGGTGCCGTCGTGTTGGCACCCAACTGGAGAGCAAGCATACCTGGCAGCTGCTGGACATGAGCTGCTTCTTCCAGGGTAAGCGCCCACAGTGTGCCCCAGGGGACATGGGCACATCAGTCTGGGCAGGGGAGAGTATGCACTTGTGATTGTGGGCCAAGGAAGGTGGCCTCAAAATAGGCATCACTGGGAAAAAAGACACTGCACAGAGGCACCAAAGATGAGAGAGAAAGCAAAACAAAACATGGTTATCAGGACTGGTGGTAGATTTCTTTTAGGCCCATGGGGGCATAGACAAGGACATCTTTGGCCCTTGGAGGTGAGACAAAAAAGCACAGGACTTGGGCACATGTTTAAAGTGGGCCATCAGGGACAGTGGGCACAAGACAAGCACTAATGAATAGCAATGAGCAAGGGGTGGGCACAGAGTCACAGAGTGATCATAGGGGTAGGAGGCAAGGGACACACACACTAGAGCATGGAGTAGACAGGCATGGGGTAGGCAGGGATAAAGACATGGAAATTGGCATAGGGCACACAGGATGTGAGCACAAGGTGGGCACTAGGGGATTCAGAGCTCTTGGCCCTTCTCTGTCTCTGTGCCAGTAGAACTGCAGGCTGGCCTAAGGATGGCCACCCTGAGCCTGAGCATCAGTCTGGGCTGTGGAGAGGAGTATCCAGGTCCTCTAGACCAGCCGGAGAAGAGGTTTGTGTGCCTCATGTCAATCACTCCCTCTTCTCCAACCCCTTCCAAATGGCCTCTCTCTGATCCTTCCTAGTCCCAGCTCCTCCTAGTCCCAGCTCCCCTCTTTCACAACTCTCTGGTCTGTGTGGTTCTGAGACGAGCATGTCTCCCACCCAGAATGTGGGAAGAGGGTTGCCTCATTGCCTGATGCTGCCTCAGGTGGAGGCGGTCTTTGCTCGCCAGCTCCTCCTGCACTGGAAACTCCTGTATCTTGAGGCCTCACAAGATCCCCAGCCCAGCACCGCCAGCAGCATCCTCACCTTCTGACGCAGCAGAATGAGCCCCAAGATGGCTGCTTCCTCTCTCACATCTACTAAAAGCAGGCTGCCATAGGGTTTGGACTTTATCCTCAACTCTGCTCTCCCTGAGCCAGTGGAGATATCTAACCAGGTCACTAACAGGTGAAATCCAAAATAATCTTCATCCCTCTGCCCTGAGGACAGAGCCTTAGAATGCAGGAAGAACTGGAAGCAGGGCTTGGGAGTCAGCTGGAACTTGACCTGGAGGCCCCTTAAATTTGAGGCAGATATAGGATAAAGTCACTTGTCAGTGGGCCAACATGAGGACAGCTCATTCCTCGGAGCCAGCCTTACCCTGTCATAAAGCGCTTCCAGTTGGCTTTGTAGCACTGTGTCCCAGTGATTAGACCCTAAGACCTGTTTAGAGTAGAGCCAACCTATAGCTCAGAGCCCTGCCACCTGGGTGGAGCCCTGCCACCCGGGTGCTCTGGCTTTCAGGCCCTTTGTTCTACCTCTCACCTCTATTTTGGGGACTCCTGGGCTTTGGGTACCAGCACCAATACCTGGAGGACTCTGTCTTTGGCGAAATGAAGACAGCTCTAAGGCAGAGTCCAAGACCAGAGGCTACCTTCTCCCATAGCCCGCTGATCATCACACACTTCTGATGACAGAAAGGAGAACCTTCAACAAGTAGCCCCCGTCTCTGACCTCCCCTGTCTTGTGAGGAAGGTAACTTTTTTTTTCCTTTTCTGGACTTATTTGTAGGATTCTTAAAATCTCTCTCTCTCTCTCTCTCTCTCTCTCTCTCTCTCTCTTCCTTCCTTCCTCCCTTCCTTCCTTCCTTCTTTCTTTTTTTGTGCTGGGTATTAACCTCTGGGCCTTGTGCATGTTACTACTGAACCCCACCCCCAGCCAACAGGCCACTCTATGGGGAGAAAATGATATGATTTAACAAAGAACCAAATTTCTTTTCCTTTTTCTCCCTCCAGTCATTTCAGGAATGTTTATTGAGTTGCTGCTATGTTCCAGTGCCCTGTGCTGGATATAGGGGACAAAGCAAAACAGCGTGGTGTTTATGCTCTTGGGGTTCACAGCTTGTTTCCAGCTGGGGTCCTGTGACTGTCCCCACTCCTGACCCTCACAGATGAAGTGATGTTAAGAAGTTAAACAATACCTGATTTTAAGGCCAGGCTTATCATTCATTAACTGTTCGACCTTGGGAAGTTATTTAACCTCCCTGAGCATCAGAACCCTCCTCTGTTCATTAGAAGCTGTGAAGATCTCTGCGGCAGTCTTGGTCTGAGGTGTGAGTGTGATTGGGGTGTGTGAGCTGGCTAAGCCCACAACAGTTGACCACAGACTTCTTGGGGAGGGGCATGGAGAAAACACTTGACCCATTAACATGGCTGACTTTGTCCTGGCCTCTGCTATACCCCAGCCCCAGGCTGAGGTTGAGGGAATGTGAGTTTACAGGACTTCCAGCACCTCCTTTGTGCCAGGCTTTCCCAGGGAACCGGCTTCTAAGGGATTCCGTGGCATCCTCACTATCGTCTGGACATTGACATCTTAGTTCCTTCCATTTCAGAGATGGGAAGCTGAGGGATCTGTCCAGTTGGCCATCCTCCCTACATCGGTCACTAGAGGGCGCCAGGGCTCAGGGGAATTGGGTTGAACAACAACATCCTTATCGTCCTGATAGCCCTCCAAAGTCTACAGGCCAGTACCCAGGGCCTGAAGAGTGTGTAGCCCGGAGAGCTCCATAGTGCAAGGAGACAGCAGAGGAGGAGAGAAAAAGCCAGAACCAGGATACTCCGAGAAGCCCCTGTGGCTTTTCTCACTCCATATTGACTCTGCTTAGATTCTCCCCTTCTCCCCCCTGCTCTAACTTGGGTCCTATCTATGTCTCCACAGTTCCTTCTCTCTGCAGGATTCTTCATTTTTCCTCTGCTGTGGCTTGCACTCTCTCTGTACGCTAATTGTCTCTGCATATCTGGTTCTATCCCGTGTGTGTGTCTGTGTCTGTGTCTGTCTGTGTCTGTCTGTCTCTCTGTCTCTCTGTCTGTCTGCCTGCCCGTCTCACTCAGTTTCAGGGCCCGTCCCTGCCCTTCTACCTCTTCACCCCGCAGCTGCTCACAGCTTCCGACTGCTGGTCTCTCTTACCCGCCTCCTTAGACTTGACAAGGGCGGTGAGAGAGGAGGGAAGGGCAGCGTGGTGGGCCCACCTCTTTTTGCCTTTCTAGGCTGGGAGGCTGGGCCAGTGGGTCCTTTAACAGCCTGGGCAGCCTGTGGAGAGCGCCAGCTCTGGATGCCGTGCCTGGCTCTGCGGTCTCAGCAACAACAGCCAGCATGCAGCAGCAACCATCACCAGAGCCCTTGGCTCCTTCTGCAGAGCCCACCAAGCCCCCTTACAGCTACATAGCCCTGATTGCCATGGCTATCCAGAGTTCACCGGGTCAGCGGGCCACCCTCAGTGGCATCTACCGCTACATCATGGGCCGCTTTGCCTTTTACCGGCATAACCGGCCGGGCTGGCAAAACAGCATCCGCCATAACCTGTCCCTCAACGAGTGCTTCGTCAAGGTGCCTCGTGATGACCGCAAGCCAGGCAAGGGAAGCTACTGGACCCTGGATCCCGACTGCCACGACATGTTCCAGCATGGTAGCTTCCTCCGTCGACGCAGACGCTTCACCAAGCGCACAGGTGCTCAGGGCACCAAGGGTCCTGTCAAGGCAGACCACAGACCCCTCAGAACCACCAGCCCGGACCCAGGAGCCCCCAGTACCACAACTGGCAGACTGTACCCATTCCCACCAGAGGTGCCAAACCCCAAGGGTTTAAACTTTGGGAGTCTGATGGGGTCTTTGCCAGCCAACATGTGCCAAACAACCAGTGACGCCAGGCCCCAGCTGCCCACTGGACCCAAAGAGATGTGCTCAGCAAAGTCTGGAGGCCCAAGGGAGCTCTCTGAAGCCACTTCGCCCTCACCGTGCCCAGCATTCAACTTTTCGTCTGCCTTTTCTGATGGTGAAAGTCTCAGCAAGGCCCCCACTCCCGGTGTGGCTTCTGAGAGCATCGGAAACAGCTACCAGTGCCGGATGCAGACGCTGAATTTCTGTATGGGGACTGACCCAGGCCTTGAACACCTCTTGGCCTCTGCAGTCCCCACCCCTGGACCCTCGACTCCTTCAGCCTCTCACCGGGCCTCATTGCCCCTGCCAGCTGACTCCAAGGAACCCTGGGTGGCTGGGAGCTTCCCTGTCCAGGGAGGTTCTGGCTATCCACTGGGATTACCCCCTTGTCTTTACCGGACACCAGGAATGTTCTTCTTTGAGTGATTGACAGCAGCAGCCCCTTTGTAGGGCTTCTGTTACCTATTCCCTGGAGACTCCGACTGGCTATATGACCTAGGCTACTCTGCAAGAACCCAGCCCTGGCAGGCCAAGGACTGTGAGGACCGGAAGGCAGAAGTGAGCGATCAGCCAGGTCCCTAGGGGCCTCCTGACAAACTTGGGATGTGGGGAAATGGAACCCTGAAGACTTTCTCTGTGGTTCTCAGGGCTAATAAAGCCGGTGTGGTGATAAGCGTCTGCCTGCTGAATGGCTGGGGCTAAGGGCCAGGATGCTGGGTTCTGTGTGGGGCACTGTGGTGGAGTGGAGGTACTGGGGGGGGGGGGGCCCCGCGGGGGGGGGCGACCCACCTGGAAAGATCCTGGTTGAGGCTTTCTCCTGTTGGGGACTTTCTTGGGGAGTTTCCCAGGAAGAGAAAGTAGGGCATGAGGGCAGGCAGAGGGAAATGCAGCCAAGATCCACAGAGTATGGGAAAGCTGGGCTGGCCTATGGGCTTGCTTTCCACTCTTGGATGCAACTGGACACTCTATGGAGCCTCAGCATGTCCACTGCCGTCCCCTCCGAGACTTTGTTTCTGACATCTTGTCTGGGTTCTATAGAATATCAGCACCATCTACAATGGTGGAAACTGAGGCTCAGAGCTCACCCAAGCTCCAGGGGTAAAGGAGGGGCAGAGAGTAAAGGGTACCCAGGTCTGTGAGGCTCTGATGAAAACAGAAGGGGGGCACAAAGTGGAGAGCTGGGCCAAAGGCAGCATAGGACGGCCCCAGAGAAAGGAGGGCCTTTCCCATTACCAGAACTGACAAGACAGCCTTCACACTCATGCAGACCAGGTGATCCAAGGTTTAAAGGCAGCACTGGTCTTTACTTGAACTTCCCACAGTAACAGGACTGCTCCTGGGTTCCTTGTGCCTGGGTTTCTGGGTCCCTGGGTCCCTGAGATCTCCTGGTAACTTTCTCCAGAATTGTATTACATTCATTTATGAGTGTGTGTGTGTGTGTGTGTGTGTGGTCAGAGCCGCCTTGTGGGAGTCGATGCTTTCCTTCCACCATGAGGGTCCTTGGGATTGAACTCAGGGGTCTTTTCTCATTAAGCCATCTCACCACCCCACCCGTGATTCTTTATGAACACATTTCTTTGAGGGTAGGGACAGGACCCATGGCTGCCCTAGGTACTGAGCAGAGACAACTGAGACTTCTCTTGGGTAGAACAGGACGCATGGCAGTTTGCATGATACCCACCAGAGGAACAGACAGGAAGCTGAGACCTCATTGTCATCCCAGCACTGCAAGGAACAAAAGGGAAAGGCTTCCTGAATCTCAGTCTCATCTTCTGGGCCGCGGGTATGGGGTGAGGCAGAGGAACCAGAGTGCTGGTGAACCCCCATTTGAGTCTTCTATAGAGAACCCAGAAGGCCTTATGTCTCATGAGGTGGCACCCAGTGGCTGCCCTTCTTTGGGCAGGTGGCTTAGTCTTCTCCATAAGCCCCGGACAGCTTCTCTGACTTCAGTCTCTGTGACTCCCTCCTCCCTTCACAGGTCCCCTGGGGCTTTAGAGGAAGCATGCTGGCTGGCCTGACTGAACTGTCTGGTTCCCACAGACTTCAGGACTGAAGTGGAGGGGGACCTGAGAGCCCAAGCTTGCTGTGGCCAGAAGGGAGTGGGAAAATGCCTGACCAGCTGGGGGAGGTGGACTCTCCCTCCTCCCCTCTCATTTCCCCCTCCTTATCCTGCCTGCTGCACCCCAAGCAGCAAAACAGGGAGCTGTTGGGAGGGAATACAGCAGGGTCCTATGTAGTGAGGGATGCAGGTACACAGAGAAAGGGGGAGTCTCATGTGATATGGAGTCAGTATTCAAGTGTAGGAGTATTCTGGGGACACACAGAGACAGGACAAAGTCCCTAGTGAGGATTTTTTTCTCAGCTGGGTCAGGGAAAGAGGCCTCTCTCTGTTGGGCACTGTTCCTTGCTTTGCATTCCTCTGGAGCCTTGGTGACCCCAAGATTCTTCTCAGCCTGTATCCTAGCTGGTAGGAAGATGGGAAACTAGCAGGGCTGGGGAAAACGCCCAGCCTCCCAAGGATGTTCAGCCTCTGAGCCCGTGTCTGTGTCCCAGAAGAAGAACCTGAGGCTCTGCAAGAAAGGCTCTTGCCTCTGTTCCTTCTTGTGCTTGGGCTGAGTGGTGAGACTCAGGTTCCTCCGTGTCTTTAGTGGGAACTGCTTGGACCACTGCCACAGATTTTCACCCAAGAGAGAGCAGCTAGCTCATAGAGAGACTGTGGGTTGAGACCTTGCTTGCTTTGGCCCTTGGGAAGCATGAGAAAGAAAGAAAGAAAGAAAGAGAGAGAGAGAGAGAGAGAAAGAGAGAGAGAGGTCAGCAGCTCTGGCCAAAGTTCCCCTTGCCCTCAACCCCCAAGACTTCTTGTTTGTCAAGAAGTGGTGATGACCCCAGGTAGGATCTTGGTCTAGGCCTACCCTACATTCAATCTTAGACCAGGGCATCCGCTCTGGTTTCAGTCTCTTTGTCCAATGAATAGGAAGTGGGCAAATTGATCTGTATCTGAGTCTCAGGGGAGTATCTGGCCTGGGGGACAACCTTAAGGACATCCCATCTCTGGAGGTTCTTGGCCAGGAAGCCTAGACATCATAATCTCATGCTACCCTCTGCTTTGTACCCAGTGGGAGCCTTCCCACTGGGCATCCTGCCCTCGCATTCTCTCTATGGCCAACAGATCCTTCCACATGTTGCCTGATTGCCCCTATTGGGTTGTGGAGTGTCTGGTCAGTAAGCGCCCTTCATCAGTCCAGACTAGACAGAACATCTTGATAGAGATGTCAAGGCCAAGGTCACACAGCAAGGCCAAGAGCTGTCTCCTCTATGCACCCATACAATGCTTAGGTCAGGGATGTGGTATCAGACAGCCTCAGGGACGCCTTCAGTGGAGACTCATCTGTCTCTGGCCCCAGTTCCAGAGACCATTTACTCCTCTTCAGAAAATTAGACCAGAAAGGGTTCTAAGATGAAATCAAATCCTAAAATGGTAGGCTCAGTATTTAAGAATATTTCAGAGTTCTTAATCACAGCAGCTCGAATTCTTGGAATGCACAGTTGACAGAGTGTCTTCTGACTCTCTTACATTATGTGCGTTCCAGGAAGTAGGAAGGGCCTGCTCTAACAAAATGCAGTGACCCTGTTAGGCTGTCTTTACCTGCTGGTTTTTGGTCTGCCTGCCCAAGGTCAAAGTGTCCACCTGCATCAGAAGGGCATAGATGGGGGTCCCCACCACAGCCCAAGGGCCCACCTCACGGACTCTTGCATAGGGCTTCTCTCAGGCCTGCCTCCCACCCACTGCTTCCTTCACTGAGGAAGGCATTCCCTTGCCTAAGTTGCAAGTTACTCATGCCTTCCCACACCCCCAGAAAGCATTTGGCTGGGGAGAGACCCTCTCCCCCGGAGGGCGGCTTCCTGCGGCTGCCACAGTGATGAGAAATGAGAAAGCAGGGGGAGTTTGTGTAGGCCTGGCACATCTGCCTGTGGGGAGTGCAGCAACACAGGAATCCAGGCCTCAGCCAGCATCCCTCCCCTCTCCAAGCTCCCATCACCCATAACCCAGGCTGCCAGAAGCAAGGTTGCCATCAGTGTTGTCTTAGCTGTGCGGCCTGGGAACAGTCACTTCCTCTCCCCGTTTTCCTTCAGAATTAAGCGGCATTTACCCCCATGGGATTGTGTGAGGATTCTCTAAGTTAGCATTTGCAAAGTGCTTCAAGCAGAGCCTAGCATTCGGGATTGCAGTATAAATGATAGTGAAGTGAAGTAAATCCGTATTGGGGGCTGCTATGTCCTCTTATCATGATGTATCCCCTATCAAGGCAGTGCCTAGCTGCTGTGGACAAAGGGGACAGAATGTAGAGAAAGGACTACGGGATTCTGTGGGCTGAAATTCTGTCCTTTCCACTTCCTTTCGGTGTGGATTCACCCATCTGAGCCTCAGTTTCCTCCTCTGTACTGGGGATGCTGTCTTTGATACCCAGGACTGGCATGTGGAAATCTCATCTGCATCCTCATACATAATTTGGTCAACAGAGATGAAGTTAGATTAAAAAATATCCCCACTGGAAGTCCCCACATTTGGTCCACTTTTCTGTGCCCCATCCTTTAAGCATGCACATGTACACACACACACAAGGCAAAACCATATACAAGAGGCTCCTCTGGGGTGCCTGATTCTTGGTTCCTACCCTGCTGGTAAATGGGTGTGTGACTCAGGAGACAGTCAGTGGGCAGAAGGAAGTGGCTCTGTGGCTAAAAGCAGACCAGAAGCTCGTTAGTCACTCCGGTAGCCGGGAAGGCTGGGGCTGCCCCAGGTCACTGTCTTCCAGGCCAGTACCAAGGCTGCCCAGTGTCACTTAGGTACAAGTCCTTCCTCCCTGCTGGCAGCCAGCTCAGATGAGCTTGTCTGCTTTCAGGACTCTGTGCTTGTTGTCTGCTCACCAAGGAGTGTCCCCTCTCTGCAGATGGCTTTCTACATACAGTCCATGTCACTGGCTACCGCCACCCCAAAAGCCCCAAAGCCCAAGTCCAGTTAACTATGCCACACACTCCCTCTCCTGCAGCTCCATGCTGGCTTCCCGAGGCCCCACTGTGAGGCGTTCACAGTTGTAGAACCTAAGTCTCTACCTAAGTCTCTTCACCTTAGGAGGCGGATTTGGGGGAAGGGTCTTGCCCTGTGTTTGCCCTGTTCACTCTTCCTCTTCCCTACCTCAGTAGGGCTGTGCTTACAAATGAATCACTCATCACTCACAATGAGCTGTCTCAAAGAACCCCAGGGACGCCCTGCCTCACTCAGCACCATCTAGGGATTGTGGGTAAGAGCATGCGTTCGAAGTTTCTCCCCTCACTGACTCAAAGCAGCTTTCATGCCCACCCCTTCCTCTATCTGGATAGCCCTCCACCACTATCCACAGGGCTCTCTTCTTTCTCGCTCCGCCTCCATCAAGCATCCTCCATGAGTGTTTCCTGACCTCTGCCCCCTTCTCCCCTGCCAGTGCAGGCTAAGGTCACTATGTTTTGCCCACTAGAAGATCCCTGAGACCAGGGGCTTTGTCTATTCACTGCTGTCCCCTGCAACTGGAATCGTATGAGGAACACAGTGGAGGATCCTGAAATCGCCAAATATAGGGTCAGGAGCCTGCGTCAGGCTCTGCCTGGGCATCTCATGTGACTTTGGCACTGACCCTGGGAAGCAGGTGTTGTCATTATCCCATTTTACAGACAGGATCCTGAAAGCAAGTAGGTAGGTCTGCACCTGGAATCTTGTAACTATTACTTCCCTGTATACCTTGAGGTATCTGAGTCATTCTGATTCGATGTTCTGTCTCTGCTGAAGCCGCTGGGTACAGCCTCCTCTGCTATCCCTGCCTCAGTTTCCTTAGCGATGAAATGCTAGGTGGTTAACACATGGACAAAACAGTGCTGCGGTTCAAGAAGTGCTTCCTCTCAGAGCGGGGAGGAGAAGCAGGTGCAGAGCAGCCCCCCACCTCCCAGAACAACCCTGCCCTTGCTCCCTCTGGGCAGCCAAGCATGGGCTGCGTCTTTTCCCACCACTGCCTAGTTGGGTTCAAGGTGGCCAGAGGAATTCAAGGCCACTAGACTCAGACAGGAAAAGGCAACGTCACCAGTGCTGGTGTAATCCAAACCAGATGTGGCCTCGGTGGCTTCCAGACCCAGGGGGTGGTCACTGCGGGCCTGGCCCAGGCCCAGAGGCAGGAAATGGCCTTGGAGGAACACTCTCTGGGTTAGGCCCAGCTAGGAGGAGGGTCCACTGGAAGTTCTTAACCCTTCTCAGACCAAAGGGATACCCAAGCCGGGCTCCAGGAAGGTGCACACGCTGGTAACGCAGCAGACAGCCAATGCACCATTGCTGAGACACACACTGTGTGGGACCAGCCATGGCCCTGAACTGTGAGAAGCAGGATATGCCCTTCCTGGAGCCTGGGAGGCTCATAGCCTAGCATCCTGGGGATGGGAGGGTCCCAGGCCCAGAGCTCTGGCCACAGACTACACTCAGGTCTAGCTCCAACTTGGCAGTCCTCACTCAGCTGTGGACTGCTGCCTTCCTTAACCTAGATCTAGAGTACAGACTCCTTTTACCCAGCGACTGTCAGGGATAGAACTCTACTGAGAGCCATGGAGCTTGGGTCCCAGTCTCCAGAGAGGCAGATGCAGCTACGCAACAGGGCAAGGGCTCCAGCTCTGAGAGTGCGCTGGGCAGGCTTTGAGAGATCAAAACGTCCTTATGAAGCAAAGTGGCTCATGCCTTTAGTCTCTTCACTTGGGAGGCAGAGGCAGGCAGATCTCTGTGAGTTCAAAGCCAACCTGGTGAGTTACAGGATAGCCAGGGCTACATAGTGAGACCCTGTCTTGGAGAGGGTAGAGTGGGGGACATCCCTATAAACCTTCACTCTCCAATCTATATTTCAAGTCTGTATTCTCTGCCTCCAGGGACCTGGAAAGCTCACGCAGACATGTTTCTGGGAGGAGAAGGGCAGCAGGGTAGATTTGTGGTTGCAGGGTGATTCTCCCTGCCTATGGTTCTTGAGAGGCTTCTTGCCCAGGACATATTAACTAGCTGTGTGGCTTTGAACCTGTTCCCTCAGCAGTGGAGTTTGGTAGATGGGTCTCCCTCCCATCTCAACTACCATGATGGCTACAGGAATTGCAGAAAAAGGAAGAGCTAAGACTATGATCAAGTTAGAGAGGAGGAAACAAGAGCCGGGCGGTGGTGGCGCATGCCTTTAATCCCAGCACTCGGGAGACAGAGGCAGGTGGATTTCTGAGTTCGAGGCCAGCCTGGCCTACAGAGTGAGTTCCAGGACAGCCAGGGCTACACAGAGAACCCCTGTCTCTAAAAACTAAAAAGAAAAAATAATAAAATATAAAAAGGAAATGAGCTTGTTCTTGGAGTCAGGGTTCTAGTTGAAGTATTTGGTGCGGTGCCTTCCCTCTTGTGGCCTCTGTTTCCCCAGTTTCCCTAGTTCGATCTAAGCCTCTGAGCCTTGGATCTCTGCTCAGGCTGAATCTCATCCCTTCCCTCCCCTCTCAGGGTGACTCACCCTCATCATCCTGCTGTGTGGCCAGATGCTCAGCCAGGGTGGGGTCAGTGAGGCAGAGAGGACCACTCAGTAGAAACCTAGGCCTAGCTGCTGGAGATAGCCATGTGTGACCCGGGGAGCCTGCTGTTAGTACATCTGCCATTCACAGCCCAAACCCTGTTTTCAGAACTTTCCATTCCCTGTGCTGAGGTTATGCTTAGACACACTCAAGTCCGAAATCCCATACCCCATGTGGTACCTGCTGCTTGCAAGAGCAGGGCAGCAGGCAGGGCTGACGGGTGAGGTGCCTGACTCCGCAGTCATGGAAGCAGGAGAAAGATGTACTCATGTCACTGAGGTCTGAACCTGTGGACACACCTTAGAGTAGCAGGGCGGCAGCCACCACAGAAACAGAGCCTGATCAGTCTGGGTACTGATCCTGGTTCCCTGCAGCCTCTCAAGCTTTCCTTAAATCAGCTTTTCCGTCAAAGGGTGCAGGCTGAGGACCTGGTGCTCACCACCCATCACCGCTTCTGTCTGCCTCTCTGGCAGTCCCATGCACCACGCTGTGTCACTTGGGGCTCAGTTGCCTCTCAGTTAGAAAGTCTGCACAGTGGTAGGGCTTGGCTCTACTCTGCTCCTCAGGCTGCCCCTCGAGCAGATGGCCCCTGCCTGCATGTGAGGCCTAGATAAGGCTGGTGGAGAGCTGAAAGCAGGGCTTACTGTAGCAGGCATCCCTAGCTGTGTGATCCTTAGCCTTTCCTGGATGCCCCGTGTTCCGTCCGACCTTGTTCAATGTTGAGCTCACAGGGAGACTTACTGAGCAGGCTTCAAGTTCCTTCCTACTCTGAGCCTACAGAATGTGGATAAGGACACCCCCAGTCCCATTTCCTCCACCTTACCCCCCTTATCTCGATCTTACCGATGATACACCATCATCCTCTCCTCTCCGTGAAGTAGCTCTTATCTCTGTCTTACCACCTGACTCAGTTTCCCTCTGTGAGATACAAATCATGTCTACCTCCTCATGATCCTCAAAAAAATAAGGAGTTAATCCATGTTGGGCCCACGACTAGAGTTCAGCACGAGCCACCCTGCATACTTCTCCTCTTGTGACATCATCCCTCTCCTAGGAGAGGAAACTGAGGCACAGTGAGGAAGCCACTTGAACACAACTCATGTTTGGAAGTCTGGCTCCCGAGCCTACATCTGTGAACACCACACTATGCATAGATGTGAAAACTCGCCGCCGGGCACGTAGTAGGTGCACTATTAATGCAGTAATTTGTGACCTCACACGAGTGTGTGCACGCGCAGAGGTAAGGAGGCTGCCTCCAACCTGTGTATTTATTTACAAGGCAAGCTGAGAGCAGGTTGGGATCTGCCGGATGGCTTCACACTCCTCGTGGGCCGGTTCATCCTGTTATTTGGGGGTTGTGAATGCCCCTGGGATGGGCAGAGAGTAGCCAGGGTGGGAAGACTCAGTCCTCAAGTAAACTTGGGGGGGTGGGGGGCAGTCTCATGCCTCCCAGGTCTCTTCCCGATACCACCACCACCACCACTCCATGCCTAAGCCGGCTTTCTCTCACAGAGTTCCTGTGTGTTGGTGGTCACAAAAACAGAAGGTGGGGGCCAGGAGGCCAGATGGTGTGTGCGAGGCTCTATCTGTTGGGAGTGTGAGGCAGGGCACGGAGGTCCTCTCACACAAAGCCTGCTCTGTCTCCCCCGGCAGCTGGACTGCATTCTTATCCCGCTAGAAGCTTCCATCCACCACCGCAACCCACCCGCTGGACCCCCAGCTCCCGCTCCAGGCAAGGGCGCCCCAGGTGGGGCAAAGATGAGGCTACAGGGCAGCAGTTCAAAGGGGGAAGCGAGGGAGAGACTAGGGAATGGCCTGGCTGTCCTTGGAGTCTGGGTGGGGCTGACAGGCCACAGCCCTGCTGAGGAGGCGGTAGCGGGACGGATTCCAGCCCACACTCGGTGTTCACAGAGGGGAAGCGGTATCGCCTAGACCTGCGCAGCCCCAAGCCTCCGGGCCTGGTGCAGCTTTGCCCTGACCAGCCTGCTCTAGAGATCCGGCCGGCTCTCTCTGGCCTTCTGAGCTGTGTGGTTTCAGCCTTGACCATCGTGCAGCTGCATCCAGGCTTAGCTGCTCCTGGGGTTCAGACCCCCAGAGCCATCAGTGCCCCCGAGCTACTGATCTTCTTGAAGCGGTTGGCTGCGCTGACAGCAATGAAGTTTTTCTGGGGGACAAGAGAGGAATCCTGGTCAGCACTCTGGTAGGAGAGAACGTGGGGTATGGGCAAGCGTCCTTCAGAGTTTCCCCTTCTGGCCTGAGAGAAGGCTTAGCACACAACCGTGCTTATAGCCAAGCCAGAGTCCAATCCCTGGGAGCCCGAAGGACAGAACTGATGCTTACAGTTGTCCTCTGACCTCTAGGCCATGGCCTGAGTTTGTCTTCTGTACCTTCTGCATACATACAATAAGTAAATGATAACTAAATAAAATAAATAAATAATACAGAAAAGTAGAATAAAAAAATTAGAAGACTTTTAAAAGATCTCCCCATCGTTAAAGGAGGGTCAGAGACCAGGAGAAACAGAGTGCCTCCTACCCGACTATAAAAAGTGCCATGACACTGTTTGATCCAAACAAAAGAAGCCCCTCATCCCAATTCATGAGTTCCTCCCTCTGCAGCAGCGATTCTCAACCCTTTGGGGGATGGTGTCACATGATCCTTTCACAGGGGTCACCTAAGACC
Source organism: Grammomys surdaster (assembly GCF_004785775.1). Lineage (NCBI taxonomy): Eukaryota > Metazoa > Chordata > Mammalia > Rodentia > Muridae > Grammomys > Grammomys surdaster. Next base: position 2,211,733 of record NW_021604692.1, on the reverse strand, counting down.
ATTCTGGATATCAGATATTTACACTATAATTCATAGCAGTAGCAAAACTACAGCTATGAAGTAGCAACAAAAGTAATTTTAAGGTTGGGGGTCACCACAACACGAGGAACTGTATTAAAGGGGTACAGCATCAGGAAGGCTGAGAACCGCCACCTGTCTCCTGTTCCACTCGACCTCTCTTAATCTATTCCAGCCATACAGCCTGCTGCCTGAGGCCCACGCTCACCATCCAGGTTCTGTCACGAGGCTTCACACTCCCCCTTCCCCCCCACCCCTGCCCCCTCTCTCCTTGAGGTCTTGATTCACCTGTTTATCCTCACTGCCCCCCCAACACCCTGTATGAAAGTATAACCCCTCCCTGGCACTCTGACCATCCCCTTAAGAACTGTCTACCTTCACTGAAAGCTAAATCCTCAAGACCCAGCTCCTGCCTCCTGGCTCTACCGTAGCAGGAACGCATTTAGGAGTAACAGCTGTCCCTTAAGTATTTGGGAAATGAGGGAGGAGGGATGCAATTGGGTCAGAGATGCTCTCCCGAGCCCGAGCTCTAGATGAATGATCCTCCCCTGGCAGGCAGGATGGGTGAGCAACTCCAGTTTAGAGTGGGAGCTAGCCCAGGACCCAGGGAAAAGTCCATGTTTCCCAGACAAGGCCAGGCCCTGTCAACAGAGACTGGCAAGACATCGCTGGTATGGCTGGAGCTGCCAATGAGGCTCTCCCACCTCTCAGCCGCCCTCCTTCTGCCCCAGGTCTCGTACCTTCCAGCGCCTCTTCATGAGGTATTTCTTAAGCAGGATCTGGGACTTGAGGCGACGGTTGCAGCGTTTGGCTTTTTCTGCCAGGTTGTTGAGCCAGGGGTGGGCGAGGCATTGCTCGGCACTCATTCTGGCGCTATGGAGAGGGCAGTGTGGTGAGGCCAGGCCCGTGCTAGGCCCACTTGGCCCAGGCACGAACTCTGCCCTAGAACATACAGGGCCCCCAGCCTGGGCAAGTCTCACCTCTGGTCCTTTGTGATAAGATTGGAAACGAAGTCTTTGGCCTCATCTGACACAGCTTCAAAGGTTTCCTCATCAAAGTACCAGTTGGCAGACAGGACATTGTTTAGAGTCTCCGTGTCATTGTCTCCCAGGAAGGGAGAGAGGCCACTCAGTCTGGAGGGAAGGAGAGTAGAGCAAGAAAGTGAGGCGGCAGCTGCTGACGATGGGCCAGAGCCTAGGAGGCAGCTCGTGTTGGAAAGACCCGGGGCTTCCAGAGCAGGACAGACCTGGGTTTGAATCTGGCTGGGTGACTTTGGGCAAGTCACTTCCCCTCTCTGAGCCTCACTCTTCTCATCTGTAAAATGGGCATAATCACCCCAGCTTCCCAGGGTTACAGTGAAGATGAGGAACAGTAAGTGTGAAACACAAAGTGAGCACACACAAAGGAGATGTCCACTGTCCCTCTGTGCCCACCCAGAACATGGGGAATCTGCTATCCAGAATCTGCCCCAGGGTGGGATGTTGTACTTTTAGGTGACCTTAGTTTTTTCATATATAAAATGGGTATAAAGTCCCCCTTTCTAGTTCTCCCTAGCATTCAAAAAAAAAAAAAAAAGACCCAGGCTGAAGGATCAGGAAGGTAGGACCACCTCAGAAGAACCCCAAGACCAGTCTTGTCCTCTCCTACCCATCCCCGCGCCCCTGCTGACTGTGGCCACCACTTTCCCCGGGCTCACAGCATGTAGGTGATCACCCCAAGACTCCACATGTCTGTCTTGTCAGAGATCTGGTCATAGTTCACCACCTCCGGTGACAGGAACTCCGGGGTCCCAAAATTCACCTTCAGCTTCTCATTGGGGTTATACCTGGGGGTGAGGTTGAGCGTTCAAGTTGCCAGCAGCCACCAGAGACATCCCACCCCTTCTCTGTCCCGCCTCTAGGCCCCGCCCACCTCTAGGCCCCGCCCACCGACACACGCAGCTGGTACCTCCTTGCCAGGCCAAAGTCGATTATCTTCACCAAGTGCCCAGTGGTATTCACACACAGGATGTTCTCTGGCTGAAGAGACAGGGGTGGCGCGGGTCGGCCTCTGACCCAGCTCACCCTCCTTTCCCTCACCCTCCCCCCAGCTCCACCGTGGCCCCTTATTGGGGCCCAACACGTGGGAGTGGATCCTTAGGTAGTACTCAGGGACCCATCAGGCCTGCATGCTCTCAACCTAAGGAGGCTGAGGCCCCGTGAGGAACCTGTCTCAAAGCACAGGGCTACCCAGTAGGCTCAGGTGGAATCTCCCTCCCCCCAGTCCTGCGGAGGGTGGAGACACTGAGGTCTGCAGATAGACAGTGTGCCCCAGCTGGAGGCCAGGAAGGACTGCTCTCAGGAACCGGAGAGCCAGGGCCTGAGTGAGTAAGGTAACAAGGAGCCTCTAGACAACACCGTCTCTGCTGCTCTCAGCAGGGCAGTGCCTGCCTCCCACACACAAACGCTTCTTTGAAAGCCACACACTTGGAGGCAGAGCCCTTTCTCCCAGGACCTTGCATTTTAATTAGGGGCTCTACTCTATTCCCCCCAAAACTCAGCCTTCACAAGGAACCTCTGATGCCTGCCCATGGAGCCTTCAGCCAGCCTAACTCCTCAGGGACCCCCGTGTCCCTGTAACTTAGGAGTCACCTCTGACTTTTTCCTAGCCCACTCCCCAGGCACCTTCAGTCAGACACTCATTTTCCAAAGCTCATGCCTCTCAGTCCCACGGGCTCTCTCCTAGCTTCCTACCTCGGCCTCCTGAGGTCCCTCCTCCCCCCAGGTCCCCCTGAAAACTATCTCCTCTCTCCTGTGTTTGTCCTCAGAGCTACCTGCAGGAGCCACTGGGAGACTGTCACGCCCTCTCGGAACATGACACTGAGCAAAGCCAGAAGCTGCTGGACGCCCCACCCACTGCCCTAACTCCACCGGACAAGTGTCTGTTTTCCCATCTTCTCCCTCCGCGTGTCCTGGGTACTTTCTTGTGCCTTTCACAACCTTTTAAAATGGATTTCATTATTTGGACGTTGTAGGATGGACAGGGGACATGTTCATCCTAGTCCCACACAAGCCCTGTGTGTTCGGTGAATGAACGAACGCAGGTACCCACTCTGTGCTGATGGAGCTTATTAACATTCCAGCTCAATATTTGCTAACATCTGCCACGGGGACAGGAGATACCTGGTGTCCCCTCTTCCCATTCTATGCCCTAGGAAGGTTTCTAAGCTCCCAGCAGCCACTAGTACTGACGGAAGTAAGTGTACTGTGTAGAATCTATTGGCTGTCCTTAGTCAGCTGTGTGCAAGGGACTCTGTCAGCTCAGGACGTGAAAGTCCCCTTGTAGAGTTCATCACTAGTGCTGCCTCCTGTGCACTGAATTGAGGCTTCTCAGTGAGCTCCATGTTCTGGTGTCCCAGAACATCGGCTGCTATGAAGTAGACCCTCAACAACACCAGGGTCTCACTCTGAGCAACACCCACTGGCGTTGTACCTGTCTGAGGCCAACATGGAGGTCGGTGCTGTATAACACCAGCAGCTGGAGTGCAGCAAACACCGGACTGTAAGCTCCAAGGAAGCTGAGACTGAGGGATGCCTCTCTCCACCCCACCCTTCCGTCTCTGTCCCTTGCACTTGGCCAGCACTCGGGATATACACTGAATAGGCTGAGAACAGGGAATGAGAGAAGCTAGAGAAAGATGAGCCTGTGACAACGGCCGCTCCGGGAGGCCTCAGCCCACTACCTTGAGGTCCAGGTGGAGGACTCTCATCTTGTGCATGAAGAGGACACCGTCGCAGATCTGCCTGACGAACACCATGGTGTCCACTTCGGTCAGTTGGTAGTCCTCATCCACAATCCTCTCAAAGAGCTCGCCTCCCTCGATGCTGTGTGCACAGACCCCTCTGCAGACTGGCTCTGGGCTGCTGGCCCTGCCACCCAGCCCCAACTCCCACAGGGGACACTCACTACTCCATGAACAGGATGATCTCGTGTGAGGTCTCAATGGCTGAGTACAGCTGGATCAGATTGCGGTGGTTGAGCTGGTTCATGACCTCAATCTCCAGCAACACCATTTCCTGAGGATCAGGGAAATCAGGAGGACCCACTGGGCACCAACACCACCTCCAACCTCCTCCCCGCTGTCTCCTTGCCTCTGTCACGCTCTCCCTATAACCTCACCCTGAGCACCTGCCGCAGAGCTATAACTGTGTTGTAGTTACCTGGGATCAGTTTCCAAAGCCAAATGTGGTAGTACATGCTCGTAATCCCGGAATTCAGGAGACAGAGGCAGGAGGGTCAAGAGTTCAAGACCCACCTAGATCGAGACCCTATTCAACCCCATCCCTAAAATGGGATTGATTCTCAAATACAGAGCAGCCATCTTTGCCATTTCCTTTTGGGGAATCTAAGGAAGCCCCAAATTTATCACATGCTGAGTAAGTCCTTGGTACAACCCTTCTCTATGACTGACTCACCTAGAGCCATCAGAGAGAAAGAGAGAGAGAGACCTTCACCCAAGCATTAGGGACAAAGAACTAGGAGCAATCATCCCTGTCTGTCCACTGACCATCCATCATTAAGGCCTTTGTCACAGGTCCACCCTAAGCTAGATTAGAAACCCAGACAACCTGTTACCCCCTCTTTCTATGACAAACAACCGTCACTCGTAACTTTCAGCAAGTGTGCAGATCAGAAGTCTCATTGGTGAGCTGACATAAGCTATGGTAGGAATATTTACACCACGAAATTGGCACGTGATACTCTTCAGGCCTCTCCTTGTGCCCGCATCCCAGGGCAGCCATTAAAGTCCAGGCATCAGTGCGAGACCATCCAGCCACATCTCTTTGTCCTTCATCCCACTCCCTTCCAGCTCACACTTTGCCTACTGCTTCCCCAGAGAGGCCCTAACCTCTAACATGGTCCCTCTGACCAAAGCCCCCGCCACTGTCTTGCTTCTCTTTCTTCCTGTCACCTCTCAACACTGATGTCGTTCTCTTCATTTTGCTCCAGCCTTTAGTCATCTATCTGTCCCTATACTCTGATGTGCTGGTCCCATGAGGTTGGGGGACTTTTTTCAGTCCTGTGACATCCCTCTGGCACCTGGTACGGTGGCAGGCAAAGGAAAAAATGCTCAGTGATCAATTAACTAACAGCTGGCTCCAATTAACTCACACAGCATACGGTTGTGTGAATTATCACAGGACACTGAGCAGCCATGCTGAACCAGATCTTGTGGTAGACGCCCTGGAAGAGCAGTCAAAATACAGATCTGAGGCTAGGGGTGTAGCTCAGTTGGTAGGGTGCTTGCCTAGCATGCAGAAGGTCCTGAGTTCAATTCCCAGTGCTGGATATAGTGGCCAACACTGCGACCCCAACACTCGGGAAGCAGAAGCAGAAGAATCTGGAATTCAGGGTCATGGCTTCAAAGTGAGTTCAAGGTCACTCTGGGATACGTGAGCCCTTTCTCAATCAGTCAATCAAACAAATAAGTAAAAGATCCACACAGAGGAGCAAGATAGAGCCACACAGAAAATGCACCCCTCCCAGCTATGCTTGGAGCTAGTAGCCATGTTCCCCAGTGCTCCTGAGCTGCACAGAGGGCCCAGAAGGAAGAGTCCTGGAGAAGTGGGATTGTGTGGTTTATAGCTAGGGACACCTGGCACCTATAACAGGCTGTTTGTCCATCCTTCTCTCTGTGTGACACAAACTTTTCCCACCAGGGCCCCAGCCTAGCACTGTAGGTAGTTGGAGATAAGAGCTGTCTATCCAAGAACGTCTCTCAGCATTCCCCCACTACCTTGTCCTTGGGAGTCTGTTTCTTGATCACCTTGGCAGCCAGCTTGAGGCCTGTAGCTCTCTCCGTGCAGGTGCACACAGCTCCAAACTTGCCACTAGAATGGTAAGAAGTTGGAAGTGAGGGTACTTCCCAGACCCAGGGGTCAGCAAAGATCTGTGCTCCCTTCTCCTCCTGGCACAGGCCTGGTGGTGACTCTGGCTGCTTCTCTGAAAGCTGTGACCGCTCACCCCTCCAGCCCCTACTCCCTCCTGATGCAATGGTCGCTCTACCAAGATGATGACTGGACAGCATGGGGCAAAGAGAAACAGGCTAGAAATAGCCAAAGGCTCATCCAAAAAGTGACCACTTTGGGAGACCGAATGGATAACATGTGTGACCATACAGAAGCAAGTGCAATCATGTAGGCCATGTCCTAGGGGGTGTGTCTGGGCCAAGGGGTCTGGATGCGCCCCCATACATGGTTCCAAGCTTGGCTCACTGACTCACCCCCCCAATGCCTCCTTTGAGTTCATGCTGAATTCACTGTTGACATTTCCGGTCCTCAGCTCCACGATCCTGTGTGGGAAGGGGGCTGGGGGTGGCGGACAATCATCTAAGAAGACAGAGTTGAGCTATTAGTTAGGGGTGAGGACTTCTGGGAAATGTCTTTAACATCACTGCCTCCTGCCTTATCTGCCTCACCCTCCAAGAAAAATTGAGTTCATCGAGTGATGCCCGGGGAACATCTGGTCAACAGGACTATCAGACCCACACAATTCTAGTTCTGCCCTGTACACCCAAAATGGCCTTAGACATCTGTCTCCAACAATGGAGATTCGGGTTCTCTGCAGAATGATAAAGACAACTAGCTGACTGGACTTAGATACAAGCTGTAGGGAGGAGTGGGGTTGTTTTCATTAAAAACAGCCAAACACCCGAACAAGCCCACACAGCAGCTGTGAAGTGCAATCCCAGACAGTGGGTCTGCTGTGTCTGAATGACGGTGTGGGTGGAGACACTTGCTGGCCACCTGATTACACACCACGGTGGGGCGCCCAGGAACACAGCAGTTCGATGGTGAAACACCGCCATCTAGTGGGCCTTATGAGAATAGCGGGCTCCGAAGGCCAGCGGGCTGACTCATCGGAATGGAAACCTTTAAAAATAGTCAGAGGCGGCAGGGAAGCCACTCTGGTAATAAATCAGACGGCCCTTGGAGGTGGTTCAGGTCCTGTCATGCCAAGGATGTGATCTCTGGGCAGGCCGGAGGTCTCTGGAGTCGCGGGGGCAGGAGGCAGGGCCCCTGGCCACCGCCCAGCCGCCAGGTCCTCCCACCCTGTCTGAGTGGCACTCTGCCGCGAGCCAGGCAGACTGGCCGGTCTCCCAGGGCACCTCAGCCTGGAGGAGGGGGTGTTAGGACACTCTGGGCTCTCCTGACCCTATATCACCCTACCCCCAGCCCAACTGCACCCCTGCTGGAATCCCCTCACTCCTGCCGCTCAAGCTTGCTCTCCCACCGCCCCAAAGCTTTCTCTCGGTACCAGCTTCCTTGGCCACTGGTCCCTTGCACAAACTAGCTGTGGCTCCCTAACTGCCCTCCACCAATCCTTTTCAAAGCAACTAACATGGAACCTTTCCTCAGACAGAGCCCCGACTCCACTTTGCAGCAAGTTTGCGTTGTTACACTTATCTGTACGGTTTTCTTTCTTTCTTTCTTCCTTCTTTCCTTC